>NW_021703778.1:128436325-128504273 GCF_005190385.1 Monodon monoceros | reverse complement strand
AAAACAAATCCCAAGATGACAGGCATCCTCTCAGGGGCTCTGTGACTTTCTGCAGCCCTTTCTGAAGTCCTACTGACTCAGCTATAAGTGCGGAGAGGACGGGGCAGAGCGTGACAGATTCCATGCCCGCACAAAGCGGAACACCCACAGATGACTGAAAACAAAGTCCCCTGTGATTGGTTTTGATCATTCCCACCTCCCCGCCACCCTAGCAAAGAGAGTAAAGATGACTGTGTGCATCCCGAGGCTTAAAAGAAATAAAACAACAACGAAACAGCTGACTATACGCTAAAGAAAAAAAAATCTGTAATCCGAAAAGGAAGCAATAGTTGGGGGCACCATGTAATGTTTCCTGCCCTCAACCCCTCCCCAACCCTGCCTTACGTCTGCACCTCCCACCTCTTTGTCCCTGACTTTCAGCTTCCTGCTGGGGCTCTGCTGCACATCTTCCCTGTGGTGTCAATTCAGGCCTGATAATCCAAGCTTCGATTTCACGGCCACTGGCATCTGGTTCATCGCCAGGTTCACTGGAACTGAGATGCGGAGACCTACCCTCAGACAGGTTCAGATTCTGGCTTTCACGCACACTGAATTCTGGAAGACTGAGTGCATTTCACATTTTTGGTAAAGTCCAAGGTTCCTGGCCTGACACTCAAGAGCCCCCATGGTCTCATCCCAAGCTGCCTTCCCCTCTCTCACCCTCCCCAAGCCCGTGCCTCGGTGTGGACTCCGCCTTGGCTCATGCAACCCTCCATGTGGAAGGACACCACCCACCTTCCCTTGAAGGGTAAATCCACAGCTGTCCTTTGGCAAATTCATTTAACAAATACTAACAGGGGACTCACTGTGTGCCAGGCGCTGTGCTAAGCACTTTACCTATCTCACTTAATCCTTGCCACAACCCTGAGAGGTAGGTACCATCGTTATCCCCATTTTAAAGATGAGGAAGCAGAAGCACAGAGATGTGACCTAGCCAAGCACTCAAGGAGCCGCAACCACGTAGCAAAATGCCAAGGTTCAAACCTGGTGATCCAACTCCAGAATCTGCGTTCTTAATGATGATGCTAGGCTGCCTCTTTCATAAAACCTGCCTGTCCCAACTCCAGCTAAAATTTCTCTCTCCTCCTAAATTCCATAGCCCTTTAGTGCTATCTCTCTTATGGTCCTACCATTTTCTTCCTAACTTTCAAGATGTTTATGGGCGTTTCCTCTTTCCTGGTAGCAGGTAAGCTCCTTGAGGACAGAATCCATGTCTGATTCAACGTTGGCCCCTACAGTTCGCCCCCAAACCCTGCACATGCTCCGTGGGTGCCTGTCAACATTTGCGTGTTTGTAGGTAGAAGAGAGCAGACAAGGAGGGAAGAAGGGACCCACTCGGCTAAGGGATCCCCTGCTAGAGTGAGGAAACACCTCATTCTTTGTTTTCATCCCTATGTGGCTGTGATTTTTATGTTTACTTTGGTGGTCCTTTTTTTCCTTTTTGGCCGCACCGCGCAGCACGTGGGATTTTAGTTCCCTGACCAGGAATCGAACTCGCGCCCCCTGCATTGGAAGTGTGGAGTCTTAACCACTGGACCACCAGGGAAGTCCCTACTTTGGTTGTTTTTGGAGCAACTTCAGCTGCTGCAGTAGGGAAGGCAGGTAGCTTTGAAGACTAAAGCTGTGCGCTATGTGCACGCGAGGCATCAGCAGTCAAGTTCCCCTTTGCTCTTCCCAAACGCACGAGCTGCTGATAGAGGCAGCGGTAATGACAGTGATGGCAAGATCAGCAATAACAACAACAAAAACTCCTATCAATTATCGTATACCCGTGCTAGGAACTTGCTATCCAGTGTTTGCAATCCTTTCAATAACCCTGCATCTAGGCCTTAGCATCCTTATTTTACAGATGGGAACCGAGATTCAGAAAGGCTCACTCTTTTGGCCAAGGTTACAAGCTGGTAAATCATAGAGTACAGAGTCGTAAACCCAGCTCTGCTTCCCTCAGGGTTGATCTGGGCTCCTGCAGGAGCTAAGAAGAGCAAGTCACCTGGCCTGTTCATTCCCTGCTTCCTGGACTCTCTCTGTGTTTTAGTCTTTTAGGTGAAAAGCTACCCTCACACATGCGCAGTTCTTGCAAGAAACCGGATGAACGGTAACCTACCTTCACATTGCTCAGAGAGCCCTTAATTATTAGGAACAGACAGGATCAGAGTCACGAAAATGTACCATGACATCTACAAGAGGGGGGTGCAGGTGGGGACGGGGGGCAAGGGATGGGACCAGACAGATTTGTTTGGAGTCAAAGAGGCAGAGAGAGAACTAAATGTTTTGTTCAGAAGAAAGAATAAGTCACTTTTCATTAATCTATAAAGTTGTCTTAGTTGGGCCACAACAAACACTCAATGCGTTCAGAACTTTGCCACAAAATCATGTTACTGGTCTGGGGCATAAACAACTATTTTTCCTCATATAGGAAGAGCAGTGCTTTACATCTCGCAGGGGCGGGGCAGGAGGGAATCCCTCAAAATACAGCACACACTTAAACATGGTTCTGCTCTGATTCATCACATCTGCAATAGTATTCAATTCACTTTAGGATTCTTGGTGCAAAATGTTCTTTAAACGCTTGCGAAATCAGCTTTCCAATCTCCTAAGTGATAGGCTACTTCCCCTAATGTGCTCTCAAGCTCATGACAAGTTTAAGTTAGACTTTTCTGTGTGTGAGAAAAAAGTGGTGCTATCACAAGCAGAAATACTAACAGCTACTGGGGGTCGAGTTAAAAACCAACCACGTTGCAGCTCAGTATCAAAAAAACCAAACAAGCCAATCCCAAAACGGGCAGAAGACCTAAATAGACATTTCTCCAAAGAAGACATACAGATTGCCAGCAAACACATGAAAGGATGCTCAGCATCACTAATCATTAGAGAAATGCAAATCAAAACCACAATGAGGTATCACCTCACACCAGTCAGAATGGCCATCATCAAACAATCTACAAACAATAAATGCTGCAGAGGGTGTGGAGAAAAGGGAACCCTCTTGCACTGTTGGTGGGAATGTAAATTCAAACAGCCACTGTGGAGAACAGTATGAAGGTTCCTTAAGAAACTAAAAATAGAACTACCATACGACCCAGCAATCCCACTACTGGGCATATACCCTGAGAAAGCCATAATTCAAAGAGAGTCATGTACCACAATGTTCACTGCAGCTCTGTTTACGATAGCCAGGACATGGAAGCAACCTAAGTGTCCATCAGCAGATGAATGGATAAAGAAGATGTGGCACATATATACAATGGAATATTACTCAGCCATAAACAGAAACGAAATTGAGTTATTTGTAGTGAGGTGGATGGACCTAGAGTCTGTCATACAGAGTGAAGTAAGTCAGAAAGAGAAAAACAAATACCGTATGCTAACATATATATGGAATCTAAAGAAAAAAAATGGTTCTGACGAACTTAGGGGCAGGACAGGAATAAAGACGCAGATGTAGAGAATGGACTTGATGACACAGCGGGGGAAGGGTAAGCTGGGACGAAGTGAGAGAGTGGCATGGACATATATACACTACCAAATGTAAAATAGATAGCTAGTGGGAAGCAGCCGCATAGCACAGGGAGATCAGCTCTGCGCTTTGTGACCACCTAGAGGGGTGGGATAGGGAGGGTGGGAGGGAGAAGCAAGAGGGAGGGGATATGGGGATATAAGCGTATGTATAGCTGATTCACTTTGTTATACAGCAGAAACTAACACCCCACTGTAAAGCAATTATACTCCAATAAAGATGTTAAAAAAAACCACCAAAAACCAACCACATTAACAAGTGGGCTTAAATAAAAGAGTCAAGGTCGCTTCTAACGATAAAAGCCTCCATTAAATATTCTTCATCTGCTTGTTTCGCTGAATTTGACATATAAGCTACTCATTTCTAGTCGTGGTGATTTCAAGTCTGTGACTTTTTCTTTAAGAAAGCATTCCACGGAAAGCACACGTTCTAGAGCAGCGGTCCCCAACCTTTTTGGCAGCGGGGACCAGTTTCAGGGAAGACAATTTTTCCACGGACTGGAGGGGTGAGGGATGGTTCAGGCTGTAATGTGAGCGATGGGGAGCAGCCCAGGACCCAGGGGTTGGGGACCCCTGTTCTAGAAGGAGCCTCAGAGGAGAAAGTGGCAACCTTCCCCTCTCTAAGGGACTCTGAGTTGGGGGCATGTAGACTCCTTAACAGACGCTGGACTAAGTCTCCTATAATGAAGAGACTATAAGGAAGAAGATGTGGAGTTGTGTTTGGGGAGTTTCACAGTAATTACCTTGCAACAGGGATCCAGGCAGCAGCTAAACTCAGCAGCCTGGCCACTGCCCTGGCTTGTAAGTGGTGCCTCTTTTCAGTTTAAATTAAAGGAAGATGAAACACAGCAGGCTAATCTAAATTTCCTCTGCTCAGTCATCTTGGACACTGAATTGAGCTCCCTGCTTCTTTCTGTATCCTTCCCTGTCTGTCAGTCCTCCCTGACCCTACAGGGGAACACGGTAGAGGAGGCGCACAGACTCGGGGGCCAGACTCCCTGGGTTCAGGCCCTGATAAGTGTCACTCACCAGCTCTGTGACCTTGGGCAAGTTACTTACCTCTCTTGCCTGTAAAATGGGGCTGATGGTAACAGTACCTATTTCATAGGGATGTTATAGGGAGTAAACTAGAAAGGGGATTGAATTAAAATAAAATACCTGTATATGTATAACTGATTCACTTTGCTGTGTACCTGAAACTAACACAACATTGTAAATCACCTATAACTATACTCCAATAAAAATTTTAGAAAAGAAAACAAAAGAGGGCTTCCCTGGTGGCGCAGTGGTTGAGAGTCCGCCTGCCGATGCAGGGGACGCGGGTTCGTGCCCCGGTCCAGGAAGATCCCACGTGCCACGGAGCGGCTGGGCCCGTGAGCCATGGCCGCTGAGCCTGCGCGTCCGGAGCCTGTGCTCCACAACAGGAGAGGCCACAACAGTGAGAGGCCCACGTACCGCAAAAAACAAACAAACAAGAAAAAGAAAACAAAAGAAACTTAAATAAATAAAATTAAAATAGAAGTGCATGTCAGTGTTAGCTATTATTATTTTTTTCTTCCTATCTTCTTTCATTTGCTTTCTTTCAACAAATAGTTACTGACTATCCCCTAGATACAAGCCTCTACACTGGACGCTACATGAACTTTAAATATAGACAGGATAAAGTCTGTGCCCTGCAAGGAAGGATAGAAGGTAAAAAGTTATCACATCACCGGTCTGGGATTTGGGGAAACTGAACTCCAGCCCTAACACTGCCAGTAACTTCTTTATGGCTTTCTCGCCTGTGGACAAGATCCTTCTAGGGATCTTGACCAAAGAAAGGAATAGTATGCAGCCAGGCCTCATGTCATCTGAGTGATTACACAGCCAGTACCACAAAAACTCAGAAGGAAGAGAAACGGTTTCTTGTCCAGCCAGTCACAGAAGGCAACACAGGCTGCCAATCCGTGCTCGGCCCTGAAGGATGGGGCGGAAGTAGGGAGATGGAGATGAGGGCAGGCTGTTTCCGGTGGAGGAAGGCGCACGTGCAGGCGCACAGGAGTATTTAGGAACTAGGAAAGAGAATATTTCGGCTGTTGCTGAGAACTGGTTTGGGGAAAGCAGGAGCGAAGACACGCGAGGTCAGCTTTTGAAGGGCTGGTGCGTGAAAAAACAAGTGGCAGTTTTTGAAGAGCGTGGTATGGGGAGATCCATCTGCTGCTGGTGGCCACAGGAGGGAGCTGGGTGGAGAGAGAACAGTTGGAGGAAAACTGCACCAAGAAGGCACAAGGACACAGGGTGAGGGGTGTCTGCAGCCTCGGGAGAGAGGGGGCCCCCATGGAGCAGCTGTCAGGTCCGGGGGGCTCTCTTAACCTCTCTTATCCACAGTTCTCTCATGTTAACAAAATGATAACACAGTGAAGTGTAAGCACAGTGCCTACACGTGGTAAGGACTCAGTAAACGTTAACCTAGAAAATAAAGTGATGGATGTGAGAAAAACTGTCAGTGCAGAATTACTATTCACCTGGAAGTCACAGTTATTGGTGAAACAAATAGCAGGTGACAGCAAGAAAGAGGGGGACCATGGAGACTTCCTCCACGTCACCAGCACAGTGGGCTGGGAGAGGATGACCAAGAGAGCAGGTCATCCAGCAGAATGTCAGGATGTGGAGGCGTGGCATGCACCTTTCCTTGACTCTTCAATCAGATGACCTGGGGTAGCAATACTGCAGTTGCCATGGAGACTAGGGAGAGGATAAAAGCCAATGCCCTTCCTGGCCCTGGAGCCCTGATCTCCACACATGGTCCCTGAGGAGGAGATGAGGGGTTCTACCCTCATCTCTCAGCACAAAGCCACTAATGATGCCAGTCACAGATATCACTGCATCCCATAAGAAGACAGTAAGCATTATTGTTTCCATGTTCAAGGTGAGGAAATTGGGCTGAGGTCACTTGGTGAGCTGGTAACAGCTGAACCCAGAGCCTGGACTTTGTCTTGGACTTGAAAGCCTGTTCCCCTCCCAGCTGTTTCTCAGGCTGTTTTTACCCCATTCAGCCTTCACAAACAGATCTAAAACCATACTGCAAAATACAAGAGCATGAAATTGGAAATAAAGTAGGTGCTTCTACATCTATTTAAAATCCAATTTATTTTTAATAACTACTGAGGTTAAGCTTTGCGTGATAGGTGAGAAGTTGGTTTAAATCTTGATTTATCTCTTGGTTGACTAGTAAAATATTGTCATTCTGCTCAAGTGAAGAGAAGGCCCATTGAAAATGTCACACTTATTTAGCTTTTCTTAAAACTAAGTGTACACCTCTGGGGCACTTTCTTCCAGGGTCTTAAGCACCTGTGATTTGCCAGCTTTTAGTCTGCTGGTATATTCCATTCCTCCACCATGTGGGGGCACATATGTGTCCGCAGGCCTATGGCAACCAAAAGGCTAGTGCTCACTCTGTCAGTCACACAGAAGTTCTCATCTTAAGTGGGAATCATTTGTCCTTCTAGTTAAGTGCCTTTGACAATATACGCTATTTATAAATCAAAGGCATCTAGCTCTGAATGGAGGCTAATTACAACCACAGGAAAAGTAATAAATACAAACGGGTTAGCAGGACAGTCTCCAGTACAAGCAAAAACAATTACGTCAATTAGGCCTACCTTAACACGGAAGTTAATGAGAATATCAGGCCATCGATCAAGGACCTCACAAAGACATTTTTTAATTAAATCCACAAAGCATCGCTGTCCCTAGTACTTCCCATAGGTCCCTCCTTCCATTGATCTTGAGGGGTCCCTCTTGACCTCAGTGGCCCAGAACAACACTTCTGGCGTTTTCCCACAAGCATCTTCTGCTTCTTATGCCTTATTCCACAGCTGGGGTAACCTCTAACTCTGTGTCTTGCTTAGTTACGGGGGACCTCGAGTCTCTCACCAGACTTAATCTAAGAGCCCAAAAATCTCTCTTTTACTAGGTTTTACCTGAACAACAGTGGAAGCAATTTGTCTCTTAAACTCACTCCCTGAGCTTTAGGGTTCACACCCTGCCCAATTGTGTCTTCTTATTGCGAGGAAAGAAAATCTACTATTACTCGAAGTAAGGAAAACAAGATTCCAGGTTGAGACAGTCCCTTTCTTCCAAAAGCCTGAAATGTCAGGTGAGGAGTTCTTTCAATCTGTTCAGAGTTTAGTCAGCACATTTTTCGTTATTCTGGACACAGAAAATCCTCAGAAACCAGGGTCCATTATGTAGGGTCAGAGAGATGGACATGGATGATGATCAAACAGGAATTACTGAGGATTGAGGAAATCCAACCAATTTCACCTGGAGATCTCTGTGGCCATCCATCTTTTCCGCCATCTGCTCCAAATTTGGACCTATGCCCTGAGAGGCAAAAGAAAACTCCATCCATCTTAAAAGTCCACTCAGGTGAAATGCCATTAAATTGCATTATTGTCCAGAACTGCAGAGAGAAACATTTCTTTTCTAGTTTATCTGGCAGCCATCAGTTGTTCCTCATTACCTTGAGAGAAGCATCTGGTTTATGCTCTAGAATAAAATACCTCACAATCTATCAAAATCAAACCCCTAAGAGCTAATACTGAAAGGAAGGACGGCCTCTTACTTGTTGGAAGTGGGTGGATTCATGCTTTCCCATGAAGTTCATATTCTGGTGTACTTATCTTTGGGAGCCGCATTCCCTGGGTGAACAGGAACCCAATCGTCATACCCGTTTTATGATTTTAAGCATTCCACATTAGCATAAATTAAAGCACATTCATATGGCTTCTATTGTTCAAGACGACAACACCTCACTGTAAAATATTATTCTTCCTGAGGTTCTCAGATACCTCTGTTAACATGTCCGGAATCCACAGGCATTCTCACATTTTTCCTGCAGTTGTTTGCGCTCTGATACAGAGTCTAGACACAGCACAGAAATAGAGGGAGGTCTTTCCACAATGTTTTTAGACCAAAGAGGATAAAAAATGTTTTAAAACACACTGGATTTTAGGACACTTCAAATAAGATTTCTTTCGCTATATCCTGATCTCACTTCATGAGAAATAGGTATATTCCTAAACCATCTAACGTAAGCTACATTGTAATAAATCAAAGCTCGTTATTTAAAGGAATTCCCTCTCCTTCTCTCTCTCTCTCTCTCTCTCTCTCTGCTGAGTTCACATAAATAAACATATATTCAAACCGTTTTAAGCCAAAGATCCTATCTTTCTTGGAACAGTGCTTTGAAATATATTGTTGTTCAACACCAAATGGTTTCTCCCCTATTTATTTCAGAGTTCTTTGACCTCAACTACATTTGTGTAGGGAGAGAGAAGTAGAAAGAAGAACAGGAGGTGGTAGAGAGGGGAGAGAGGAAGAAGGGGAGAGAGGATGGGAGACAGAAAGTGAGTGTGCTCCAGAGAGCTTGCACAAAGGGTTCAGCCTACAGTTTCCCTCAAATAGCATGTGTCCTTGGATGAGGGTGCTAAAGGAGGTGTGTCTGCTCTCTCCTCAGCCTGGCTCAGCTCTCTTGCAAATCACATAGTGTAAGCATCTTGATATGCTCAGTAGACATGTATATTTTATACAACATGCCGCAACTAAAAAAGAAACTCTCTAATCCAACACATATAGTAGCTTGGATTGGGTTGACAATCTAAAAAAAAAAAAACTGGTTAAAGCATGGAATCATAAAAATGATACTCTTGTTATATGTATCAACTGACATTTATTCATAGATATTTAAATATATGAGCATACACTCATTCACAAATTTGGTACAGGAGCAATGCCTTGTCTTTGATGATGGGTCCAACTGTCTGGAATTCCCAACTGTCTTTCCTGTATAAACCAGAGATCTACTATGATTTTCAGGTTTAGTTTCTTAAAGAAGAAAACAACCCCCAAACAACTGAAAAGCAATCTGACTGGGGAAGCTGCCTAGATTTCTATAAAATTTCCCCTAATCTTTTAGAATTACCTTGTTTACACTTAATTTGGCTACAGTTTTTGTTTTTTTTTAAAATCAAATTCATCATTGACAAGTCTGTCCAAGACAACAGTATAGTTTTCGTAGAAACACCTCTCCTTTTCACACTCATATATATCTGCTTACATAATATTTAGCTACATGTCCTCAATGGAAAAAGTACAACTGGCATAAACAGGTTTGGCAACAAGCAACTCTCAACTGGCTTCCAACTGAACTGACTGGAGGAGGAGGAGGGCCCACAAGAGAGCAGCTGACTACCCCAGCATGCCACAGACATCTGGCACTTGTCAGAGAGAAAAGAGCACAGCTTGATGGCCGAGTGGATCCAATGGGCTTCTCTGTACCTCATCAGAGGCTCAACCAAAGAAACAGCTAATGATCTATTCCAATAATGGAGGGGGGGAAATGACCAAGTTGGACCTAGGGAGGAACTGTAGGTCGGTCTCTAACTTGATGCCTTTCTAAGACTTTGAAGGATAATTTGGGCTTAATTTTTTTTTTTTTTGCCATTTAGAAGATGTTTTTTTTTTTTTTTTGGTCTGCTTAATTTTTATCTTACAGACTATTGGATAAGCCTCCTCATAAGATGCAATGAGTAACACTGCTGTAAACAGGACAGAAAGAAAAAGTAGCTGTGCTTTTGGCTAAACAGAAAGAAAAATGAAAAGACAGGATATATATTATATAAGTACATAAATATATAAGTCTATACTATACAGGTATATATATACTTTTAAATATATAGTATATTATATGTAAAAGTACATATACTATGTATTTTAAAGTATATGTATACTATATACTTTCTATAATATATACTATATACTTAAAAGTAACTATTGTATTTATATAAAAGTATATATGCTATATAAATACATAGAATCTATTATATAAAATATATACACTTTAAAATATCTAGTATGTTATATATAAAAGTATATATGTTATATATTTTAAAGTATATATACCTGTCTATATATTATATATAATATACTGCCTTTTAGTTATATATGTGTATATGTTATATATATATAAGTGCATATACAGATGTCTATGGCATATACATTATGTGTGTGTGTGTATATTTATCTGATGGTGCTTTATGAGGTGTGGAGGTTCACACTGTATCTTAAGATCCTTTGACTGAAAACTTGAATCCCTAAAATTCCAGCTGGATTGAAAAATCGACTTAGTTGCTTTGGTTCAGTACTTCAGATCTCAGTCTATCATTTTACTCATCATTGCTACTATACAGGGTTTGGATAAAAATATTCTGGATGAAAAGTATCTGAGGCTGAATCCTGTCTCAGTGTTGAGGAGTGAAAGCCCTTAATCGTCCATCCTGGCTAATTCCACTTTGCAATACTTGCAGCTGTGAGGGATGGTATATTTAAAGGGGTTTTATTTAGCTCTGGAGTTTTATTTATTTATGATTTATTATTTACATCCTGCTTACTTCCATGAAGGATTTGAGGCAGCGTGGCTCTTCAGTTAAGCCCGTCCTAAATCAGTTCAGTCACTTCTCCGTCATACTGCTACGTCCAAATTCAATGAGTAGTTTTCCCAGTGTGATCAATTAACTCGGACCCCTGTGGTCCGGGCCTTCCACTGAGCAACAAAGGCGGTGCATTTGCAGAGTCTGTGACCTTTGGTTTGCTGCCCAGTGCAGGAAGCCGCCCCAGCAGCACAGGAAATCCTGGACGAACTTCCCAGGGCATCCCCTTTGGTGGCCAAACCTCTCTGGGGGATGCATGGAGTGTGGAGACCCACAGGGTTGTCAGCAGCTCCACATCCTGTGTGGAGGGAGCAGAAAAGTGGTCTCAGGATCCTCCCTGGTGAGAATGTAGGGTATCAGTAAGTGTCCCAACCAGCAGGGGTCTCCACCGATATGTTCTATGATCACACACCCTTCTGTGTGAAGCAAGAGAATGGGTAAAGCCTTGACCCTGGCTCCACTCTGTCACGTCTCTGACTAAATGGAATAAACGCTTACACAAAAGTTTTTAAATAGCCATGATAAAAATGGATACCGCCAGGGAAGGTGGCAGGTCTCTTGTGAACTGTGAGACAGTTCTCAACCATGACATGTCTCAAATGCATCTCCATAGGCTGTGGAGATACTGATCCCCTCAGCCCTCGAGCAGTCAGGGACGGCCCAGGGTAGCTGGGTGACCCCAGCGTGCTGAACAAATGTTAGCACTTTCTCACATGCCTGGGCACATAAGGGATTGAGAACCAGCCACAGCCATGTGGAACTGCAATCCTAAACATCTCTCTTTTGTACAGAGCCAGAGATAAGATGGATGCTACATTCCCAAGTGTCATTAATACTTCCTTGCCCGATCCCTCACCTATGATATCAGGCCTTCACAAGCACCCTATGCAAGGGGTGCTTGCATAGGCATCCCCAATTTACAGGTATGCAAACTGAGCCTCAGAAAAGCCAAGCAACTTGCCCAGAGCCATCGTTTTCAAAGCATCAGACTGGCCCAGTTCTGCTCATTCTCTACTTCCTGCACAGTGTGTAGGACATGCCCAGCCACGAGTTGCACCTAATTCCCCAATCTGACCTCTCTTCTAACGAATAATCTTAAAAGATTATTCGTTAAGATTAATCTTAACGAATAAAATTAAGAGTGGGAATCAAAAATGAAAAGTAAGGACATTATGCTGGGAAGAGTTCCTTGGAGGAAGCCTGTGAAGATGGACTGACCCTCATTTGGAGACTGAGTGGACACCACAGTGGGAGCATCACAAATGGTGGAGAGGGCAGGCAATACTGGGTGAGGAGGAGATTCTTCTTGTTGGGCAGGCTGTGATAGGGCCATGGCAACCCAGAGCAGGATGTCATACAAGCTTTTGGAAATGTGGGTCTGAGGCTTGGGATAGGGGGTATCTAAAGATGGGACTTGGCAGTCATTTGCTCAGAGAAGAAAGGCTGAAACTTTGGGGCTGGCTAAGGCCTGGCAGGAGAATATAGCCCAGATCCAGACCATGTGGGGGTGTCGCTGAGTCTCTGTGAGAGGTCTGGGAGCTCTGCAGCTCCAGGTTAAAATTTCTAATGAATTAGAAAACAGATATTACACCTTCCCTTTCAGCACCTTTCACATCCATTTCGTGGGATTCAATGTCAGAAAATTCTTGACCTCAAGATCCTAGAACCTAAAGCTGAGCTGGGCTGTTAAGGGTATCTTTACCCCACAGAGTCTCAGCTCCTGGGATGAACGGAACAATCTTCAGACTATCCACGTCTACCAAATTGCAAAATAGAACCCAAAGAGGACATTCTCATGCCCAAGGTATAGATGGGAAAAAGGCTGGCTCTTCATTGGCTGATTTCAAGTCTTCATATGAAGTTTCTTGACATTGTCACTTACTGCACATGGCTGACCTGGCCTACAGGTGCAGCTGGCCCCTAGGAAGGAGCCGGTGGTCATTTTACATGACTGCACCACTGCGGAGGACAGACAGGTGCCCATGCCTTAGTAGAGAACCCAGCACAACTTTGACAGCAAGATTGCAACACTCTCTACAAAATATCTTGACCACAAAACTAGAAATAGTACTTCCAGCTGACCTCAACTCTTCCCCTCTGAAAACCTAGCATCTGACTTCTCAACTGGCAATGAACAAGCAAGACCAACAGCCCAATCGCATCGCTAATTCTAGCTGCCTTGGAAAATAAGGAAGGGGTCAGGGAGGAAATCTGTGCTTAGAGGGATGGGAACACAACAGAGTAGTGAGGAAAAGTATCTATGTGAACTGATAGCGTTACTTACAGAAGGAAAGTTTTACAAACTTATGGTTACCAAAGGGGAAAGGGGTGGGGGACGGATAAATTAGCAGGTTGGGATTAACGTATATACACTACTGTATATAAAATAGATAACCATGGGCTTCCCTGGTGGCGCAGTGGTTGAGAGTCCGCCTGCCGATGCAGGGGACACGGGTTCGTGCCCCGGTCTGGGAGGATCCCACGTGCCGCGGAGCAGCTGGGCCCGTGAGCCATGGCCGCTGGGCCTGCGCATCCGGAGCCTGTGCTCCGCAACGGGAGAGGCCACAACAGTGAGAGGCCTGCGTACCGTAGAAAAAAAAAAAAAAAAAGATAACCATCAAGGACCTACTGTATAGCACAGGGAACTATACTCAATATTTTGTAATAACCTATAAGGGAAAAGAATCTGAAAAAGAATCTATACAACTGAATCACTGTGCCGTACACCCGAAACTAACACAGCATCGTGACTCAACTATACTTCAAAAAAAAAAAAAAAGAGAGGGATTAGCTGATTATCAGTTTTAGTTTCTCATTACACCACAGATAGGTGGTAAGTGGATTAGTTTGCTTCAGTGGCCAATGTACCTGGAATATTTTATAGTAAAATATTTTAATGGCTAAAACTTGTAATTTATCATTGTAAGTTTAGTGAGGAAATTGAAAACTGATCACACTACAGGTGCTAAACACATCTATAGATTAGATGGAATGCATGCATTCCCATAAAAGGCATCCTGAATACCAGTCAATCTGGCACTGACTCCACCTGGAAAATAGTTGTTAAGTTTCTCCAGGGGATGGAGAAATGGAATATAATCAGGTTATCTGTCACCTTGCCCTGTGGGCTTAGCAAAATATGAGGAAGCACATGAAAAGCTAGTCACAGAATCAGCTTTACAATTATTTTTGCTACTTATTTTAAAGCACATCTACACAAGTGTCTCAGCATCACTCGCTATCTTAGCAGACAGGTTCATGCCCACCTGGTATGTCAAGAGCTACCACCTCCAGATAAGGCAAGTTCAAACTCAAGGCGGAAAGTCCGGGAAACAGTGACCTATGGAAGAGACCCAGACAGGAGTCCACCGCACTGAGAACAGAAGCCTCTCCAAAAGTGCACGCTGGGAAGAGAAGACTTGACAGCTTCAGATCAGAGTATCTCTCCATGTCAGCAGGGAACAGTACACAGTGGAAAACAATCTAGACAGCGTGACATGATATGAAAATCTACTGAAATGGTGAAGGGTAAAAACCGAAACCAAAGGTTGCCAGAGAGTTGAATTCTACGGTAAGGAAAGTTAAAGGGTAAGAATCTAACCAATTCTGCCCATCTAATTTGTATTCGTTTTTCCATGTCCACTAGCTTCCTCAATAATATTCATTATAATAATAATACGTATGTATTGATCATTTATTATATGCCAAACAGTCCTAAGCACTTTCCATGTATCAACTCCTTTCCTCATCAAAGCAAACCTATGAGGCAAATGCTATTAATATCTCCATTTTACAGATGACAACACTGAAGCAGAGAGGTCATATAAATTACCCAATGTCACACACCTAGTAAGAGGTAAAGCCTGGATTTCCAGACATTTTGGCTCCAGAGCCTTTGCACTTAACAGCTCTGCTTTACTGTCTCTCAACGAGGAGGAATGTCCAAAGGAGAGAAAAAAAAAAAAAACAATGGCAGTGAATACAATGGGCTCCCTAAATTGATGGAATAAATTCAGTCTACCAGTTCCTGCTACTCTGAGTCTGTCGTCCCCGAGGAAAGTGGACGCCGTGATTGCCCTCTCCCACACCAGCATCCATCCCCCCTCACCCCCACTGTAGGGAGGACATGGGATTTGGGCAGACTGATTCATTGATGTGGTCTCTGAAAAAGCATATCTTCTACATGTAAAGCAACAAGCCGGCATTTTTGTTTATGGATTAGCCTCCTCTGAACTTGGGAAGTGTAAGTCTTCCCAGATCATCCATGAGGTAACTGATCAAATCAACCTTCAGATCTACAAAGCTGAAGATCAGACCTCAGTCTACAAAGAAAAGAAGCAAAGAAAAGCAGTGTCCCTTGAAGCCCAACCTGAAATGGTCATTCTAATGAATAGCCTAATTCACTTCTCCAAGAGAGAATAAAAATAAACACCATTTACTGAACACTTCCTATTACTGAGGAGCTATTTCATAGGCCATCTTCCTCGTGCATTCTTCTGTGCTCTCCCCGGAGAGGGGGCAGGGGTCTACTAGCCATGGAGTGAAGGCTGGCGGTTCCCAAGTATCACAGGTCAACACTGCTTCTAGGACAAAATTTATACTGGCCTGTGGTTTAATAAGAAAAACCTGGACAACCCAATATGAGTTTATCTGGAAGCTCTATGTGTGTGGTATAGAAGACTCTCCTTTATTCTGAGAGTATATTCTTCCTACTTCTGATGCTGAAATATCTTTTCTTTTATGAAAAGATTATAACATTATATGACAATTTTTCTACTGCTGTTTTTAATATCCTTACTTCCCAAGATGAAAGCTAACAACCCTATACTGAGCCTCCTGAACTTTAAAAAAAAAAATTGTTGTTAGATCATAAAATACCAAAGTGTAGGGTTGCTAGCCCGGGGGCTGACATCTTGGGTTTTGCTTGACCTCAACCACAGAGAAAATTGAGAAGACAAGGAGACAATTGGGTGGCTGGAATGTCCCCTGTGCTGATGTCTTCCCTGCTAAGCTCCTAGCTGACCTCCAGTTACTCCCTTAGTCCCCCGTGGCTGCTACCAATAGGGTTTCCCTATCCTTCCTGGCCAAGCTGACGTGTTGGGCAGAGTTCAGGACACAGCTTTAAGTGTGGTTTCCTGATTAGCAGAGAGACTCCAGTTAGGCAGGAAGGAGTTCAAGCTTGAATATTATATGTCATAGTCATCTACCAGTTCTTAGGAATGAATACATCAACAGAAATGACCTGGAACAAAAGAGTATTCCTGAGAAAATCCCCAACAACTCAGGGAGAGACACTTGTCACTGCACTTCATCTTTTGTGTCTTCTTTTGACAAGAAAGTGACACATTTAAGACTCAGTTACTCTAAAATGTCATGTAAGCCAAACAATATTTGAGAAGGTTAACGGTGATTGAGAGAAATGAGTGCTAACAGGAACCAGACAAAACATCTACACGACTTCCTGGCTAAGGAAGAGCGTGATGAGAAGAGACCCCAAAACAGGAATCAGGAAATGGGGTAGTTGAGTGGTTCTGCCATTAGATTGCCTTAGAATCTTAGGAGAAACCATTCTCAGGTCTTCTACTTCCTCACCTGCGAAATAAGATGGCTGGTCACTCTGCATCCTAAAATTCCCTGATTCTGTTCATTGTCTGGAGAAAAGAACAAAGTACCTTCATGTGTCAAGAAGGATTGTGAGAAATGATGCTGAAAAAAAACCTTGAAGGTAAAGTGGTTGAAGGTAAAGTGGAAAGTTCCTCAGGGGTCTCAAGGCCCTGATCAGACACCGATGAAAGATGAGCCCCAGGATCGGAGCCCCAGGAACACCTCCAGACGGGTTCTCCCCGGAACAAGCTTCCAGCCAGAGCCGAGAAATGAAGAATAGGGCCTGTATTGCTGAGACCAAGAGAGAGAAGGTAAGGAAGAGAGCAGGAAGCAAATAGGAGGCAAAGAAACATAGAAAAGGCAAAGGCCTAAAATAAGTGGGATCCTATGAGTATCAAAGAGCATGTGAGGAGAGAGCACAGATGAGTAGAACTCTGTAAGAGGTTGATAGCATATGGGGGAGGAGTGGAGAGGAAAGAAGAGAAAGCTGAAAATACAGACAGGGCAGAAGAGCAGAGGGAGAGCAAAGAAAGAAGGAAAAAAGATAATCAAGACCTCTGCCTCTCGTTTTGAATACAAGTAGAATTTCTTAACTCTCCCATCACCCATTCATCAAAAAAAGTCACCAGATGTGAGGTCCCAGGGCATCCTGCCAAATTAAATAGAGAAAAGCTGCACCCTTAAAGAGAACAAGATAGTATCATTTTCTGTAATTCAGTGCACGCAGAGGCAGCCCATCTACACACAGATATGGAAGAAAAAGTCCACAAAGGGTCCATAGCCTTAAAAAAGAAAAAAAAGATTCTGGCCTAAGCTATCCAGAAATAGAACATTTTGATTACAAAATAAAAACTAGGTCAATAAGATAATGGACATGATTTAAATGAAAATCACAGCATTTGTAATGGGCTAAAAATGGTATCAATATTACTGCAGAGAAGGAATATAATTAAATGTATTTTTAAACAGCAGCTCCCCGACCCAGCCCTACAAATCCCAGACCGCCACCAGTATTTCTCCACCTCATCACAGAGGAATGTGCTGGCATGCCACAAGTTGGTCTGAAGAATGCAGAGTTTCCTACTACTTTAGAAGATCCCAAATGACACTGGTGAGCTACATTCTTTCACTCGTAGATCACTGTGATTCATTTATAAAGCAAAGAAATGGAAAGGTTAGAGATCTGACGATTTCATTCTTTTACCATTTTGACTATATGGCCAGGAAATATGCAATGGAGGTCTGACTGCCACAGTTCTCTCTGGTCCACTGAAGCCAGGAGAATTCCAGACCATCATATGAGGTGGTTATAGAGCCTAAGAGTTTAGCACAGGCTAGGAATTAAGATAAAGGGTAGAAGTGTAAATTTCTGGTTTTCTTTCTACAATTTGTGGTGTGAACTTGCAGAGAACTTTAACCCCTGAGTATAATTTATCTTCTAAACCCTCACATGGAAGGAAGGAGGCAAAAAGGAGCAAGATGAATTAGCCGGAAGGAATAATGTTCTGGACAGTGAGGACAATTACTACAATAAGCACACAAAAGTCCTTGGGCATTTCCTCCGATGTCTATACAGAAGCCAAGTCCTAGGACTCTGTTTATGAGGAAATATCAATGGTCCTTCCAAATTTGGGAGGCCTTCAGAGGTCAAATAAAGATTAAGTTGAATATATTACCACTCTGGAATATATATGTACACACATATAATGTATAGTATTCCTTATTTAAGGATATTGCATCAGTATTTATATCATGGATATCTCAAATAAGCTATCAGCATGACTACATATACATATTAATCATCCAGAAGAGATTATTTACAAAATCTCTTTGTGGGTAGTGCATTTCTACTAGGAAGTTTTGAAAAAGAATCAACTCTTTAATATGCTTAAACTCCAACATACCAATTTAGTTGCAAGGCATTCATTCATCCTTAGAAAGCATAAGCTTACCTTCCATAAGGAAAATCTGTTAAATGACAACTGAACTTGTCAAACAAAAGAAGAGTAGAGAACTTAGTCATTTTATGTTACAACTCATGTAACTGAACTTCCTCGGGGCAATTAAGTATGTGTGTAAAATATCATTAAGGTTGTGTCCACTTCACCCCCTCTTTACTTTGAGCCTTATAATAAAAGGCATTTCAATAAGCAGTGAGTTGACAGATATCACAGCCATGATATGTCACTTTCTGTAAGTGACGTAGGAGCTCTAAAGGGGATTCTGAGTATTCTGAGTCAAGTGAAATAAGTCACTATAATAGGTCTTAAGGAATTCTAAACCAAGAGAAAGGCCAAAAATTTAAGGATCATCTGAGCTCATCCTATCACTCTCAGGGTTGTTCTTATTTATAGTTCCTCCCTATCACCAGGGCCTCTAAACCTTGAAACGGAAATAGTGAAGCAAAAGTATGGCAAGGGTTGCTGCAGACAGGGGAAACTTCTGCGATATCCAGAAAGCACGGAGCTCAGTTTTTCAGATGAAAAGCACTCGGTATCGGTTTTAACTCTGACCTTCCACGACCTCAGTCTGGAGATCCTGATAGGGATGAAAGAAAAGAACTAAAAGGCCAAGCAAGTAAAAACTACAGAAAGAATGCTCAGTGCAGGCATATGACATGGGCATGCCTCTCTCTGTTCCGTGAGTCTGGTGGGGGGAAAATGGATTATTTATAGGGGAAGGGAAGGAGGATGACAAAATAAACTCTTGACAAAGAGGATACAAGCTTATGCTGGGAAAAGGCATCGCAGTCATTTGCACTCTCATGGGATGAACTTGGTCTAGCAGTGACATGGGCATATTCTGGCTTCCCAGCGGGGAGGAACCAGCTGGGGCCTGGGGAAACTGGTGTTTTGGGAGAAACAGCTGCTTGAGCGCGAGTGTCGGAAGGAAGTCCTCTTCCCTACTGCCAACCCACAAGACACAGAACTGTAATCCAGTCGCAGGAGCTACTATGATGAGACAAAGGGGGACAAGATTGAGTCAGTTCTGATTAGTGCCCCAAGAGTTTGACAATGGGACCGTGCCAACAAATGCAAGAAGGGAAAACACCAGCCAGCAACAGGGGGATCCTCATCTAACAACAGGACTTGGGGAAGGAATTCTAATTTTTATCTATTTAAGCAACTATTAATTACTTATACAGGTTTAGGAACAGGATGGACTGGTGAGTCAATAAGGGATGTAAAGGTTTCTCTATAAACAATATGTAAACCCTCTATTCCAAGTCTTTTATCTGATAAAAGTTGTGAGTCTGACGGATTTAATTCACTTTCATTCACTTCTGTCAACTTGTCAGTGAACTACTAGAGAGGAGGTAAGTGGGAAGACAAGAAACCTCTCTCTAGAACAATCATCCCCTTAGTAAGAGTTCTCGATAACCCCTCCCATCACCCTATTTGTACGTTATAAGCCAGTAAGCGTAATAGAAAACCTTCTCCTCCTTTTTAATAGCTATTCTTTCCAATGGCTAAAAGTCTGAATGGACTAGGAACTAATACCGAGTATATCAACACTGGCCATTTTAATGGGAAAAAATATGAAATATATATATTCATGTACATGGAAATCCTACATTATAAAAGCAGGCAAGATGATTATGTGTGACAAATACTGACAGTCAAATGAGAAAAAGTAGAAAAAAGTTCCCCTTTCTAAACTAATCTTTTGCCAGCGTACAATTCCCCTAAATTCTGACATTTATGCTTGCTTCAAAAAACAATTTAAGTCAACACTTCCCACTCTGTTATTCTACCCTGAGGCATAAAAATTTTATTCAATAGCCTAAAAATGCTCTCATGCACAAGGAGCAGGCAAAAACTGACTTGCACCATGACAAAGTCAAGCTATAGCCTGATTTCTACCCCGTCCTTGTGCTGGCACCAAACTAACCTTGAGTTCTGCTTGCCCACTCTCTCTCCCTCCCTTCCCCCTTCTCTGAGAACCATACCAAAGCCTCCCAGCGGTGATCACCACCACACTACGCCAGTGTCTTCAAAACACCTTCTCTGTTTCAACAACATCACAGTCAGAATTACACGTTCCTCTCCTGCTCAACACCTCCATCCCAAAACAGGACCCTACGAATTCCTAAAACCTCTGTCCCACTCTTCTTTTTCTCGTTGATTCTTTTTTTTTTAAACATCTTTATTGGAGTATAATTGCTTTACTTTGTTGTGTTCGTTTCTGCTTTATAACAAAGTGAATCAGCTATACATATACATATATCCCCATATCTCTTCCCTCTTGCGTCTCCCTCCCACCCTCCCTATCCCACCCCTCTAGGTGGTCACAAAGCACCGAGCTGATCTCCCTGTGCTATGCGGCTGCTTCCCACTAGCTATCTATTTTACATTTGGTAGTGTATATATGTCCATGCCACTCTCTCACTTCGTCCCAGCTTACCCTTCCCCCGCTGTGTCATCAAGTCCATTCTCTACGTCTGTGTCTTTGTTCCTGTCCTGCCCCTAGGTTCGTCAGAACCATTTATTGTTTTAGATTCCATATATATGTGTTAGCGTACGGTATTTATTTTTCTCTTTCTGACTTACTTCACTCTGTATGACAGTCTCTAGGTCCATCCACCTCACGACAAATAACTCAGTTTCGTTTCTTTTTATGACTAATATTCCATTGTATATACGTGCCACATCTTCTTTATCCATTCATCTGTTGATGGACACTTAGGTTGCTTCCATGTCCTGGCTATTGTAAACAGAGCTGCAATGAACATTGTGGTACATGACTCTTCTTGAATTATGGTTTTCTCGGGGTATATGCCCAGTAGTGGGATTGCTGGGTTGCATGGTAGTTCTATTTTTAGTTTCTTAAGGAACCTCCATGCTGTTCTCCATAGTGGTTGTATCAATTTACATTCCCACCAACAGTGTAAGAGGGTTCCCTTTTCTCCATACCCTCTCCAGCATTTATGGTTTGTAGATTTTTTTGATGATAACCATTCTGACCGGTGTGTTGTGACACCTCATTGTAGTTTTCATTTGCATTTCTCTAATGATTAGTGATGTTGGGCATCCTTTCATGTGTTTGTTGGCAATCGGTATATCTACTTTGGAGAAATGTCTATTTAGGTCTTCTGCCCAGTTTTGGATTGGGTTGTTTGTTTTTTTCATATTGAGCTGCATGAGCTGTTTGTATATTTTGGAGATTAATCCTTTGTCAGTTGCTTTGTTTGAAAATATTTTCTCCCCTTCTGAGGGTTGTCTTTTCATCTTGTTTATGGTTTCCTTTGCTGTGCAAAAGCTTTTAAGTTTCATTAGGTCCCATTTGTTTATTTTTGTTTTTATTTCCATTTCTCTAGGAGGTGGGTCAAAAAGGATCTTGCAGGCTTCCCTGGTGGTGCAGTGGTTGAGAGTCCACCTGCCGATGCAGGGGGGTGCCCTGGTCCGGGAAGATCCCACATGCCGCGGAGAGGCTGGGCCCGTGAGCCATGGCTGCTGAGCCTGCGCGTCCGGAGCCTATGCTCCTCAACGGGAGAGGACACAAGAGTGAGAGGCCCGCATACCGCAAAAAAAAAAAGGATCTTGCTGTGATTTATGTCATAGAGTGTTCTGCCTATGTTTTCCTCTAGGAGTTTGATAGTGTCTGGCCTTACAGTTACGTCTTTAATCCATTTTGAGTTTATTTTTGTGTATGGTGTTAGAGAGTGTTCTAATTTCACTCTTTTACATGTAGCTGTCCAGTTTTCCCAGCACCACTTATTGAAGAGGCTGTTTTTTCTCCACTGTATATTCTTTTCTTTTTTTAAAATAATTTTATTTATTTTTGGCTGCGTTGGGTCTTCATTGCTGTGTGCAGGCCTTCTCCAGTTTTGTGAGCAGGGGGCTACTCTTTGTTGCAGTGCGTGGGCTTCTCATTGCAGTGGCTTCTCTTGCTGTGGAGCACCGGCTCTAGTCGTGTGGGCTTCAGCAGTTTTGGCTCACGGGCTCAGTAGTTGTGGCACATGGTCTCCAGAGTGCAGGCCCAGTAGCTGTGGCGGACGGGCCCAGCTGCTGCGAGGCATGTGGGATCTTCCCGGGTCAGGGCTCGAACCAGTGTCCCCTGCACTGGCAGGCGGACCCTCAACCACTGCACCACCAGGGAAGCCTCTCCACTGTATACTCTTGCCTCCTTTATCAAAGGTAAGGTGACTGGACTTCCCTGGTGGCGCAGTGGTTGAGAGTCTGCCTGCCGATGCAGGGGAAACAGGTTCGTGCCCCGGTCCGGGAAGATCCCACATGCCGCGGAGCGGCTTGGCCCATGAGCCATAGCCGCTGAGCCTGCGTGTCCGGAGCCTGTGCTCTGCAATGGGAGAGACCACAACAGTGAGAGGCCCGTGTGCCGTTAAAAAAAAAAAAAAAAAAAAGATAAGGTGACCATATATGCGTGGGTTTATCTCTGGGCTTTCTATCCTGTTCCATTGATCTATATTTCTGGTTTTGTGCCAGTACCATACTGTCTTGATTACTGTAGCTTTGTAGTATAGTCTGGAGTCAGGGAGCCTGATTCCTCCAGCTGTTTTTCTTTCTCAAGATTGCTTTGGCTATTCGGGGTCTTCTGTGTTTCCATACAAATTGTGAAATTTTTTGTTCTAGTTCTGTGAAAAATGCCAGTGGTAGTTTGATAGGGATTGCTCTGTATCTGTAGATTGCTTTGGGTAGTACAGTCATTTTCACAATGTTGATTTTCCCAATCCAAGAACATCGTATATCTGTCCATCTCTGTGTATCAACTTTAATTTTTTTCATCAGTCTCTTATAGTTTTCTGCATACAGGTCTTTTATCTCCTTAGGTAGGTTTATTCCTAGGTATTGTATTCTTTTTGTTGCAGTGGTAAATGGGAGTGTTTCCTTAATTTCTCTTTCAGATTTTCCATCATTAGTTTATAGGAATGCAAGAGATTTCTGTGCATTAATTTTGTATCCTGCTACTTTATCAACTTCATTGATTAGCTCTAGTAGTTTTCTGGTAGCATCTTTAGGATTCTCTATGTATAGTATCATGTCATCTGCAAACATTGACAGTTTTACTTCTTCTTTTCCGATTTGGATTCCTTTTATTTCTTTTTCTTCTCTGATTACTGTGGCTAAAACTTCCAAAACTATATTGAATAAGAGTGGTGAGAGTGGGCAACCTTCTCTTGTTCCTGATCTTAGTGGAAATGGTTTCAGTTTTTCACCATTGAGAATGATGTTGGCTGTGGGTTTGTCATATATGGCCTTTATTATGTTGAGGTAAGTTCCTTCTATGCCTACTTTCTGGAGAGTTTTTATCATAAATGGGTGTTGAATTTTTTCAAAAGCTTTTCTGTGTCTATTGAGATGATCATATGGTTTTTCTCCTTCAATTTGTTAATATGGTGTATCACATTTATTAATTTGCGTATATTGAAGAATCCTTGCGTTCCTGGGATAAACCTCACTTGATCAGGGTGTATGATCCTTTTAATGTGCTGTTGGATTCCGGTTGCTAGTATTTTGTGGAGGATTTTTGCATCTATGTTCATCAGTGATATTGGCCTGTAGTTCTCATTTTTTGTGACATCTTTGTCTTGTTTTGGTATCAGGGTGATGGTGGCCTCGTAGAATGAGTTTGAGAGTGTTCCTCCCTCTGCTGGTGTTAGCTCTTCTGTAAATGTGTGATAGAATTCGCCTGTGAAGCCATCTGGTCCTGGCCTTTTGTTTGTTGGAAGATTTTTAATCACAGTTTCAATTTCAGTGTTTGTGATTGGTCTGTTTATATTTTCTATTTCTTCCTGGTTCAGTCTCAGAAGGTTGTGCTTTTCTAAGAATTTGTCCATTTCTTCCAGGTTGTCCATTTTATTGGCATAGAGTTGCTTGTAGTAATCTCTCATGATCCTTTGTATTTCTGCAGTGTCAGTTGTTACTTCTCCTTTTTCATTTCTAATTCTGTTGATTTGAGTCTTCTCCCTTATTTTCTTGATGAGTCTGGCTAATGGTTTATCAGTTTTGTTTATCTTCTCAAAGAACAAGTTTTCAGTTTTATTGATATTTGCTATCATTTCCTTCATTTCTTTTTCATTTATTTCTGACCTGATCTTTATGATTTGTTTCCTTCTGCTAACATTGGATTTTTTTGTTCTTCTTTCTGTAGTTGCTTTAGGTGTAAGGTTAGGTTGTTTATTTGCGATGTTTCTTGTTTCTTGAGGTAGGATTTTATTGGTATAAACTTCCCTTTTAGAACTGCTTTGGCTGCATCCCATAGGTTTTGGGTTGTCGTGTTTTCATTGTCATTTTTTTCTAGGTATTTTTTGATTTCCTCTTTGATTTCTTCAGTGATCTCTTAGTTATTTAGTAGTGCATTGTTTAGCCTCCATGTGTTTGTATTTTTTACAGTTTTTTTCCTGTGATTGATACCTAGTCTCATGGCGTTGAGGTGGGAAAGGATACCTGATATGATTTCAATTTTCTTAAATTTACCAAGGCTTGATTTGTGACCCAATATATGATCTATCCTGGAGAATGTTCCATGAGCACTTGAGAAGAAAGTGTATTCTGTTGTTTTTGGATGGAATGTCCTATAAACATCAGGTAAATCCATCTTGTTGAATGTGCCATTTAAAGGTTGTGTTTCCTTATTTAACCTCACTTTGGATGATCTGTCCATTGGTGAAAGTGGGGTGTTAAAGTCCCCTACTACGATTGTGTTACTGTCAATTTCCCCTTTTATGGCTGTTAACCTTATGTATTGAGGTCCTCCTATGTTGGGTGCATAAATATTTACAATTGTTATATCTTCTTCTTGGACTGACCCCTTGATCATTATGTAGTGTCCTTCTTTGTCTCTTGTAACAGTCTTTATTTTAAAGTCTATTTTTTCTGATATGAGAATTGCTACTCCAGCTTCCTTTTGATTTCCATTCACATGGAATATCTTTTTCCATCCCCTCACTTTCAGTCTGTATGTGTCCCTAGGTCAGAAGTGGGTGCCTTGTAGACAGCATATATACAGATCTTGCTTTTGTATCTATTCAGCCTGTCTATGTCTTTTGGTTGGACCATTTAATCCATTTACATTTAAGGTAATTATCGATAGGTATGTTCCTATTCCCATTTTCTTAATTGTTTTGGGTTTGTTATTGTAGGTCTTTTCCTTCTCTTGTGTTTCCTGCCTAGAGAAGCTCCTTTAGCATTTGTTGTAAAGCTGGTTTGGTGGTGCTGAATTCTCTTAGCTTTTGGTTGTCTGTAAAGGTTTTAATTTCTCCATCGAATCTGAATGAGATCCGAGCTGGGCAGAGTAATCTTGGTTGTAGGTTTTTCCCATTCATCGTATAAAATATGTCCTGCCCCTCCCTTCTGGCTTGTAGAGTTTCTGCTGAAAGATCAGCTGTTAACCTTATGGGGATTCCCTTGTATGTTATTTGTTGCTTTCCCCTTGCTGCTTTCAGTATTTTTTCTTTGTATTTAATTTTTGATAGTTTGATTAATTTGTGTCTTGGCGTTTTTCTCCTTGGATTTATCCTGTATGGGACTCTCTCTTCTTCCTGGACTTGATTCACTATCTCCTTTCCCATATTAGGGAACTTTTCAACTATAGTCTCTTCAAATATTTTCTTCATCCCTTTCTTTTTCTCTTCTTCTTCTGGGACCCCTATAATTTGAATGTTGGTGCATTTAATGTTGTCCCAAAGGTCTCTGTGACTGTCCTCAACTCTTTTCATCCTTTTTTCTTTATTTTGCTCTGTGGTAGTTATTTCCACTATTTTATCTTCCAGGTCAATTATCTGTTCTTCTGCCTCAGTTATTCTGCTATTAATTCCTTCTAGAGAATTTTTAATTTCATTTATTGTGTTGTTCATCATTGTTTGTTTGCTCTTTAGTTGTTCTAGGTCCTTGTTAAACATTTCTTGTATTTTCTCCATTCTATTTCCAAGATTTTGGATTACCTTTACTATCATTACTCTGAATTCCTTTTCAGGTAGACTGCCTATTTCTTCTTCATTTGTTTAGTCTGCTGGGTTTTTACCTTGCTCCTTCATCTGCTGCGTATTTCTCTGTCTTCCCATTTTGCTTAAGTTACTGTGTTTGGGGTCTCCTTTTTGCAGGCTGCAGGTTCGTAGTTCCTGTTGTTTTTGGTGTCTGCTCCCAGTGGCTAAGGTTGGTTCAGTGGGTTGTGTAGGCTTCCTGGTGGAAGGGACTGGTGCCTGTGTTCTGGTGGATGAGACTGGATCTTGTCTTTCTGGTGGGCAGGACCGCATCCGCTGGTGTGTTTTGGGGTGTCTGTGATATTAGCCTGATTTTAGGTAGCTTCTCTGCTAATGGGTGGGGTTGTGTTCCTGTCTTGCTAGTTGTTTGGAATGCAGTGTCCAGCACTGTAGCTTGCTGGTCGTTGAGTGGAGCTGGGTCTTAGTGTTGAGACAGAGTTGTCTGGGAAAGCTCTCACTGATTGATATTATGTGGGGTCGGGAGGACTCTGGTGGTCCAATGTCCTGAACTCGGCTCTCCCACCTCAGAGGCTCAGGCCTGACAGCTGGCTGGAGCACCAAGACACTTTTGGGAAGTCTGCGGTCTTCTGTCAGTGTTTAGTAGGTGTTCTGTAGGAGTTGTTCCACATGTAGACGTATTTTTCATGTATTTGCGGGGAGGAAGGTGATCTCCACATCTTACTCCTCCACCATCTGGAAGGTCCTCCTGGTTAAGTCTTAAAATGTGTGGGCTTCTAGCCTCCAAAGAAACTTTTAAAATTCTCGGGCAGCCATCCTGTCACGGCGTCACCTGAGGGCCAGGCGTCCTGTCAGGGGCTCCTCTCCTTGGTCCCAGAGACGCCTGAGGGGCGGCCTCCTGTCAGGGGCTTCCCTGTCAGGTGCAGTCGCCTGAGGTCCGGGTGTCGGGTCTGAGTCATGCGGGGTGCTGGGGTACTCGCCTCCTCTGCTCCACAGCTCAGCATCAGGGGCTTCGGCCAGCATCTGAGGCCCAGCTTACAGCTTCCACCCAGATTTACATCTGGGACCCAGGTTTACGACTTGGGGGGGGGTGTTTACGTCTCCCACTCTTGAATACTCTTGTCAGTCAGCTTCTCTTCCTCTCTTCTGGCTCCTCCCTTCCCCTAAAAACCTTAATAAACCACAACTCATCAAATCATGAGACAACTCCAGGATCACATGTTCAACTGCCCACTTGACAGCCCCACTAGGATGTCTCATAGGCATCTCTAGCTTAATATGTCCAGAACTGAATTCTTGATTTTGGTTGTAAACCCCCAGTATTCCTTCCATGGTCCCCATCTCAATAAACGGTACCACTCACGTAGCACAAAAGCTTAGAATCACCCCCAACTCCTCTCTGTCTCTCACACCACATATTTCCTCTAACAACAAATTCTGTTGATTCTGCCTTGAAAAATTACCTCCGGAACCCACCCACTTGTCTCCACATCCACCATTGTTATGCTGGTCCAAGACATCAGCATCCCTCACCTGGAATACTGGAGTAACCTACCTGAGCTCCCTGGTTCCAAACTTACTCTTTCACTAAAGTCTATTCTCTGTACCACATTCAGAGTGGTCATTTACAAAGTCCAATGAAATCATTGTTATCAAACTTTTCCAAAGGCTTCCCATCACACTTAGAATAGAATACAATCCAAAGTTTTACATGGACCATACGGCTCCTGGTAGCCCCATAGCCTATAAGGCTATGCCTCTAACTTCATTTCCTACCACACTTTGCCTCACTCACTCCACTCCAGTCACTGATTTTGCTACTATTTTTTAAACGCTGTACAATAACTCTGAATGTTTTCTATGCACATGGATCAAATATTATCACTATGCAAATGTTAAATCTATTTATCCATCTACCAACCTGCTTCTCAGATATAGCCTCAGGATACATACTCTGTTTATAAGGCATCTCAAGCTAGATGTCCCTCTGCCAACAGAAATTAGTGCAGAAAGGAGCTGTTTTTCCATCACCAGGCTGGAAGCCTTGAAGTAGCTGCCAGCCTCCACTGTACTTCAACCCACAATCAGTCAGCTGCCAAATCCTGCCACGTTCCCCACCACAGAAGTCCCGGTTGGCCCGTCCCTCTTGTTCCCTCTATTCAGTCTTGTGCCTGCCCCACTCATCTCATGTCTGAAATCCCACACCTCCTCCAGTTGCCCCTTTGCTTCCTCATATTGCTGTAACAAGTGTCCTTCCAGAGGGCTGACAAGGGCTTCTCTCTACACTCAAGTTTAGGTCCACGCATCTCAGCCTCCATTCCTGCCTCCTATGACTTAATCCTTCTACTGCCTTCTACTGTCCCTATGCTCTCCAGTATGATAGCCACTAGCCACATGTGGCTATTTATGTTTCAATTAATTCAAATTTAATAAAACTAAAAATTCAACTCCTCAGCTGAGCTAGTCACAGTTCAGGTGCTCAGTGGCCACATGTGACTGGTGGGTACCCTGTCAAACAGCACAGTTATTCAATTAATTGAATATTAATTCAGTTTATATCTTTTTCAATGCTTGCTCAGCTGTTACGCCCTTACTATCAGCTCAATAAGGTTTACTATTTTAGACTGAATGCTCTTGGGGGCAGGGCCAATATTTAATGATGCCAAGCATAGAGAGCTCTTTAAGAAGTACGTTTTAATAAGGGTAATAGCATAGTGGGAAAGCACTTAGGCTTTGGAATTACCCTGCATCTGAGTTCCTTTTCTGCCACTTGCTAGCCAGGGACCTTGGGTAAGTTATTTAATCCCTCATCATTCTTGGTTTAAGCATCTGTAAAACAGAGAAAATAATAACTGTCTTCCTCATAGGGTTGTTGTGATAGTCAAATGAGATCAGACCTGTTCATCTCTTAGCAATGTTTGATACATGACGACCACTCACTTGTGTCGGCTGCTGCTGCTGCTATCAGTTATTTTCAATAGCTGCAAACGAAATAAACTTCAATACTTGAGGAAGTTGGAAGAAAGATGAAAGAGAAATCCTGAATACAATTGCTCTTCTTAGAGAGTCAAATGAATATCTTCACATACAATGTGATGGATATTACTTAAATATCAAACTGTGGAAAATATGTATCAGAGTAACATAAATTTGAACATTTCCATTCTGCTTCTTGTATAAAAGCTGCATAGAGTTTCCAGTTCTTTGGAAAATTTATTTCAGGGACAGTGGAACCTTGCTTGGCAAGTGAAACAACTTTCCATTAGTTAAATGCAAGAAGGATGATTTCATTTTAAAAGTGAAATGTGGAAAGTGGTTAAGTGGGCAGGATATAACTAATCATACTAGTCTTTTTAAAAATCTGAAAAACAAAACAATAATAGAGGGAAGAAAGACTTACAATTGAAAGCACATGTGGGTATTATTTTATACTGAGTGCTTAAAGGTTCATCATCCCAGTGAACAAATAAAGTGGGTACACACATTCCATGCATTTGGAGCATTAAGATCTCTCTCCCTGTCTTCAGTAGCTGAAATTCAGATGTGGGCCCTGAATGTGGGGTAGCTCAAGCAGAGAAGCCTTTCATTAGGCCTCCTCTTGGACAGGTAGTATTAAAAGATCTTCAACTAGCTCTCCCCTGTATAATTGCAGGATTTGGATTCAGCCTCCCTCACTAAAACTTGACTCTCTGATGTGAAAATTAATGAAGTCATTAATGATACTGAACAGAACCCAGGAAGCAGGGACTCCTGTGGCTCTAAGGCACCAGCAAGCTAAGCTGGGTCATGTAGAGGAAGCTAACCCTGGAACCATGCATTCTATCTACACAGAGAATGGAGTCAAAATCATACAGTCCAAAATCACACGATTCAATTTACTTGGACTTTAGAGGAAGAGTTACTGATTTACAATGAGACACAGAGTAACAATACAAAGGATGGAGTACTCCAAGTAATTTAGGAAAGCCCCCAACACTTCTTTACTTTTGATCATTGTGAAAAACAAAAGAATCACAGAATTATATAACAAAATCCTACCAGCTATATGAAAAACAAAAAAGATACAGGAAATCCTCTCCAGAGGTTTTTCAAAACATAATACTTCTTAACAGTCAAAACTCATTTAGAGGGAAATGGAGAAGTATCCTGGATTCTCAAAACTTGAATCACCATGAGAAAGTTTTTTTAAGTAAGAATGACTTAAATGACTTTTGTTGTCATTTTTTAAAAGACCTAAAACAAAAGGAAAGCTTATTTTAATACTTTGATGCTTCCATAATGTTGACAGTTATATTTTCTCAATTCTAATATAATATATTTTCCAGCAGAGTGCCTTATTCTTTTCAGTGGAAGGAAATAAAATTCAATATGCATAAATTTAAAGTCTTGTGCTTTTTTACAAACAAACAGGTTTTGTTTGAAATTTTTTTTTTACCAAGTGCATACAGTCACATATTGTTTTTATAATTAAGATAATTTAAAGAAACTAGCAGAGTCTTTTATAAATTCACATAAAAGAATATAGTTGTATTCTTTTATATGCAATATAGTTGCATAGTTGTATATATAGAGCTAATTTCTAACGCTAATTATGTCTGGGCAGTGGAACTGGGGGTTCCACTGGGGGTTGGGAGGCAGAGAAATAAGACTATTACTTTTTCTTATATTCCTTTTTAACATCTTTATTGGGGTAAAATTGCTTTACTTTGTTGTGTTAGTTTCTGCTTTATAACAAAGTGAATCAGCTATATGTATACATATATCCCCATATCTCCTCCCTCTTGCTTCTCCCTCCCACCCTCCCTATCCCACCCCTCTAGGTGGTCACAAAGCACAGAGCTGATCTCCCTGTGCTATGCGGCTGCTTCCCACTAGCTATCTATTTTACATTTGGTAAAGACTATTACTTTTTCACTTTAAATCCTTGAGGCCTATTCAGATTTATTTTTGTACCTATTTTGTATAATTCTTTTAACTGTACTAGTTAGAAATCAAATAAGTTAACTTGAAAATAATTAATCCATATTATTGGACCATTAACCTTTTGTATCCATTTCGCTGACTGTTACTTAATAACTCTAGGTAGCATTTTCAGCTAACTTTTCCTACAATTTGAGTATGGGATCACCAGATGACAGAGGCTCTCAACTGGTACAACTCAGTCAAGTTGCAAATGAAGAAGCTGAGATCCAGAGAGGTTAAAGGATTTGCCCATTGCTTCAAACTGCCTGACTCTGGAGGCAAGGCTCACCCTCAGCTCTTGGGCTTTTTGGTTTATGCTCCTTCTTTATCATATCGTGTTGCCCATCACAGGTTCTACAGCACCACTCATGGGTTAATCGAAGGTCTGAATCATAATCATGAAGTTACTACAGTGTTACAAAAACATAACTCCTCTGCAGCTAAAGTTGTACACTGTAATTAAACCCTGAGCTTAAGGATGGCCTTGTGCAGAGGACCTGTATGCAGGCAGTGATGGGAGGACTTAAGATCAGGGATTCAGCAGTTTTCTGCCTGAATCTGACCCCTCCACTTCCTAACTGTGTGACTAACTGCATGTAACCTCTTTTTTTTTTTTAATGAATGGTTCTTTTGTTTATTTATTTATGTTTTTGGCCGCTCCACGCAGCATGAGGGCTCTTAGTTACCCGACCAGGAATCGAACCCGTGCCCCCTGCAGTGGAAGCGTGGAGTCTTAACCACTGGACTGCCAGGGAAGTCCCTGCATGCCACCTCTTATGCCTTCTTTTTCTCATCTGTAATATCGTAATAAAAAACAGTATCTACCGGGCTTCCCTGGTGGCGCAGTGGTTAAGAGTCCTCCTGGCAATGCAGGGGACACGGGTTCGTGCCCCGGTCCGGTAAGATCCCACATGCCGCGGAGCGGCTGGGCCCGTGAGCCATGGCCGCTGAGCCTGCGCGTCCGGAGCCTGTGCTCCGCAACGGGAGAGGCCACAACAGTGAGAGGCCCGCGTACAGCAAAAAATACCCAAAAAACAAAAAACAATATCTGCCTACTTAATGGAATTGTGAGGACTAAATGAAATCATTTATGTCAAGTACCTAGCCAAATGCCTGGTATATAATAGGTGCTCAATAAAAGTTAATCATCACTCAAAATTTAAATTCATAAACTAGGTATAATTTAGAACCTTCCACACTAATTCCTGTTTTCAATCTATTACAACCATAGCCTCTTCCCCCAAATTTGATTATAAGTGCTCATCTTTGAGAAGATCTGCATTTCCCACAAGTTAGTAACCTCAGAAAAGGCACACACCTCCCTGTCTCATTCTTCCCAGCAGGGGGACAGAGAAGCTCGAATTTAATAAATATGTGTGAAAACTCTACAGAATGGTAAATTTTTCTAAACAGAAGATATACTTTGTTTTTAGCCACCCCCGCATCATGGCTGGTCATTATGGTTTGCTCTCAAGTCTCCAGATCACCCAACTGACCTCTGACTGTGTCCCCAGCTCGCCACCAAAATGAGAGCTTGTCCTAATAGGTCTCTCGTGGGCCTGCCTGCCTTCCCAGTGCTGTGTGAAGCCTCTTCCCTGGGCACCCCCTACCCCATCCATTAGAGCTCTTCTTTTCTCCTTCCCACTGGTGGAGAGGGCTCTCTTCTCTAAGCCAAAAGTGAAAAACAAAAAACAAACAAACAAAAAACCTGTGACTCGTTTCTTTTCAATTCTGGAGAAGGCAGTTTTCGACTATTCTCTTCAGTAAAGAAGAAGTCAAATCCCTGTGACCTCCTTAACAAAAACACTCTTTGAAGGCACAAGAGAATAAGCAATAACTGACAATTTAAACATACCTGGAATACTTTGCCACACATACTTCTCTGAGTGTCTTATAACACCACAAAACTTCAAACAGCATACCAATCCCTGCCTACCGGCTTAAAGGGAAATTAAACTTTCTAAGCCCATTGTCAAGGCATTTCAGGGATATTTTAAAATGCTTTCTGGATATGATAACAACAACCTATTGAGAGCTCCGGCTGTAAATCTTCGGGCCTAAGGAGACTTCTTAGCTCCAGGCTGGTACTTCCATTAAAGGGCAGACATTTGCCAACGTCTGGTTTAGCAACAAAGTCAAAGGAGCAGCTTTGGGTTTTGAAACCAAACAATCATGGGTGTGAGGCATGCACTTGCTGTGACCAACAACTGGGTTGAGAAGAAGGTTCACAGCCAATTCATTTGCGTGGAGTTAGACCAATAAGGAGCTTACTCAGTGAGTTTCACAATTAGGGCAAACAATTCTGAAGGGTGTATTCCTTTTTTCCCTTTCCTATTGTTCTTCTTTTTCAAAATCAGACTTGTTGAAGAGGAGTAGAAGTAAAGTCAACAGAGCAGGGGATGCAGTTCTTTTTTATAAATTAAGATATAACGGACATATAACATTGTATTCTGTTCAGTTATACTACATAATGATTTAGTATGTAGTATAACTGACATACACACACAGGGAAATGGTCACCACAATAAGTTTAGTTAATATCCATCACCACACATAGTAACAAATTTTTTCTTGCTCTGAGAACTTTTAAGATCCACTCTCTTAGCATCTTTCTGATATACAATACAATATTGTTAACTATAGTCACCATGCTGTACACTACACCCCCCTAAGTCCATAGTAAGGACATTTATCTTGTAACTGGAAGTTTGTAACTTTTGACCACCTTCACCCATTTTACCCACTCCTCCCACCTCACCCCCACCTCTGGTAACCACAAATCTGATCTCATTTTCTATGAGTTTGGTTGTTTTTTCTTTGGTTGGTTGTTTGATTTTAGATTCCACATATAAATGAGATCATACTGTATTTGTCTCTCTCTCACTTATCTCACTTAGCATAATGCCCTCAATATCTATCCATGTTGTTGCAAATGGCAGGCTTTCCTTTCTTAAGGTTGAATAACAGTCCATTTTAATATGTACATCTTCCTTAAGGGATGGAGTTCTTGGAGCGAGGTTCTAACTAACTCCCCTGCTCTTGCCTGTTGTCTACATGATTTTTACCAAGTTGCTTGCTGATTCAATGCCTTATTCTTACTGAACATATGCCTTCCTACCCAGATATTAGAGGAACTAAAGATACAGTTGAATCAGTAAATTGCCCTGAGACCTTTGAGGAAAGGAAGTTATTTTGCTTTACAGTTCAGGGCTTTCCAACTGCATGTTGGATTCACTGCTGGGTTCTCCATCATTCAGAGGTTCTGGCGGGCCAATCACACTGTATGATATATCTCCTAGTATTTATTAGTGCTCACCGGCATATGACACCTTGTTCAGAAATGCAGGGTTTGCAGGTATGGTTACAGCAGACTTGCCTCCCCCTTGATTCAGAAAGCTTTTCTCTTCATCTGACTCTCTGCCCTTCCTCCGCCCCTTCTCCCCCAACCCCCCACCCAGGAACCAGGAAGCTGGATCGTCCACTCCACAGGATCTTTCATCCCTGTTATTTCAGGGACTAACACAGCACCAGGCACACAGGTGGTACTGAGTGAATGTCTGCTGAATGAATGAATGAACTTGGTATCTATTGCTGCCCAGGTAGCAAAGCAAAGATTTTCCTGGATTTGGGGCCAGATCAGCACCAGATGAATTAGAAAAGGATTCTTCTACAGCCAATGCCAGGCCAATTTGAGGGCAGCACTTATGTCAGGTTTGCAGACATCTTGTTTTTGTGTCACCTATATCCACCTCCAATTCTCAGAGTATACCTGGTGCCACTCATGTTGAATGGAGAGCCCTTGTATCATACTCCAATAGGACTAGACTACTTTTCCAGCCTAGACAAAGTCTCATCCCTAGTGTCATGACCTCAGTCCTCAGTGTGATGCGGAAAGAAACCTGGTAAGTAAGTTCAAGGCGTAGTGCTGGGAGAAGACTAGATATATGCATTTTAGAAAGAGACTTAGAACTAACAGCTACCTTCCAACAACTTAAAATTTACTGACTTTTTAGCTAAAGCCTAGATAGAAAATTAAATGACTTTGCTCCTCCACACACAATAAACGGCTCCATGCGGAAACTACACTGGACTTGGAGTCAGAAGATGTGGGTTTGCATCTTGGGTCTGCCTTTTACTGGCTGGTTATCGTAAGCAAAAGATGTACTCTCTCCGATCTGAAATGTTATCACATGTAAAGTGGAGAGGGTAATGCCCTCATCTCATAGTGCTGTTATATTGATTAAACGCAGTTTAATTTATAGAACAGCTTTGTTAAATCTGATGTAGTAAATGAATGAGTGAGGTGAAAACAGCACAGAAAAGAAGGGTCAAGAAGACTAGTCCTTGAAAAGCCAAAATATAAGATAGAAGGGATAATTAGTACCATGTGAAATGAGTTCCAGAGGAGACTTGGGTTGTGATCTGTACGGCCTAACACATAACCATAATATCAAAATTACAAGGGGTCCCTGCCTATAGACCCAGAGTTGTTGGTGATGTTGGTGATGAAGAAAGAGGTGATGATGATGGCGATGCCTTCACTGAATGAAGACCATGTATAGCACTATTCTGAGCACTTTATATGTTTTATCTTGTTCACACTGACAATAACCCTAAGAAGTAAGTAATACTGTTATCTCCATTTTACAGATGAGAAAAGAAACAAAGGCCCAGAGAGTTTAATTCATCACACAGCGCAATTCTCTCCAAGCACATATGTTGCTTTTCAATAGACGGTTGAATGAGAGGAGAAAAGCATCAGGAAGTAAGAGCAGACTTTTATTCATCAGGACTGAAAGGTTGAAACCCAGAGTGGTGAAGTTCAAGAGCAGGGGTGGAATGAAGTTATAGACCCTGAGAAGAAACCCGGGAGGAACCTAGTGGAAAAGACCAAAAGGAAATTCTTTATGATGGAAGACAAAACCTAGTCTGCCTGGAAGGCGAAGGCCAGTAGGAAGCAAGGAGAATGTAACTGTTGGGAAATCAACAGAGATCAGACTGTGGCATTTCCCCCACGGCCTGCCCAATGCACCAGGCACACTAATTAACAGGTGTTATTCTCCGAGGCACGACCTGCTGCTGTGACAACTGAGGACTGGGGTGAGGGCACACTGATGAAGCTGCTGCCATCCCAAAGCCTAGTGCCACCTCTGAGCATTCAGCACCATTCCTGTGAGCAATGACAAGGGGAAACAGCTAGAGCTAGCTGTCACCACCAGACTGCTAAGGAAACCAGAAAGTCTGCAAACAAAACCTCCAGCTTCTTCACGACCACCCGGAACAGTCTAAATTCGGAAAAGGAGCCCCTTCTGCTGGGAACAGTTTCCCTCAGTGGAGTCCCCAAACAGGCTTGTCTTAGAGACCATCAACCGAAATGAGATCTATAAATCCTGACAATGTCTTTGCTCTTCTGTATTTCTCTCCTAAATCAATAAATAATTGATTCTGTGTCAGTTGGGACCTCTTACATCCCAAACACAGGTTAAGAGATTTCAGGGATTAGCTACAGATCTTTATGGCCATGAAACAAATTTACAAACCAGAGTAACACGTGGAAACCCATGGCACAAAAACTGCCAGGTACTGTTATGAGAAAGAGAGAAAGAGACACAGAGAAGCAGAGAGAGATAGAGAGGGAGGGAGAAAAGAAGAGAAGGAAAGAGAAAACACTTCTGAGGAAAGGGTATTTGGTCTTGTTTAACTGGGGGAAGGAGACAGAAGCCACTCTCTGCTGTGACTTGCTTGGGTAAAAGGCTTGCACTGGTGATTTGAAGGCACACGGAAAACAAAATACCAAGGTTATTTTTTTTTTATCAAACACAAGTACTTTACTCTAATGAGCCAATATACGCAGACTTTTTGGCCAAACAGATCCAATGAAAATAAACACCATCGCAAGGAACTGGCACTTTCAACAGGGAGTAGTTTGTCAATAGAAGAATGTTAGACCTCTTTACAACCTCATCAGTGAGTCAGATGTATTAGAACTAGAAAGTGGGAGCATGTAAGCATGTGTGTGTGAGTGTGTGTGTGTGTGCGTGTGTGTTCTAATCAACACCGACTTGACGTTCAAAACATCTAATCAACGTAGGCAAGTAGCAGGCACCACTAGCATCCTGAGGAAATGGATGCAGTGATATGAGCTGGCCTGTCTGAAATCCCAAGGCAAAGGACAAACAGCCTAAAAACCGCGGGGTTGAACATGGGGAAGCAGGCTCTGCAGAGAAATGCTGAGAGATTCTGAGAGCGAGAGGAGCCTGTCTGAGGGCCAAGGAAGGAGCCACTGACACCACCACTGACACAGGTCACCCTGGCTGCTGCTGCTTCATGTGGCCCAGCTGGTAGTGGCTGCGAGGGGCGGCCGCCACTTGTGAGGCTGGCCGCCCCCCACCTCCTCCTCTGTCCCCTCACTCCCGACCCTGATGCCTCCATTGGACGAGAAGGTGGGGCTAGATGAGAGCAAGGTGTTTTAGACAAGCATGTAACACACACGGGAGAAACAAAGATGCTGAGATAGTTCACCAAGGCTCAACCACCATGTTTCTTTTCTTACATCTTCAAGACTGCAGGGTAGAGGAGATCACAACAATAATAATAATAGTTGCCATGTATTCCATGCCCCTACGCACCAGGCACTGTGCTAAGAACTCCACATAAAGTATTTAATCCAGTTCTCACGGTAACTCTGTGAGGCAGATTATCTACCCCACAACAGAGATGAAGAAACAGGCTTAGAGAGGTTAAAGTCACTGCTGGGATCAATAAGGACCAAGTGGCACAGTCCACAGAGCTGCTAAGCCATGTCCCTTCCTCTAGCGTGCCAACCTTGCTCAGCCATTTAGAGAGATAAATGGGATTCTGTGCCCTAAGGTTAATAAACCTCAACTTGGTCAGATTTTAACAAATAATAAATGCCAAAAGGCAAAATCAACCCTGTCTAATATAAGGAGGAATGTTTTTCAACGACAGCATTTATAATAGAACTGGCTACATGTCCACTCTCCTAGAACATCAGTAGACACTGGATCCAGATAATAAAGCTAACTTTTCAATTTCGAGCTTAGCTAGAAATTATTACAAACAGTTTTCATGATAACAGAAATTAATTTCAGGATTCTATTATAACTCAAAGTATAATCTATGCTGAAACAGTAAGTGACTAGCTTAATCTCCTAGAGAAATCTTTCTTGCTGCTCAAAGATAGTAACGGAAACTGGTTTTTTGTTGTTGTTGATGTTGTTTTCTATTGGAGTATAGCTGACTTACAATGTCGTGTTAAGTTTCAGGTGTACAGCACAGTGATTCGGTTATATATATAGTTACAGTTAGTTATAGTTATATATAGTAATATATATATATTCTTTTTCAGATTCTTTTCACTTATAGGTTAATACAAAATATTGAGTATAGTTCCCTGTGCTATATAGTAGGTCCTTGTTGCTAGAAACTGTTTTACTTGTAAACAAATCTGCTTTTAAATCAGGAAACTTAAAAAATAGCTTATTTGATAATTTATTATAACTCCTCTTCTTCTTTCACGTTTATTCTGCTTAAGAGGGAATATCCATAAGACTGAATATCCATAAGACTGAATCCATCACTAAATATTCAGCCTTCAGAATGGCAATATTCTAGAATTCTATTACTTAGGTTCAAGGTAAAATATTAATGTACACAGAAATTTGGGTAGGATTAACAGCCATCTTAGCATGACAAATGGGGCAAATTCCATGCACAACATTATGGGAAACATCAGGTTAGAATGCTCCTCAGACCAGCTGCTCTGTGATGTGGCTCCCTGGTACAGTCACCCATGAGTCACGAGGATCGCAGTTGCCCTAAGCCTGTGGCATTCACCAAGTGGCCTGCTTAAGCAAAGACAAGACTTTGCTTCTGCTTTGCTTCTGCTCCTGGAGAGTGAAGACTCCATATGTTGTGCCATATTTTCCTTGTAGCAAAAATAACCTTGAGGATTTACATCCCTTCAGGAAGGAACGATGTATGGATGGTGACCATTTGGCAAAAAGCTACCAACGTTAGGTCTCTGTGCAATAACTGAGCTGTTCTGTCGCCCAAGACCTTCCTTAAACATAAGCGCAATGTGTTAGCAGAGAGGCTATTGAGTCTGGGCATTGTTTACTGGTGTATGAGGAATTCTTAATAAAAATTTCAAGAATTCAAGAGATCCTCAGTGGCACATGAAACAAAAGGGAAATAAATTTCATCTGCTGGGGATTCTAAAGGGCCATTTAGAACCAATTTAAGACAACCAGTGTCAAAAAAGGGTCAAGAAGTCATCACTGTATCACTAACCTACCTTCCATCCCTGCTCATTTCCCTTCTTCTTGAGAAGCCAGAACTGCTGGAGGAAGATGCTTCCCTTTTCTCCTGAGGATGCTGTTGACAGCTCTGCATCCACCAGGTCTCTTCCCAGTCTCCTCTATGCTGACACACAGTGCTGACTGCTAGATCTCTACTCCATGTGGAAGAAGGGAAGACTCTCACTTGACCTATGAGCAGCTCTGGACACAGCACATCATTCTCTCTTCCTTGATGATCCTTCTTCATTTGGCTTCTAGGGCTCCACGCTCTCCTGGCTTTCAGCCAACCTCACTGTTGGCTCCAATTCATCCTCCTTGGCTTCCTATACTTCTCTCTGACTCTTTTTTTTTTTTTGCTGTACGCGGGCCTCTCACTGTTGCGGCCTCTCCCGTTGCGGAGCACAGGCTCCAGACGGGCAGGGCCAGCGGCCATGGCTCACGGGCCCAGCCGCTCCGCGGCATGTGGGATCTTCCCGGACCGGGGCACGAACCCGTGTCCCCTGCATCGGCAGGCGGACTCTCAACCACTGCGCCACCAGGGAAGCCCCCTCTCTGACTCTTGATACTGAAATGACTCAATTCTTAGTCCCTGTCTCTCCTCTATCTTCCCTCTCTCCCTTGGTGATCTCATGCAGTCTCATGCCCTATAGATGATATTTAAGGCAAACGACTTCCAAATTTATATCCCCACCCTTAACCACTCTCTTGAATTCTAGACTTGTATATCCAACTGCTTATTCAACACTGGACTTGGAGATATAATAAACAACTCGAATTCAATATGTCCCAAACTGAAAGCATTTTACACATATTGTCATTTATTCATAACCACCAGATGAGAATGCTGAAATTACTCTCATTGTATAAAGAAAAGTGAAGTACAGAGAGGTGAGATTACCTCCCCAAGGTCATACCTCTAGTGAGTGACAGAACCAAGAAGCCACCATCATCCTGAGTCTTCTCTCTCCCTGTCTTCCTCCCCTCTGCCCCCCACATCCAAGCCCTTAGTCCTTTGTGGCCAATCCATTAGCAAAGCTCGCAGGCTCCACCACCCCCATCTCTACCACCACCCCAGGCATCCAAGCACCATGCTCTCTCTTGCATGGGTCACTGCAGTAGCTCCTAAGTAATATCCCTGCCTCCCTCCACTTGCCCCCAACTGTCTACTTTCAACCCCACAACCAGAGTGATCTTATAAAACCAAACTTTATTCCCTCTACTGGCTTCCCTTGCGTGTATCAATAGAACACACTCCTGAGTAGAGTCTATGCGAACCTTGTCTTCCTGTCCAACTCACAGCCTGGTACCCTCCTCCTCCCCTGCCAGCCTTCAGCCACACTGGTCTGCTTTCATGCCCTTGGACACATCAGGGCCACTTCTGCCTTGTAACTTAGCCCCAGCTGTTGTGACCCTAGATCTTACATGGATGGCTCTGTCTTATCATCTAAGATTTAATCTCAATGTCACATCCAAGGAGTGACCTTCCTTGACCACTCAATTTAAAGTAACCCCTCCCTCTACCCCACATACTTTCCCTTATATACTCTAATTAGGACTGTGGATTGATACAATCTCTTCAGACAGACAGCTGGCAATATCCATCAATACCTAAAGGCACATACATAGCCATTTGACCCAGCAATTCTACTTCTAAGAATTCATTCTAAATATAAACTTGTACATGTGTGAAATGATATATATTGCAAGGTTATGTGCTGCTGTGCTGCTTCTTATAGACAAACACTGCCAACAACCTTAATGTCCATCCATAGGAGCTCCTTAAACAAGCCTATTACAAAAAATGGGCAAAGGACCTGAATAGACATTTCTCCAAAGACATGTAAATGGCTAATATGCACATGAAAATATGCCCAACATCACTAATCATTAGGGAAATGTAAATCAAAACTACAATGAGGTGTCATCTCATATCCATTAAGATGGCGACTATAAAAAAAACCCCAAGTGTTGGCAAGGATGTGAAGATATTGGAATCCTTGTAGACTGCTGGTGGGAATGTAAAATGATGCAGCTGCTATGGAAAACAGTATGGCAAGGCCTCAGAAAATTAAAAATAGAATTACCATATGATCTAGCAATTCCACTTCTGGGTATACACCCAAAAGAACTGAAAGCAGTATCTCAGAGAGATATTTGTATACCCATGTTCATAGCAACATTATTCACAATCGCCAAAAGGTGGAAGGAACCCAAGTGTCCGTTGACAGATGAATGGATAAACAAAATGTGGTATACACATACAATGGAATATTATTCAGCCTTAAAAGGAAGAAAATTCTGACGCATGCTAGAACATGGATGAAACCTGAGTAGACGTCAAGCGAAATAAGCCAGACACAAAAAGACAAATACTGTATTATTGCACTTATATGAGGTACCTAGAGTAGTAAAATTCCTAGAGACAGAAAGTAGAATGGTAGTTGCCCAGCAATAGGAGTTGGGGGAAGATGGGGAGTTTCTGTTTAATGGATACAGAGTTTCAGTTTTATAAGATGAAAAGAGCACTGCAGAGGGCTAGTGGTGATAGCTACACAACAGTGTGAGTGTACCTAATACCACTGAGCTGCACACTTAAAAATGGCAAATTTTATGCTACATGTATTTTACAATTAAATAAAAAAGCTAAAGACTTAGAGATCTCTAAGATACATGTGTAAGCTTTAAAAAGAAAAAGTTGCAGTAAAATGCATACAATACAGTCCCATTATATAAAAATGAACGTAAATATACATGCATAGAAAGGAGACAAATTGTCATCAGCAGTTGTCAGTAAGATGGGAAGGGGGAGATGAAGCAGAATGGGAATGTTCGTGCATCACTGTGTGTGTGTGTGCCTCTGTATTGACTGAACCTGGTACAATAAGAACGTATTTGTATTAGCTTCCTGGGGCAGCAGTAATGAACTGAGTGGCTTAAATAACAAATTTATTCTCTCCCAGTTCTGGAGGCTAGCAGTTTGAGATCAATGTGTCAGCAGGGCCACACTCCCTCTGAGACTCTGGGTGGAGTCCTTCCTTGTCCCTTCCCAGTTTCTGGTGGTGGCTGTCTATCCTTCCCTGGTGTTCCTTGGCTTGCAGCCTCAATCACTCCAACCCCGCTGCTGTCGTCATACGGCGTGCACCCTGTGCGTCTCTCTTTACTTGGCATTTTCCCTTCTGATAAGGACACCAGTCGTATTGGATTAGCGCCCACCTTAAGGACTTCATCTTAACTTGATTCCATCTGCAAAGACCCTATTTCCAAACAAGTTCACATTCATAGCCACTGGGGGTTAGGACTTCAATGTTTTTGAGGGGACACAATTCAAACTATAATAATATTTGTGTTTAAAAAAACTATATTGTGTGTGTATGTATGTATATATATATACCACATCTTCTTTATCCATTCATCTGTCAATGGACATTTAGGTTGTTTCCATGTCTTGGCTATTGTAAATAGTGCTGCTATGAACATTGAGGTGCATGTATTTTTTCTAATTAGAGTTTTCTCCAGATATATGCCCAGGGGTGGGATTGTTGGGTCATATGGCAACTCTATTTTTAGTTTTTAAGGAACCTCCATACTGTTTTCCATAGTGGCTACACCCATTTACATTCTCACCAACAGTGTCGGAGGGTTCCCTTTCCTCCACACCCTCTCCAGCATTTATTGTTTGTGGACTTTTTGATGATGGCCATTCTGACCAGTGTGAGGTGATACTTCACTGGAGTTTTGATTTGCATTTCTCTGATAATTAGCGATGTTGAGAATCTTTTCATGTACCTATCTGCCATCTGTATGTCTTTTTTTGGGAAATGTCTCTTTAGGTCTTCTGCTCATTTTTCAACAAGACATGGAAGCAACCTAAATGTCCATCGACAGATGAATGGATAAAGAAGATGTGGTATACACACACACACACACACACACACACAATGGAATACAACTCAGCCATAAAAAACAGTGAAATAACGTGATTTGTAGCAACATGGATGGACCTAGAGATTATCATACTAAGTGAAGTAAGTCAGACAGAGAAAGACAAATATCATATGACATCACTTATATGTGGAATCTAAAATATGACACAAATTGACTTATTTACAAAACAGAAAGAGATTCACAGACATAGAAAACAAATTTATGGTTACCAAAGGGGAAGTGGGTGCAGGAGGGATAAATTAGGAGTTTGGGATTAACAGATACAAAGTACTGTATATAAAATGGATAAACAACAAGGTCGTACTGTATAGCACAGGGAACTATATTCAATATCCTGTAATAAACCATAATGGAAAAGAATATGAAAAAGAATATGTATATATATGTATAACTGAATCATTTTGCTGTATACCAGTATCTAATACAACACTGTAAATTAATTATACTTCAATTAAAAAAGATTTTTTAAAAAACTAATTTAAAAAAAACTACAGTTACGCTCCCTTGAACACTCTACCTATGAGCCTTCAAGAGGATAAGTAAAGATCCTTTAGAGCAGCAGTCCCCAACCTTCTTGGCACCGGGGACCTGTTTCATGGAAGACAATTTTTCCACAGACCAGCGGTGGTGGGGGGTGGGGGGGATGGCTCAGGCGGTAATGCTAGCGATGGGGCCAGCAGATGAAGCTGCGCTGGCCAGCCCGCCGCTCACCTCCTGCTGTGCAGCCCACTTCCTAACATGGGGGGTTGGGGACCCCTACTTTAGAGGCAGTATTTCAAGAATCAAGAGCCTGGATTCAGGAGTCACACGGCAAAGGCTCGAATCCCAGTCAGCCATTTACAAACTGCATAACCTTGGGGAAGTTTATTAACTTCTCCTTGCTTCAGTTTCCTTATTTTAAAATAACAGCATCTAGTTCAGATTGTCAGAAGGATTAAACGAGGTACCAAGTGTTTAGGGCACCCTAAGTGCTCAAGCAATGTGAGCAACTGTTGTCATGGTTATCGCCATTTATAGGATCTCGAAGACCCCTAGAAAGCATTCCTGGGCACAGGGTGCCTTTATTTTTGCAGCATCTACTGAATGCCCTTCTCCATCATTCCTTGCCCAAGAGCGTCATGCCTGACTTCACAGCTCCAGCAATGTCGTTTGATATAGGGTTACACTACTGCACTAAATACTCCTCCCCACAGCTATCCAACTCTCATCCTGGGTGTGATCCCATCTGCAGTGTGGCAGTTGAGCTCTCCGTGGCTGACAGGGTCTCTGAGCAGTGCCACCTAAGCCATCAGGGCAGAACGCCCATCACATCACGTGCAGCCCACAGAGGGATGCAGAGTGGTCCTTGGCCTCAGACCTCCCACTTTCTGTGAGCAGTGCCCTAAATTTGGATTTTGATCTTGGCCTCACTTGCTGCTAAATCTGTATCCAGTTAATCTTACAGGGTTGTGGGGGAGGAGTCATGTTGCTATGGCAACCCAACAACTCTGGCCAGAAGAAGAGAAGAAATGGAATCTCAGGATGGAGACCACCAAAGGTTCAGAAACTGCCATTTCTGCCTTTGTTTCACAGAAATGAATCTTGATATGCTAAAATAAACAGATCTCTCTTTTCTTTCTTTCTTTCTTTTTTTTTTTTACAAGTTTCCAGCCATTGACAAAAATAAAAGCCTGCTCATACAAGTATTCTATTCACATGTCATTTCCTAACAGGATAGAAACTAAAACTCACACTTCATTCAGCAAGTCAGGAAGTCAGCTGATTTCCTTTAAAGCTCTCTCTCTGCATGAAACGAGCAATTGTCCAGCCTGGATTTTATACATAATATTACTTTTTGACCTGCAGTTTACAAATAAACTAACAGAGGGACACAAATAGAACTTGGGCCCTCTCATCTCCCAGTGGTTTAGAGGAGCTGGGGGACGGCAGAGAAAGATGAAAGAAACTGCCTTGGGACGCTGAGACCTCATCTTCCAGCAACTTCTATGCTGTCCACGCTGTGAAAGAGCCGCTCACATACAGCAGAGCTGACTCACTAGATTTTCCTGTCTTTGTTTTCCTGTCTACATTCTGGTGGAGCTTCTAAGGAATAGTAAACGATTGAAAAGGTAAATCTCAGTCAAACAAACACATGAACGCAAACCACGGATTGTGTACCAGATATGCAGGCACTAAGTAATCGAAATTTGACCAAACTGACTTCCCTGGTGGTCCAGTGGTAAAGAATCTGCCTTACAATGCAGGAGACATGGGTTCGATCCCTAGTCAGGGAACTAAGATCCCACATATCGTGGGGCAACTAAGCCTGCGCGCTACAACTACTGAGCTCGCGTGCCTCAACTAGAGCCCATATGCCGCAAACTACAGAGCCCACGCGCTCTGGAGGCTGTGCACCACAACGAGAGAAGAGAAAACCCACAGGCCACAACTAGAGAGAGGCCCGCTCACCCCCAACAAAGAGTCTGAGCGCCCCAACGAAAGATCCCGCGTGCTGCAACTAAGACCCGATGCAGCCAAAAATAAATAAATAATAAATAAATCTTTATAAGTAAATAAATAAATAAAATTTAAAAACCGACCAAATAAAGTTCTGGTACACTAGCTCAGGCTAGGACCAGCCAGAGGACAGCAAATGTAACTAACACGTTTTCTCTTTGAAAAACTACTCTGGGTTAAACTGAGAACTGACATCTTAGGCAGCAGTTAAAATTTTCTTTAAAAGAAAAAAGGGTCAGAAGCACCGCTTGACCTGATTTCCTTTACTTTCTATCATTTTTACCTCCTTTTCAAAGACAGGTTTTTTTTTGAGCTTGAGTGAGGAACAGAGTCAGTACTGGAGTAGAATTTGTTAACTCAGGGGTCTGGGAGTGGGAAGGTAAAAAGATGATGAGTTAGCTTGGTTATGATTATGTAACTTCTCTGAATTTCTAAGGGAATGGCGATTGCTTAGAATTACACAATAAGATTTTATGTGTAAACAGCTGAGAAAAGCAGGATGTGATCAGGAAAAAAACTCTGGAGCAGAAGTCACAGACTCAAGTCCCTGGCGTGGCTCTATCACTTAACAACAGCCACATAATCACAGACAAGTTAGTTAAACTTCTGGAACCTTGGCTGTTTTAACTATAAAATGGGTATAAAAATACCTGCCTTGACCTCAATAATTCAAATTGGGGAGCAAATGAAACCACATACATGAAATCCTTTTATAAACCATTAGGTACTGCTCAGTGAATGTATGATTATTTCGACTCGAATCTAGATTTACTGGATGTTCCCCTGCTTTGTGCATCCTTCAGCCTCCACAGGAGTTCCTTATATCTAGCGGGGACAAAAATGCAATTGAAAACAAAAATATGCCAACCAAATATGCATATAGTTTTTTAGACCAACTTCCCCAAAGTTGGTTTAAAGGTAAGCTGTTCTACTTAGAAAGTCAAAGGAGTCAGCCATCACCCAGAAATCAACGATGCAGCCACAAGGTACAGAACACCCGTAGGCAAAGCAGTTTCTCTTCCTGAATGGCACTTCCATAATGAGTCCACTCACTGTTGTGCAAGAGATAAAAAGTTTTAGTTCATAAAATTCTAGTTGGTAGCCTGCCATGTCAATTAGCTTCTTACTCTATGTTCATAGCATTAACACTAGATTAGAACTAATTACCCTCCAATTAACAATTTCGAGGCCATTAAAATATAGATTAGCATGAAAGAAATATAGTATCCTGTGGAAAGTTAAATTCTGATGGAAAGGAGATGAACTCTAACATTTAGTGTGTTAATGACCCTGTATCAGGTGCTGAAAGAGGACGTTAATTAAAGTAGAGCTACTACCTTTCCTGAGTTCCTGAAACGTGTTTAAAAGGACAAAGTAACTCAGACATGCGCACACACACACACACGTATGTGTACAAACACCTAGCAGTAGAGCTGCTATCCAGTATGACAATACCAAACCTTGGTATTGTTTGAAACAGACTTTGCTTAGCATGTTTCAGAAACAACTAGAAGTTATTAAGCAGGACTCAAAGAGAGATCAAATCAGAGTGGGATCATTTAGAGGTGTGATGTATAGAGAAATGATGCAGGAAAGAAAATGAAGAAAGGAAGGCCAGGGAGACTGTTAGTCATGATCTGAACAGGCCCAATGAACAACGCAGCACAGCGGAATTCAGCAAATTTATGTTTTAAATTGTTTTATTATAAAGTTCTATTCCTTAAGTACTTCTTGAGTACTTTACATTTCAAACTGGCAACCACCTAACTATGGGGTCCTTTCTCCAAGAACACTTGCAAATGTGGAAACAGATTTTTAAAGAGGTGTGAAGGGATTTAACATCTCATTGTGTAAACATCACCTGGTGATCAGAAGAGTAACAGTCTGTCAATAAACGAGCCCCACCTGGGTTCACAAACAAATCAAAATGGCTTTTGCAGGTTCTAGAAGGAAACCGTATTCTTGCTATTTTTGCCACTGAACTTTGTGCCAGCTAATTACAGAAGGCAGTGTTTACCTTACTTTCCCTACAATCTCACACCTAGCGTAGGGAAGACTAATGACAGTGTGGGGAGGCAGAAACGTGGGAGTAATTGCTCAGCAAGTTGGAGCACTTGCACTCTGGTTGCAACAGCAGGAAAGCCCATTATTCCAGTTGCCGAATTATGTCTCACTGGAGTCAGGTTTACAGAAATATTTATAGGATTAGCAGAACACTATCATTGGCAGTTTCTTTGGGTTGCCTGAAAGCTTTTCTTTTTTTTTTTTTTTTTTTTTTTTTCAAGGGATGGAGGGTTGGGGAAGGAGGAACAAGGGAAGCCACCCACCAAAAAATGCTGTGTTAAAAAAGAAATGATTGGGCTTTTTGCCGCAGCACTGTAGTGTTCAGAAAAAGCATGGGGACCCAAACTCACGTCACTATTCATCCTAAAGAACAAACAGACTGACGATGGCTGTCAACTCCAGATATGCGTTCCAAAGACTTCGATTAGCCAACAAAATCCTTACATTTGGAATGCCCTCTGAAAAGCTGTATTTATTTTTCTGATACTTTTTAAAAAATTATTTATTTTTGGCTGCGTTGGGTCTTTGTTGCTGTGTGCGGGCTTTCTCTAGTTGCGGCGAGCGGGGGCTACTCCTCGTCGCGATGCGTGGGCTTCTCACTGCGGTGGCCTCTCCCATTGTGGAGCACGGGCTCCAGGTGTGTGGGCTTCAGTAGCTGTGGCATGCGGGCTCAGCAGTTGTGGCTCACGGGCCTAGCTGCTCCGCGGCATGTGGGATCCTCCCAGACCAGGGCTCGAACCCGTGTCCCCTGCACTGGCAGGCGGGTTCTCAACCACTGTGCCACCAGGGAAGCCCGATTTTTCTGATACTTTTTAAGAAAAACTACTGCATATCTTTCTGTATGCTTCAAGTTTCAGTCATTTGTGGTCACTTTCCCCCACAAAAATAAAATCTCTTTTCCCAGGTTGTCCTACATATTACAAAGTAATTGTGGTGCTCATCAATTGGATGCAGTAATTGAGAGGAATTGTACAGTCATATGAATAAAACTATTTGCTTTCCTAGCAGTTCTGTCAGTTCTCAGTCTATTAAAGGTCACAAGTGACTCAGAAGGAAAACAGCATTTACTTTCTAGGTCTCAACTGTAGGCTTTTTATCAAACCTCAGTGAGCACATCATTTGCACTCAGTTAAATTGGCTGTTTCTGAAATTTCCTGCTAGCACTGAAATAGATGTCAAAGCAGGTGGTCTCCAAAAGGTCTTAGATCAGTAATGCTTGGGATCCCTGGCTCAGTGAGGGTTTGTGTAGTAAGAGTCAATGGAAGTGGTTCTGGAAGAGAAGTATGGAGTCATTCAGTAATATTTGATGTCTTTGTCCTTCTCACATTGCACAGTGATGTGTAAGTTACCATGAGACTAGAGAAGACATCATAGAAATTAAATAGGAGTGGATGAAATCAAACCAGTTCCACTAGACTGTCTCTTCACACTAAGTTCTTATGAAGACAGAAATATCCTTCTCATATTTGTCCTGGTTGCAAACTTAGAGGAGAAGGGCCCTGGGCAGCCATAGTCCATTTCCTTCCAACAGTTCAGGGAGAGTAGAAAGAATGAGAATATTCCAGGCCAAGAGATTCTAAAGGAGGTAATGCAGTAACAACTGGGAGCTTCCATATGTTGTCTCCAACTGTGTTCATGACATTTCCACATTGATACCCTCCCTTAACTCAACAAGCTGAGCTTAACTTGAACTCAAATTGAACAAGTTGAACTCAAATTCAAATTGAACTTGTTGAACTCAAATTCAACAAGTCCAAATCAAGTTCATCCTTGTTCCCTTCAAAACAGATCCCTACCTTGATTTCTCTATTTCCACCAATGAAATTAGCCATCATTTTCCCAGTGTCCAGTGATTAATACTTTGGAACCATCTTTTACACATTTCCTCCCTTTTCACCAATGGCCAAGCTATTTCTGAACAAAGTTGCCATCATAGTTAACAGTTAATATCAACAGATTTGGGCCCCCTGCCCCACGCTCCAATATTCACTGATATGGACTTGACTTAGCTGTGAATGTAAATGTTCTCCCACCTGCCCAGGGTATTTAAAAAATGGAAGTGGGCTTTATGATACTAAAAACAATTTGGAAAGTACACAAGGACTACACCGAGGTCCTGCTGAGAAGCTAGAAACAGGAGAAGTAAGATAGCCTCTGAGAGACAAAACATGGGAGCAATACCTGGGACAGGCGTGTAGGTGAGCAAAGACACCTAATGGGACTAAAGAGCAACCAGGCCATCAAGACGTCAAAAGAAAAGAAGCTGGCCAGCCACGGGGTCAGAGCGTATGGAAAGTCACTGGGGGAAGCACTGGCGGAAGCCATGCAAGGCCAGAACGCTCCTGGGAGCTGGGAGAACAGCAGTGAACAAAACAAGTCTCTGCGTTCACAGGGCTGTCAGTCTAGTGGCGGGGACAGAAAACAACCAAACTTAGAACATAATCCTTTCCATCCACCCAATTTCCCTGTTCTGATCCCCTACTCACCAAGCAACCTTCTGGTATGATCTGCCTTTTCATCTAGGTCTGCTTGCAAGGAGAAAAAGCACTGCCCTGTGGCAGTCAGACTTCTCACTGTAAATTCTCCATGGCCTGTTTTCACACTTTACTCTCATGAGTTTGGAGACCGAGTCTGCCCCTAGAGATGGATCCCCTCCAGGTATGTTGACACATCAGACCAAGGACTGGACCCAGGAGTGTGGTTCATTCATGGCAATATCTTGACATATTTTCACTTAACTTTGCCAAGTTCTCAGTCTACAGTAGAATCATGTGACTCCCAATGATCCCAACTGTACTCAACACAGTCTGCCTTTATAGAAATGGTCTCAGCAGCAGTGATGTTTCTGTTTTCAAAACAACAAAATCTATTCTAGACACTATCCAATGGGTTCCAACAGTTTCTACATCAATTCACTATTCAGCTACAGAACTAAACCACTTCCATTTGCAGCTGCCATTCAGACCCATCAGCCTAGGAGGGCTGTAAAAAGTGCTCCTCAGACTTGACAGTACGTACCTGGGATGCGGGCTCTGATTCTGTAGTGCTGGCGTTGGGCCTGAGATTCTGATTTGTAATAAGCTCCCAGGTGATGAGATGCTGCTGATCTATGAACTCCGCTTTGAGGAGCAAAAATCCCAATAGCCAGGCTGCATGACAGACCAATGAAATCAGAGTCTCGGGGACTGAGACCAGGAATAGTAATGCTGAAAGCTCCAGGATGATCCCACGGGCAGCCCAGGCTGAGACAGACCGGCCTAGATGCCGGTCCGGGGTCAGGAGCCTTCCCACAGCCTGACACTCAAGAGCAAATCAGCAAAGCCCTGTCTGCAGAGGCCTGAGCTGATTCCATTGTTTGAAGTTCCTAATGCCAAGGCAGAATTACCCAAATTGTGGCCTATTGTGAGTGTTTACATTTATCACGCCAAAGCCTTTACACAAAGTACAACTTTACGTGTAAGTTCATTTGAAGATAACATCACAAGTGCGCATCTGAGGCCCATCATAATCCTGCATCCTACCTCCCCTGGCAGACCCTGAACGGTGCCTCCACCAGTTGCCTGGTTATTTGAGAAAATTTTTCTCTGAGAACTAGACAATGAGAAGGCAAAGTGGAAGAGAGACATTATAACTATTCCTTTCTCAGTAAAACATCAAAATTGATGTAACAAAATAACTAACCCTAAATGATTAGCTTCTACTTTAAACAAAAACAACAGAATATTAATATAAAGAAATAAGCTTTTTTTGCCCACTAACAAGCTGTATCCTAGTGTCACTACCACAAAACTATTCCCATTAAGGAAAATTAGTTTTCTAAGTCAAAATCACAAAGATTGTACACAGGTAGCACATTCTTATACATGAAAAATCAATGAAATATTTCTCTTCCTCCAGAGGAAAATTTTCATAAAAGAAATACTCATCATTCTGTTCCTAAATTTCATGGATTATGAGTAACACAGAAGAACTAAATGAATGAATAAAAATAATTCGTAAAAGATTAATTGCTGCAGAATTCCCTCCAAAATATTGCTCTCCTCTGCTTCACTGACATATCAAAAGTGAGTCTGATTGTATTTGGGCACTTTCAAAATCAGAAGATTTCCCCTTTTTTTTTCTTAGACAATGGGTTAGAAAGCATCAATGTTCTGTACGTTTTAGGGAATAGATTTGTTTTTTGTTTTTGTTTGTTTTGGGTTTTTTGGGTAGAGGAAACTAGAAAGAAAGAATCTGACCTGGAATCTAGGGGATGCTTCTGTCTCTCAAAAAGGAGATCTGAAAATAAACACAAATTGAACAGCCTTCAGGCATTTCTAACCCTGAGGGTCTTGCTTGGTGATAGCCTTCTTGGGTTCTCTGTGTTGGTGAGTGCTAGCAAGTGGAGGCTATTCTGTGATTGTGCCATTTGGGTTCAAGGGTTGCTATTTTAAAAATTCAAACAGGAAATCTGGGAGTTGAAATGCACCAAACCTTTCCCTAGAGGTCACACCTTCAAAATAGCTCTCAAATTCAGCTCTTCCTTTCTCCCTTTGTCACCTGATCTCACATGAAACTTCAGTTGAACATAAGGAAAAAGAAACGGAACACTGATTTCCCCCCCTAGGTTCAATTCCTACGTTTGCTCATAAAACCCCATAGCTTTAGCCCGTATTCCTCGAGACTTCTTTCCTACCTGGTTTAATTCCGATTAAAAAAAACAAAACAAAACACAAGCTCAGATCTAAAAACAGTCAAAATCACTCCACCTTATACCAAGAGAAGCTGTTCCTAAACTGGGAAGGCAGGGCCAATGCCATACAAATCTGCACTACTTGTCCGTTGCCTCATTTGGGAATCCTCTGGGTAGACCACAGCCACCGTAGCAGAGAGAATGCCACTGACTATTCTATTCACTTGGCACTTCAGGCAGGGCTGTGAGCCCCAGTCTGGGGATCAGATTGACCCTAGCTTTGATGACGATGATGATGATGAAGGAGGCGGCACTTAACCAGTGCCTATTCTTGTTTCAGGCACTGTTCTCAGCGGTTTCCATTTGCTAATTATTTTAATCCTCAAACAACCCTATGGGATGGGCACTGATGTGAGGTCCCTTTACAGATAAGTTTGGGTTTGATAGCTGCTAACTGTGACTCCTAGGATGAGTTAGTTAAACTCCCAAACCCTTCATTTCAACATCTGAAAAGTGAGGGTTATAATATTGTCAACCTCGTGAGATGATGTATGGAAGGCTCTCCACACTGGCCTGGAGTATATGTGGTACCCACTTAATGGTAGCCATCTATATTAGTTGGATGCCTGGAGCAAGAGGTGTTCACCACCGTCTCATGGCTATGCATCACCTCACATCACAGGTGAGGCTGAATTAGGGAGGTGCTGTCAGTGGTTAGTGTGGCTAAATTTAAGGTCATCCACATGATAGTTCTCCTGAGATCAATGAAAAAAGACAAACATCTCCCAAGTCCAAAGGAGAACCATATTTTTTTAAAAGTGATTGACTTGCCTACCTTTGTTTTTGTCTTCCAGCTGAAACAAAAAAGGTTATCCCTAGCCACAAGCATGATCTCCTTCCCGATTTCTTAACATGTTCTAGATTAAATTAGTTCGAGTCATTTCTCCAAGTATATGTTATGTAGGGAAAGAACACCTGTTATGTTAAATGTACTGAGTGCTAAGGTGTGTGTTACAGGCACAGCCAGAAAAGAAAAATGTAAATGAGAAGGCAGGATCTCAAGATTCTCTCTCCTGCCTTCAAGGAATTAAATAATTTTAAATATAATTTAGAATGCAGTGGTAAGAAAGTTGTTATCATTTTCAAAGTCTTGATAACAACTATATCTGAATACCAGAAACTGATCTTGGCTAATTAACATTCTGACTTGAAATAATTACCTATTAATTATATCAATAAGTGGATTATCATTCTTAGCAATTTTTCCATTTATAATTCATGCTATTTTAAATCATTAACAGATGATGGCAGTTGTATTCACGTTGGAAAATACTGTACAAACCTACTCTCAAAATATATTTAAAGTGACATATTGATCCATAAAGGGGTGCTTTCTTATCTTCCTATATGAAAACTATATATTTTTTCAGCATTTAAAAAAAGACATGACTTTTTTATAGAATGCTAGCCCTATTGTGCAGTTAGCCTTAGGAAAAAGTACATTGCTTTATATAGGTCCAATAAATAGTGAAATAAACCATTTTTCTTTCCTGCCCAAGACACCTCTAAGTAATCTTCCAAAGGACAAGTGTTAGCTTAAAAATAAAACAGGGCTTCCCTGGTGGCGCAGTGGTTGAGAGTCCGCCTGCCAATGCAGGGGACATGGGTTCGTGCCCCGGTATGGGAGGATCCCACGTGCCGCGGAGCGGCTGGGCCCGTGAACCATGGCCGCTGAGCCTGCGCGTCCGGAGTCCGTGCTCCGCAACGGGAGAGGCCACAACAGTGAGAGGCCCGCGTACCGCAAAATAAATAAATAAATAAAAATAAAACAAACAAAAGAAAAGGGGAAAAAAAGGACAGGAAAGCATCTTAGTGATTGGCCAACTTCTGTGAGTACCAGTCAAGATCAGCAGCCCTGAGGGAATATACCTTAGTACTGTACCTGGCTCTCTCCACACTAGAGAGAGATCCCGGAAAGATCTATTAAATCAAATTAACATTTAAAAATATATTTGAAGACATATTTATCTATCCTAACATAGGCTTAAAATCTCTAGATCATTTTCAAGTTTGAAGGGAGATAAATCTGATAAATGCTTGGGTGGAGGTAGTTTGGCTAAATCTGTGATTTCTCAATGTCAAAAGACTTTTTGATATTTCCTTTATGATTGATTCTTGGTAGATATTGTTTAAAACCTCAAAAATGCAAAATGTACTATCTCTTGGTTTTGAAGCAGTAGTATGTTAGTAAATGTTTTAACAACTGATTCTCTGTAGGGTGAAAGGCAGGATTTATAGCATGTGCCAATTTCCCTGGTATTAAGACTACCAACATGGTTGATTTCAGACCTAGGTGATGTCATTGAAAGTGCAGTTGGGAAGAGCTGCTCTCAATCAGCTCGTGGGAGCTGGTGTGAGCTGACTCTAGTACACCACTGGAAATAAAGTACATCAGCGATACCATATAGCTGTAGGCCAAGTTTATTCTGAGTTGTACCAGAAGCCACCTCATCCAAATTGAAAGCACTGAATTGTTTATTCTTATGATGTCTGTCACCAAAAGACTAATAGTTTGGGGGCACAATCAATTGCACACCCTTGAAAAAAACCAGGGTAATGAATGGAATGGCTCCTTAGGGAACAAATCCTCTCATACTAATCTCCTCCAATAACCCAGGGCCAGGCCTAAAAGGTATCATCTATCTTGATGTCAGGAAGGCTTTATGTCTTTCCCACACAATGCAGTCATCAATAAACTTGTGAAAACATAGTTTACATGGTGCTTAAAATCAGGTACCCCCCCCAAAAAAAAATCAGGTACCCAATTTTCAAGAAGTTTCTAAGCGAGGCATAGTTATGAGTTGCAGAGAAAAGAATTGTTTTGGGTACACTCACTGAATGGTGATCCAGGTCCAGTTTAAAGTCACCGTCATTAATGCCTGACTATTAATTCTATAGATAATGTGCAAGTAGTGGTAGTTACAACTCTGATGGAAAAAGAGGTAGGATGACTTCTTAAAACTAATCATGAAATCCAACGGCTCATCAGAATGACTACACGCAGTACTGGATACCAGACATTCGCTCATTTTCTCAACTTCAAAGAAGACCAAAATGTGAATCCACCAGGGAACAGGCTACACCTAAACTATCTTCCTATACCACTTTTCTCTGAATTGTGAGGTTCTTCTTCCTCACATAATTTTAACAAACCAAGCCTGAGCTCATGTCTTTAAGAAAATGGTTTATTGCTTTCAGTAATATTACTGATATAGTAATTCATATTTGCATGTTCTTATATTATAACTTACTGATCATTTATGTATTTTAATGCACGGTTTTATTTCTTTCCGATTGAAAGAGCCTACTGTGTTTGGGGAGCCACAATCTTTTCATGTACAATTGAGAAAGAAATACCTATGGAGAAATATCCTATGGAATATATTACCTCAAGGAAATGAATGACCTTTTCACCTTCCCTCCTTTATTCTCAGAGAATTGCAACAAATGGTACCATATTTAAACGCCTCCACTTTATTAAATACATAACTTCAGTACCTTTAAAAAACCCTTTGGTTTGTAAATATATATTTTGTTACTCACCAGGGTTTTGAATAACTTGTTTGACACATAAGTAAATCAAGGATAAATTTTACTCAAGGGTAAGTTGACTGGAAACAAATTCCAGTTCTGTCTTCAGCTTTCACTAGCTCACATTCAAAATTCTCCTTTCTCAATTAAAGAGAATTATTTCTTTATTGCTACCTTATAAAATACAATTTCACATTTTTTTGACAATTCAGAATTCTTGAAGTGTGCATTGTTACTTCAGGGAAAATAAACAAGGTCGGTGACAAGATAGGCATTAAAAGGCTCTGAATTTGTCAAAACAAAATAATTACATCAATTTAGCAATAATAAATCAACAATAGGAAGTTTAATTCTATAAAAGCTTAGTTTCATCAAAGGAATTCACAAGTCAAGTTTCCATATTATTAAATTCTGGAATAAGCCAATGAGAGAGATTATGCTGACTATATCCAGTTATGTAAGGATGGGGCGATTTGTTTTGGATGATTTGAGATATCACCTTGCCTCAATCAGCAAGCTTGGGACCTCAACCAGAGCCTTCCCACCCGCAGATCCTACGCTTTAAAGAGTGCTGACACAACCACCAAGACATATGCAGCTTTCTACAATGGCACAAAGCTCTAACCAGCAGAATAGGCTTCTAACGGGATAAGAAGAGCAAAACAGCATGACAGATTAGTATGGAATCTTTCTGGGAGATGGGTCTGTTCATGAAAGACTTAAGTTCTCAAGAGTCAAAAACAAAAACTAGGCCTTGCCACATAATTCAATAGAGTTATGGAAAAAATTTTTCCCCAGGATATAAGAAAGTGTGGAGTAACTGAATAGTTTTAAAGAGAACAATAAGGACAGGTATAAAATGTGCATGAGCAGAGGGAGCAAGGCAATTTATAACCTTTCCTATGGGAAGGTTTATATTTGCATTCTCTGCACTTAAATAGAGGCAGCTGTTTAATGGTAGTTATCTTCTCTAGAAATAATGTGTGGTTGATACAGAGTCTCACGGGACATACTGTAAATTGTATAGCCAACTCTGAACACAAGTAAATTTTATTTGAAAGAGGATGGAGTACAATGAAATTTTATTCTTACACAGGAAATTTCTGATGAGAGAATTTTTTCCCCACTCACTTCTATTATATAATTAAATCTGCCTTCCATGTGGGCAAAAAAGTTCCTGTAATTATTAATATTGTTTTATGTAATATTACATAATAATGTAATATAATAAAATAATGGACTAAAGCTTTTTGAAATAGTATATTTTTAACACTATCACTTTCAGGTAAAATATTCTTACTTATTAGTAATACCATATTGTGATTTCAAATAAGTCACAAAATAAAAATGATAAACATTAAAATAGAGAACAGACAGTACCTAGCTGCAGAATTTTTTTGAATTCTAAAAGCATATTTATATACAGGTTATACAGAACTTGCAACACCTTTTTCAAGAAACAATGCTATAAGAGGTGATGAGGGTCCTAGGTCAACCCACAAATATCTATGTAGCCCAGGATGTCCCTGAAATGTAGTACTTAAAGTATCCAGTCCTGAAGAACCACAGGTAACAATATTTCTATATGAAATAATTCAGAGTTCCAACTTGAAAAGTCAAATACATCTCTTGTGCTCTGAACAGGTGTTTCTCAAGGGTCAAGAGACTGGTTCATGTTTTTGTATTGTTAGGAAAAGGAATAAAGTGTCATCATTTACTAATCACATAATCTCAGGTATTTCCTCAACTGCAAAATGAAAGTAATGACACCTGCCCTAGTTACTTCAGAGGTTTGCTGTGAGCATTCAATGAGATAGAAAATTACATTCTACCAGAAAATTACATTCTAAAACTACCTCCCTTCTCTCCTGGCAGGTAAGTCCTCATTTGACAGATGACCCAGAGCACACGGGAGGCTGGGTGACTTGTCCAAGGTTGCAAGTTGAGCTTGTGAGAAGCCTAGAGAAGCAGCCAGGGCCCTTGACTTCTGGTCCATCTCCCTCTGCACTAGATGTGGCATCTAACTTACACTTTTGGCAGTTAATCTTTATGGAACACACACTGGGCAGAGTACCAAAGAAAGGTGACAGTAATAATGGTACATTTTGAGATGACTGAGCTGAACTCCGGAGAACCACGTCCCGACCCTGGCCTCACCTCTGACTCTAGGACTTAATTAGACAATCACACAGCCACTTCCCACTTCACAAGCTCTCTCTCTTTAAATTGGGGGAAATAATGTGGCTTCTCCAGTCTTCCTCTTAGGAGGCTGTTCTCTGGCTCTTATTTTAACGGGTAAATAACTGAAAAATCAATGAAATTTTGTTGTAAAGCTCTGTGTCCCTTAGGCAAAAAGGGCAAAAACTGCTTGCTTTTATTAAAGTATTACTTGCAACTAGAAACATTTTATGAAAAGAGAATAAATAGTAACTGTTTCCCACATATTTATACAGGGCCTACATCAGGTTTTACAGCTAAGGGGATTCAGTTGGTGTGTAAGGGAAAGAATGAAGAGGGAAACACACTAACCACTGGCACAGAAGACAAGAGAGATCCAGACCAAGTGCCTCTTAAAAGGCACTTCTATTATCAATATCTGATTTTATGGTATATATTTATGTCATTTAACAACAAAATTTTTGCATTATCCATAAAATGCTTATTTTAAAGCTGAGGTTCTCAAACTTTTTAGTCTTAGGATCCAGCTCCACTCTTAAAAATTATTGAAAACCCCAAAGAACTTTTGTTTATATAGATTATATTTTTCCAGATATACTATATTATAAATCCAGATTAACTATATTATAAATTTAAATGAAGAAACTTTAAAAATATTTATTAATTTATTTTAAAAAAGTAAACCCATTATACATTAAAGTAAATAACATCTTTTTATGAAAAATGACTGATTTCCAGAAAAAAAATTTAGTGAGAAAGGCCACAGTATTTACATTTTTGCAAATCTCTTTGATGTCTGTCTTAACTGAAGTCAGCTAGATTTTCATATCTCCTTCTGCACTCAATCTGTTGTGATGTTCTTTCAGTTAAAGTATATGAAGAAAATCTAGCCTCACAGAAATGTAGCTGGAAAAGGAAGGAGTATTTTAATAACCTTTTCAGATAACTGTGATATTCCTCTTTGATAAAGACTAAAACATCACAACTGGTCATTTCCTTAAAGGTTACTTGCAACATGGAATCTGAATCTTTATTGATGAACTTGTACTCTAAATAGTCATGAGATAATGAGAGCAAAAAGGCAAATAATGTCTTAGTATTATTGCAAAAATGTGTTTGACCTTGCAGATCCTCTGAAAAGGTCTTAGGGATCTTAGGGTTCCCCAGACCACATTTTGAGAACCTCTGCTTTAAAGATACAAACTGTCTTATGATGTGTAACTGGTAGAATGAGGGATATACTATATGAAACTTAAGGAACACGGTGTGGAAGAAAGATCAAGTGCAAACAAATCAGTCACCCCCTGGTCCACCTTCATGTGGACGTGGGAACTGCAAAGCAGGCGTTATAAGGCAGGAGCCCCAGCTGGAACCCAGCAACAGCAGTTGCACCATAATGGTCCAAACATCTCAGACAGGGTGACCTCTTCAACAATATGTGAGAACCCTTGGGCACATTGTAAAGACATTTTTATTGCATCATGACTGCTCACAACCAGCCACAGACCTTTAAGCCAGCCTAGTATACATACACCATAACCTACTACCAACAGAGGCAAACCAGAAACACCCAGTCCTGGTCATAGCAATGCCTGCTACCTGCTTCATGTCATCCCAACCTGTTCCCACCTCCCTCCAATCTCCACCCGGCTCCCAAGCCAAACCTTCTGCCCCTGGTATGCATCCTGTTCTTGCCGTTAGAATCAGCGAGTATATTTGCTTTCCTTGGCTCTTCCTCTTTAGGAGGACTGCGTCTCTTTCCACTACTGACTGTCTCAGGTAGCACCCCATTCCAACCTCCACACTGGTTTTAGCCCCTCACACTCAAGTCCTGATACCCAGGTAGATGAGTGGGTGCAGCTCCCTCAAAAGGGCCATTCAAGAAAACAGATATTTTTCAGTCTTCTTGTACAAATTTTTCTTTTTGTCTGTTTCTTAGCATAGTGTGACAGAGAACACGGAAATAAGTCATTTTCATGCTATTAGCACATTTAGGAAACAGGTTTCCACAGTAATTAATCTAATGAAGATGACCCTAGACTGAAGAAACAGCAATTAGAGTTGCCGGAATAGACATTAGGGAAAATGAAGACATTGACATTCAAAGAAAGATAAGATTTTTAAATAAGAGGTAAAATTAATAACAGCCCAAATTCTATGGAGCAGGAAAGAGCTTCTAATGACTCAAAGAAGGCTGGGAGACATGCAGATTACACTGTCATATTCAAGTGAATACAAAAGTGATGGGATCCTATCACGAAAATATGGACATTAAGGGATAGGCTAAAAGAAAAGGAAAATTAGAAGAAACTGACTAGCTATATGCAATCTAATGGAAAGGATTTTCTCTGAATAAAAATTTTTTCCAGGTAAATTTTCAGTTGTTATTTTCCAAACATAAATAACCAACTGTTTAAGTAATAATTCAAATTCTGTGGTATTCAGAGATGCAATTTGGAAACCAACAGAAACCCTGTTCCTGTGGTGTAAGGAACCCACTACTACCTACCCAGCTGACCTCAGCAAGGGGTCTGCACATCTGGGGGGTCGATCAGGGGAAGGCCCATCTGGGGGTTTCCATCCAGATTGAGGAGATCTGTTGACACTAATTATTAGCCGTAACAACAGCTCTTGCTGGTTTATTTCCCATCAAACTCAGTATGTTACTAGAATCTAGTATGTCAGGCTCTCTTTTTGACCTTACAGGAAGCCAGGGGATAAAACCAGAGGGGAAAAGCCTAACATAAGGAAGAGCTACTTCAAATGCCTTCTCTATGCTGATTTCCATGTAAAGCTTGATCAAATGGTTTGCTGGGACCTGGGGCTACCGAGGGAATTTCGGCCCACTCCGGAAGGCAACCAGTGTTCTGAGCACTGCACACTCACCGAGCAGAATGAAGAGCTCTGTGAAACCTCGAAGGCCACTTGTAGGGCAGAGAAGGAATATGCTCATTATTGCTGATGCTGTTACTATTAATAAATGGGACTTCATGAATAAAAAGGGAAGTGAGCTATGACATTATTAACATCAATTTTCCCTTATTACTTCTTTAGTTTTTAGGTTTTTTAGGTTTTTTTTCTTCTTTAAGACCCATATGCCCAGCCAAGAGTCAAAGGCTTCCTTTCGGCTAAAGTACTATATTTCTATGCCATTATTATATATAGCCTTGAGTAATCACAATTAATATGGCTTTTAATGCACAAATTAAATGTGCTATAAATTCTAGATATCATCATGCTGGTTTTTAATCATTATTATTAGGTGAAACCTTAGAAAAAATTTAAGCCTATCATGGGCCCTATCAGCTTCTTATTTTAATTCTGAATATTTGGGCATATCTGCTGCTCAGAGAGAGAAAGAATCAAAACTTCCTCTTTTTCCATCTGGCTACAAGTGCTTTTCATAGCTTATTTTTTCCACACTCGTTCCTAAAAAACGCACTAGAGCTGAGCTATCGTGAGATTGTGTCAGAGTCAAACTATTATATCATTGACTATCAGCTATTTCACAGGAGAATCAAACTGCCTGACTTTTTAAAAAAATCAGAATGGACTTTTATAGTAGTAAGACTTTGTCAACAGAGACTGAGTGCTCCATGCTACTTGGCTCAAAAAAAATTGAAAGCTTCAGAAATTAACTTTATCACAGAAAACATTTAGCTGTAAGCAATATCCAGCTGTAGAGGCACAGAACCAAAGGTCAGAGAAATGTACTAAAAAAATAAATACTTTTCAGACACCGAGTGGAGAGAATAGTAAGAGCTAGTGTCAGCCTGTTGCTGTGCCAGGCTGAGCTAGCTGGTAAGTTCTCCGGTAAAGAAAACGCTTTTCTGGAATGATTATAATGGGTACTCTGTGAGCTCTGGGGCCTGGACTTGCTTTTCTATAGATGACTTTGTTCCTTCTTTACATTGTAAAGTTCAGTTTATATTTTTGTAGAAATACATTCTCATCATTTCAAATGACGATCCTTATTCGGCCACATTTAAGTTTCATTCTCACTTGAAGAACTGAGCCCTAGCTTGTTTGGAAGAGAAAATGCTACAAAAACTCTTGCTTCCTTTTGAAACTTTTATTAAATATTCAGAACTGAATGAAAGTAATCTAGCTCTGGAAGGGATGGGTCATATTTATAGAGAAAAACAAAAACCAGGTTGTGGAAAGATGGAAAGACAAAAGGAATTCACTAACCAGCTGAAAGTTAGAAACACACCATACGTAGTCGAATCACCTGTGATACTCCAACCAAAAATCAGCAGTGCCAATAAAAGAGGTTTCTAAAAGTCATAATAGGCTCCCATTTTTCAGAGAGTAAATAAATTCCTTACTGGGGAAAGAAATCCACAAAGAGATGGTAATTTTACTTTTATTCCAAAGAGTAAACAATACAAGATCCCACAAGCAAGTTTAAACACTCCAAGAGGATATTCTGAATGATTTTGCTAACTTTTGCTGTCAGTCTGACTCACGAAGGACTTAACTAACCGCACTTTCTTTGATAGCCAAGAAAGCTCCACTCAGAATAATCATGTGGCAGAAAAAAAGAAGTGCAGTGTGGCCAAGAGGAACCTGTGATGATTTATTAGTCAATTACAGCTATTTCTTTCAAACTGTGTCCTATTAAATTCACCTTCCTCTCCAGATGCATAAATTAACCCTGCACAAAAGCATCTGAATACCAAAAAGCACATTATTCTCCAGAGGTGAAACATCAGGGGCAGACCATATTGGAACTGTATTAGTTTCCTGTTGGCTACTGTAACAAATCATCATAAACTTAGTGGCTTAAAAAAAAATGATACTTTTACTATCTTATAGTCCTGCAGGTCAGAAGTCCAAAATGGGTCTCACTGGGCTAAAATCAAGGTGTCAGCAGGGCTGTGTTCCTTCTGAAGGTTCTGGGGGAGAATCCATTTCCTTGCCTTTTCCACCTTCCAGAGGCCGCCCACATTCCTGGGTTCACGGCCCCCTTCCATCCACAAGGTCAGCGGCAGCTGATCAAGTTTTTCCTCCCATCACATCTCTCTGGCATTGACTCTTCTTCCACCTCTCACTTCCCCTTAAGGACCCTTGTGATTACATGGAGCCCACTCGGATAGTCCAAAAGAATCTTCCAGTTTTAAGGTTAAACTAAGAACCTTAATTCCATCTGCATGTGTGCCACGTAACATGACATTTTCGCGCGTCCCTGGGATTAGGACGCAGACCTTTTCTGGAGGCCGTTATTCTGCCTCCTACAGGTACAAAGAATAAGACAAATATTTTACCTTCCTCTGCCTCTCTTCTGTTACAAACTGTCCAGTCAGAGTTACTCTACAGGCACCTCACCTTTAAAAAAGTGGTAATAATAAATCTTGCTTCTCCTGCTGTCCCCTCTACCTCTAAATCTGTGACTCTATGACTAACAATTCTTTCCACGTTTTCACCTAATAAAATATAGCCTTCACCTCCCACTAAAAAGACAACGTCGGGTGGCTCTGAGTACGATTCTCTTCTTCCAGCTAGCTTAAATGCAAAATTCACAGCTCAAAGAATTTGGCAAGACATTTGTTCATTCATTCACATATATTAACCCAACACCTACTGTGTGCCAGGCACAGCAAGTCCAGTATTAAACAAAAGAGACATACTCCGTGCCCTACCTGGGCTTAGCTTAGCATTTTCCTATATTTGCTGGCAGGATATAGAGGAAAGCTATTTTCTACTATTTATGCCCCACTTCTTTTCAATACATATCTGAGAACATATGATAAAAACACAGGTGCAATGCGAATCTATAAAATCAGGCAGGGTGTTAACAAAAATTAATAGTTATCATGACAGGTGAAGGTCTGGATTGAGACACTGGGACTCAAAGCAGATTTTCTAAGTTTTGTATGAGACACCTCAGTATACTAAGTGCTTTCCAATACATTATCTCCTCTGATCCACACTAGGACTTGGTCAGGTATGGAAAGTGTTCTAATCATCCCCAATTGGCTGGTGTGAAATTCCCCAGAAAGCTTTAGTAACTTGACTAAGGCCACACAGTAAATGGCAAAGTCCAGGACTCAGATTCAGGTTTTAATTCAAATGATTTGCTCTCTGTCATTTTTATGCTATTAACTGAGAGCCCTTCTCCTTGCCTGGCTTGCAGGATGCCCTGCTGCTTCTCGTAACTTCGAAGCCCTCCTTCTTCCTACACACTTCTTACCATCTCCTACCATGGGCACTGCCCAATACTCCTTTCTCTTCTCAGAGCTTGAACCAGCCCCTCTTCGTAAATGGAAACTATGTCTACCTCCCATGACTGCCTATCCCCGTGAGGAACTTCCCTCTGACACAGAGCTCTCCGAGCTCCACCGCCAGCTCTCTCCACCTGCCCATCAGGAATGTCCACTGGGATGACGTAACCCAGGCCCTCTGCTCCATTCCCCGGCCTTAGCTCTATTCCCTATTTCCACCACTGACATCAATAAACTCCTGTCTCTCCTTTATATCTTGTTCTGTCGAGGCCTCGTGTTCTCATGACTCCAATGGTAACCCAGCTTGGGTAAGAGTCATCCCCTCAGACTCTGTGGAATCTCCACTGGCCAGGCTACCCTCTGACCCCCACATCCCACCAGGCAAGAAGGAATATACAGCCCAGAGAGGAATTTCCCCCGAAAGTAGGCTCAAATGTTCTCTCTTCTTGGGTAGCACCAAAGACAACGTTGGCAAATACATGAAGATGTGTCAACCACCCTTACAACTTCTTCAGCATTTCCACAGTGTGGAAGAAACCCAACTGAAGATTCTCTTCAGCCACCAAACTAAAGGACTACAAGAGGAGGGTATCAAAAACATGGTGCCAGGTATCATGAAGCTTGCTGAATGAAGAACTTGCTGAGTCACTAAATCTCTCTGGACTTTGAAAACAGCCTTTCAAACAGACATTATGAAAAGACATTTTACAGAAAACCCTCAAGAAATGTGCTGAATGAATGCTGACGGTCTAATGATGATTTCTAGAGGACGGAGACCAAACCGGGCCTGTGCCCTTCACCTTTCCGAGGTTACCGTGCCTGCCTCAGAGAAGCAGCCTTGCGCCAGCCTGACCGCGCAGGGGCCATACTCCCTGCCAGGGCTCAGCTCTGCCTCCCACAAAGGGACACGTTAGAAGCAGACACGTGCCACGGGTTAAGGAGCACCAAGCAACATTCCGCCAGCAGCTTGTAAACAGTAATGTCCTATCAATCAGTGATGGGCAACCAGGACTGCAAGGTGCTCTCCAGTCTTGAGCTCTCACTGTTGGAAACTACATGTGAGCCTGCCTGAGGCATGGAAGCAATGTTGCAAAAGCATGTGCGAACACACACACACATATACACACACACACACACACACACCAGAACTAAGCCATGTAGAGGTCTGAGCTCTTTTCCTTACAGTAGAAAGGACACACTTTCTAGTTCCTAAAAGGTGGGGCTGATTCTTAAACGTATCTTTACAATTTCCTCTCCCTCCTAGTACTGGGCTGGCCAAAAAGTTCGTTCGGAATTTTGTAATATCTTATGGAAAAACCCGAATGAACTTTTGGGCCAACCCAGTACTTAGAACAGTCCTAAGGTAAAAATGGGCACCTAGGGATTAAGATGAGGCTTCCGGGAAGATGGCGGAAGAGTAATACGCGGAGATCACCTTCCTCCCCACAGATGCAACAGAAATACATCTACACGTGGAACAACTCCTACAGAACACCTACTGAACGCTGGCGGAAGACTTCAGACCTCCCAAAAGGCAAGAACCCCCCCCCCCCACGTACCTGGGTAGGGCAAAATAAAAAAGAATAAGCAGAGACAAAAGAATACAGACGGGACCTGCACCAGTGGGAGGGAGCCGTGAAGGAGGCAACGTTTCCACACACTAGGAAGCCCCTTGGAGGGCAGAGACTGCGGGTGGCGGAGGGGGGAAGCTTCGGAGCCGCGGAGGAGACAACAGCAACAGGGGTGCGGAGGGCAAAGCGGAGAAATTCCCGCACAGAGGATCAGGGCCGACCAGCACTCCCCAGCCCGAGAAGCTTGTCTGCTCACCCGCCAGGGCGGGCGGGGCTGGAAGTTGAGGCTTGGGCTTCCGTCGGAGCACCGGGAGAGGACTGGGGGTGGCTGCGTGAACACAGCCTGCAGGGGGTTAGTGCACCACGGCCAGCCGGGAGGGAGTCCGGGGAAAAGTCTGGACAGGCCGAAGAGGCAAGAGACTTTTTCTTCCCTCTTTGTTTCCTGGTGCGCGAGGAGAGGGGATTAAGAGCGCTGCTTAAAGGAGCTCCAGAGACGGGCGCGAGCCGCGGCTAAAAGCGCGGACTCCAGAGACGGGCATGAGACGCTAAGGCTGCTGCTGTCGCCACCAAGAAGCCTGGGTGCGAGCACCGGTCACTATACATACACCCCTTCCGGGGAGCCTGTGCAGCCTGCCACTGCCAGGGTCCCGGTACCCAGGGACCACTCCCCCGGGAGAACGCACGGCGCGCCTCAGGCTGGTGCAACGTCAGGCTGGCCTCTGCCGCCCGTAGGCTCGCCCCGCACTCCGTACCCCTCCCTTCCCCCGGCCTGAGTGAGCCAGGGCCCCCGAATCAGCGGCTCCTTTAACCCCGTCCTGTCTGAGCGAAGAACAGACGCCCTCCTGTGACGTACACGCAGAGGCGGGGCCAAATCCAAAGCTGAGCCCCTGGGAGCTGTGAGAACAAAGAAGAGAAAGGGAAATCTCTCCCAGCAGCCTCAGAAGCAGTGGATTAAATCTCCACAATCAACTTGATGTACCCTGCATCTGTGGAATACCTGAATAGACAACGAATCATCCCAAATTGAGGAGGTGGACTTTGAGAGCAAGATTTCTTATTTTTTCCCCTTTTCCTCTTTTGGTGAGTGTGTATGTGTATGCTTCTGTGTGAGATTTTGTCTGTATAGCTTTGCTTCCACCATTTGTCCTAGGGTTCTATGCTTCCTTTATTTTTTTAAAATTTTTTTCTTAATAATTATTTTTATTTTAATTATTTTATTTTACTTTATCTTTTCTTTCTTTCTTTCTTTCCTTCCTTCCTTCCCTCCTTTAGACAATGAATCATCCCAAATTGAGGAGGTGGACTTTGAGAGCAAGATTTATGATTTTTTCCCCTTTTCCTCTTTTTCTGAGTGTGTATGTGTATGCTTCTGTGTGAGATTTTGTCTGTATAGCT
>NW_021703778.1:128372252-128436315 GCF_005190385.1 Monodon monoceros | reverse complement strand
ATTTTGTCTGTATAGCTTTGCTTCCACCATTTGTCCTAGGGTTCTATCCGTCCGTTTTTTTTTTAATAATTATTTTTTTATTTTAATAACTTTATTATATTTTATCTTTATTTTATTTTACTTTATCATCTTTTTTTCTTCCTTCCCTCCTTCCTTCCTTCCTTCCTCCCTCCCTCATTTCTTTCTTTCTTTCTTTCTTTCTCTCTTTCTTTCTTCTTCTACTAATTCTTTCTTTCTACTTTTTCTCCCTTTTATTCTGAGCCATGTGGATGAAAGGCTCTTGGTGCTGCAGCCAGGAGTCAGTGCTGTGCCTCTGAGGTGGGAGAGCCAACTTCAGGACACTGGTCCACAAGAGAATTCCCAGCTCCACATAATATCAAATAGCAAAAATCTCCCAGAGATCTCCATCTCAACACCAGCACCCAGCTTCACTCAATGACCAGCAAGCTACAGTGCTGGACACCCTATGCCAAACAACTAGCAAGAGAGGAATACAACCCCACCCATTAGCTGAGAGGCTGCCTAAAATCATAATAAGTCCACAGACACCCCAAAACACACCACCAGATGTGGACCTGCCCACCAGAAAGACAGAAAGATCCAGCCTCATCCACCAGAACACAGGCACTAGTCCCCCCCCACCAAGAAGCATACACAACCCACTGAACCAACCTTAACCACTGGGGACAGACACCAAAAACAACAGGAACTATGAACCTGCAGCCTGCAAAAAGGAGACCCCAAACACAGTAAGATAAGCAAAATGAGAAACAGAAAAACACACAGCAGATGAAGGAGCAAGATAAAAACACATCAGACTGAACAAATGAAGAGGAAATAGGCAGTCTACCTGAAAAAGAATTCAGAATGATAGTAAAGATGATCCAAAATCTTGGAAATAGAATGGACAAAATGTAAGAAACATTTAACAAGGACCTAGAAGAACTAAAGATGAAACAAACAATGATGAATAACACAATAAATGAAATTAAAAATACTCTAGATGGGATCAATAGCAGAATAACTGAGGCAGAAGAATGGATAAGTGACCTAGAAGATAAAATAGTGGAAATAACTACTGCAGAGCAGAATAAAGAAAGAAAAAAGAGTGAAAAGAACTGAGGACAGTCTCAGAGACCTCTGGGACAACATTAAACAGACCAACATTCGAATTGTAGGGCTTCCAGAAGAAGAGAAAAAGAAAGGGACTGAGAAAATATTTGAAGAGATTATAGTTGAAAACTTCCCTAATATGGGAAAGGAAATAGTTAATCAAGTCCATGAAGCACAGAGAGTCCCATACAGGATAAATCCAAGGAGAAACACGCCAAGACACATATTAATCAAACTGTCAAAAATTAAATACAAAGAAAAAATATTAAAAGCAGCAAGGGAAAAACAACAAATAACACACAAGGGAATCCCCATAAGGTTAACAGCTGATCTTTCAGCAGAAACTCTGCAAGCCAGAAGGCACTGGCAGGACATATGTAAAGTGATGAAGGAGAAAAACCTACAACCAAGATTACTCTACCCAGCAAGGATCTCATTCAGATTTGATGGAGAAATTAAAACCTGTACAGACAAGCAAAAGCTGAGAGAGTTCAGCACCACCAAACCAGCTTTACAAAAACTGCTAAAGGAACTTCTCTAGGCAAAAAACACAAGAGAAAGAAAAGACCTACTATAACAAACCCAAAACAATTAAGAAAATGGGAATGGGAACATACATATCGATAATTACCTTAAATGTAAATGGACTAAATGCTCCCACCAAAAGACACAGATTGCCTGAATGGATACAAAAACAAGACCCATATATTTGCTGTCTGCAAGAGACCCACTTCAGACCTAGAGACACATACAGACTAAAATTAAGGGGATGGAAAAAGATATTTCATGCAAATGGAAACCAAAAGAAAGCTGGAGTAGCAATTCTCATATCAGACATAATAGACTTTAAAATAAAGACTATTAGAAGAGACAAAGAAGGGCACTACATAATGATCAAGGGATCGATCCAAGAAGAAGATATAACAATTGTAAATATTTATGCACCCAACATAGGAGCACCTCAATACATAAGGCAAAAACTAACAGCCATAAAAGGGGAAATTGACAGTAACACATTCATAGTAGGGGACTTTGACACCCCACTTTCACCAATGGACAGATCATCCAAAATGAAAATAAATAAGGAAACACAAGCTTTAAATGATACATTAAACAAGATGGACTTAATTGATATTTATAGGACATTCCATCCAAAAACAACAGAATACACATTTTTCTCAAGTGCTCATGGAACATTCTCCAGGATAGATCATATCTTGGGTCACAAGTCAAGCCTTGGTAAATTTAAGAAAATTGAAATTGTTTCAAGTATCTTTTCCAACCACAATGCTATGATACTAGATACCAATTACAGGAAAAGATCTGTAAAAAATACAAACACATGGAGGCTAGACAATACACTACTTAATAACGAAGTGATCACTGAAGAGATCAAAGAGGAAATCAAAAAATACCTAGAAACAAATGACAATGGAGACATGACAACCCAAAATCTACGGGATGCAGCAAAAGCAGTTCTAAGAGGGAAGTTTATAGCAATACAATCCTACCTTAAGAAACAGGAAACATCTCGAATAAACAACCTAACCTTGCACCTAAAGCAATTAGAGAAAGAAGAACAAAAAAACCCCAAAGTTAGCAGAATGAAAGAAATCATAAAAATCAGATCATAAATAAATGAAAAAGAAATGAAGGAAATGATAGCAAAGATCAATAAAACTAAAAGTTGGTTCTTTGAGAAGATAAACAAAATTGATAAACCATTAGCTAGACTCATCAAGAAAAAAAGGGAGAAGACTCAAATCAATAGAATTAGAAATGAAAAAGGAGAAGTAACAACTGACACTGCAGAAATACAAAACATCATGAGAGATTACTACAAGCAACTCTATGCCACTAAAATGGACAACCTGGAAGAAATGGACAAATTCTTAGAAATGCACAGCCTGCCAGGACTGAATCAGGAAGAAATAGAAAATATGAACAGACCAATCACAAGCACTGAAATTGAAACTGTGATTAAAAATCTTCCAACAAACAAAAGCCCAGGACCAGATGGCTTTACAGGCGAATTCTATAAAACATTTAGAGAAGAGCTAACACCTACCCTTCTCAAACTCTTCCAAAATGTAGCAGAGGGAGGAACACTCCCAAACTCATTCTACGAGGCCACCATCACCTTGATACCAAAACCAGACAAGGATGTCACAAAGAAAGGAAACTACAGGTCAATATGACTGATTAACATAGATGCAAAAATCCTCAACAAAATACTAGCAAACAGAATCCAACAGCACATTAAAGGGATCATACACCATGATCAAGTGGGGTTTATCCCAGGAATGCAAGGATTCTTCAGTATATGCAAAACAATCAATGTGATAAACTATATTAACAAATTGAAGGAGAAAAACCATATGATCATCTCAATAGATGCAGAGAAACCTTTTGACAAAATTCAACACCCATTTATGATAAAAACCCTGCAGAAAGTAGGCATAGAGGGAACTTTCCTCAACATAATAAAGGCCATATATGACAAATGCACAGCCAACATCCTCAATGGTGAAAAACTGAAAGCATTTCCACTATGATCAGGAACAAGCGAAGGTTGCCCACTCTCACCACTCTTATTCAACATAGTTTTGGAAGCTTTAGCCACAGCAATCAGAGAAGAAAAGGAAATAAAAGGAATCCAAATCAGAAAAGAAGAAGTAAAGCTGTCACTGTTTGCAGATGACATGATACTATACATAGAGAATCCTAAAGATGCTACCAGAAAACTACTAGAGCTAATTAATGAATTTGGTAAAGTAGCAGGATACAAAATTAATGCATAGAAATCTCTGGCATTCCTATACACTAATGATGAAAAAACTGAAATCAAGAAAACACTCCCATTTACCATTGCAACAAAAAGAATAAAATATCTAGGAATAAACCTACCTAAGGAGACAAAAGACCTGTATGCAGAAAATTATAAGACACTGATGAAAGAAATTAAAGATGATACAAATAGATGGAGAGATATACCATGTTCTTGGATTGGAAGAATCAACATTGTGAAAATGACTCTACTACCCAAAGCAATCTACAGATTCAATGCAATCCCTATCAAACTACCACTGGCATTTTTCACAGAACTAGAAGAAAAAATTTCATAATTTGTATGGAAACACAAAAGACCCCGAATAGCCAAAGCAATCTTGAGAACGAAAAATGGAGCTGGAGGAATCAGGCTCCCTGACTTCACACTATACTACAAAGCTACAGTAATCAAGACAGTATGGTACTGGCACAAAAAGAGATAGATCAATGGAACAGGATAGAAAGTCCAGAGATAAACCCACGCACATATGGTCACCTTATCTTTGATAAAGGAGGCAGGAATGTACAGTGGAGAAAGGACAGCCTCTTCAATAAGTGGTGCTGGGAAAACTGGACTGGTACATGTAAAAGTATGAGATGAGATCACTCCCTAACACCACACACAAAAATAAGCTCAAAATGGATTAAAGACCTAAATATAAGGCCAGAAACTATCAAACTCTTAGAGGAAAACATAGGCAGAACACTCTATGACATAAATCACAGCAAGATCCTTTTTGACCCACCTCCTAGAGAAATGGAAATAAAAACAAAAATAAACAAATGGGACCTAATGAAACTTCAAAGCTTTTGCACAGCAAAGGAAACCATAAACAAAACCAAAAGACAACCCTCAGAATGGGAAAAAATATTTGCAAATGAAGCAACTTACAAAAGATTAATCTCCAAACTTTATAAGCAGCTCATGCAGCTCAATAACAAACTTTATAAGCAGCTCAGGCAGCTCAATAACAAAAAAACAAACCCAATCCAAAAATGGACAGAAGACCTAAACAGACATTTCTCCAAAGAAGATATACAGATGGCCAACAAACACATGAAAGAATGCTCAACTTCATTAATCATTAGAGAAATGCAAATCAAAACTACAATGAGATATCATCTCACACCTGTCAGAATGGCCATCTCAAAAAATCTAGAAACAATAAATGCTGGAGAGGGTGTGGAGAAAAGGGAACCCTCTTGCACTGTTGGTGGGAATGTAAATTGATACAGCCACTGTGGAGAATAGTATGGAGGTTCCTTAAAAAACTACAAATAGAACTACCATATGACCCAGCAATCCCACTACTGGGCATATACCCTGAGAAAACCATAATTCAAAAGGAGGCATGTACCAAAATGTTCATTGCAGCTCTATTTACAGTGGCCCGGAGATGGAAACAACCTAAGTTTCCATCATTGGATGAATGGATAAAGAAGATGTGGCACATATATACAATGGAATATTACTCAGCCATAAAAAGAAACGAAATTGAGCTATTTGTAATGAGGTGAATAGACTTAGAGTCTGTCATACAGAGTGAAGTAAGTCAGAAAGAGAAAGACAAATACCGTATGCTAACACATATATATGGAATTTAAGGGAAACAAAATGTCATGAAGAACCTAGGGGTAAGACAGGAATAAAGACACAGACCTACTAGAGAATGGACTTGAGGATATGGGGAGGGGGAAGGGTAAGCTGTGACAAAGCGAGAGAGAGGCATGGACATATATATACTACCAAACGTAAGGTAGATAGCTAGTGGGAAGCAGCCGCAAAACACAGGGAGATCAGCTCGGTGCTTTGTGACCACCTGTAGGGGTGGGATAGGGAGGGTGGGAGGGAGGGAGACGCAAGAGGGAAGAGATATGGGAACATATGTATATGTATAACTGATTCACTTTGTTATAAAGCAGAAACTAACACACCATTGTAAAGCAATTATACTCCAATAAAGATGTTAAAAAAAAAAAAGGGCACCTAGTAAACACTGAATTGAGTTCATTATTGCTTTATTCTAAGTTAAGCTCTACTCTTTCTCTACCAGAGAGTCAGAAGAATGAGGATAACTTGCTTTTAAGTATTTAACAAGGATGTTTTAAAGACACGAATTCCTTAAGAAGTCTACTTGTAAAGTCAGTCATGGTGGAAAGTGATTACTGTGAAAATTAGATTTTTTAAGTTATATATATATATATGTGTGTTCTTAATGACCCAATCTATTTTTTAACCATTTTTTTCTGAAGTGTAGTTATTTTAGGAAAATACAGTTTATTCACAAAGATTTTATGAAAAAAATTAATTATAATAGTCAAATACCAAGCAATGGAACAGTATAGAAGCTACAGAGCCATTAAAATTAGATTTGTAAAGATATTACAATGATAATACCATCATTATGTTATCATTTTAAATGTAAAAGGGTGCAAAATTGTTTATGGAGTATGATTATGATCACAACGATATTAGAAACCGCACAGAAGAAAACAGAGCAAAGTATTAACAGAAGTTGTGTTTGGATAGTGGTATAAAGTGTTTTCCCTATTTTATTTCTACATATTTTCTAACCGTTCTATTATAAACATTATTGCTTATAATAAAAAGTGAGTTATTTTCTAAAATGTTAAAATATCTGAATAGTCTCAGGCTTCAAGAAATGCTCAACACTGACTCTCCATGTTCTGCAAATTAGCTCTTCTTTCCTAAGCATGCGCTATATGCCAGGCCTGACCAAGTGCTTTACAGTCTTTACTTCTTAGTCCTAAGCACCACCCTAGGAGGAAGGAAAGGCTATTATCCCTGTTTTACAGATGAGGAAATTGAGGTACACAGCAGTTAAATGAACTTGCCCAAGGTCAGAGAGCTAGTAAGTGGCTGAGTGCAGTGTGAGCCCAGATGGTCTGCCCCAGAACTCATCCTTGTAACCCCGTGCAATGCTCTCTCTACAAGACTCTAGCAGAGACACTGATTAAAGTAATGCAACCCTGGCAGGTGCTGCAGCTTCTCTGGGCCTCAATTTCCTCATTTGTAATGGCACCTACTCAATAGAGTTGCTGTGAGATGATACATGTAAACACAGTGCTGAACAAGATGCCTGGCACATGGCAAGCACTCACACACTAAGCTCACTTAGTGTCAGCTCTGGTCATTTCTAAAAAAGAACCAGGGGCTTCCCTGGTGGCGCAGTGGTTAAAGAATTTGCCTGCCAACGCAGGGGACACAGGTTTGAGCCCTGGTCCCGGAAGATCCCATATGCCGCGGAGCAACTAAGCCCGTGCGCCACAACTACTGAGCCTACGCTCTAGAGCCCGCAAGCCACAACTACTGAAGCCCATGCACCTAGAGCTCGTACTCTGCAACAAGAGAAGCCACCGCAATGAGAAGCCCACGTACCACAACAGAGTAGCCCTCGCTCGCCGCAACTAGAGAAAGGCCACACGCAGCAACAAAGACCCAACGCAGCCGAAAATAAATAGAATAAGTTAAAAAAAAAAAAAAAAAAAAGAACCAGCACGTTTGGCCATGGGCCCAAACCTGCAGCAGGATGGGCAATCCACAGGGCCTCCTGAGAACTGTCCTGTGAGACATCTGCATCACTGTGGGGCTTTCGTTCCTATTTTAAGTGACGCAATGTAATAGCAACGTGATAGCTACTTCACTGCAATGTAATAATATCCTTCACTCTCCTTTTTTCAAAACTCTGCTTTTCACCAAAGCACATATTTTTAAAAATATATGCATCTAATCTTGCCTCCTTGGAATTATAGATGGCAAAGAAAATCCAGGTCACAAATGAAAGCGTGACTGGCTTCAATGCCCCTAGCATGCACCTAGGAAATAATGCCAATTTATCTGGATTTAATGTTGATGAGTTAAAGATAGTTTCCATTAGATATGCTCTCCTGGTCTTTTGCTTTCTCCGGGGTGGATTTTCAGCATCCCGGCTCCTTGCTTTCTTTGCAGCAGAACCTCAAGCTGACAGATATTCATCCTGTGCTCAGGGAAGCTACCGCCACTGTAACTGTCATGTGAGCAGGAAAATTAGAATCACAAACCATGCTATTATTTTTCAGCAGGCTACTTAGCTTACTAAAGATCAGTTTCTAAGTGGTAAAACTTAACTGTTCTTAAGTCCAGAATCAGACAGATTGCAAACCTGAAAAGGTCTGGGCATGAGGAAAAATGGCTGGGCCACTGTCACGGGGTACCTACTGATGCTACTGCTCACAAATAAGACACTGCAGTACACGGGTCTGAGACAGTAAAGCGGCCTAGAAATGCACATTAGCAGAGACAGCTTCAAAGACTGTGATGCTCTATTTCTCAGTTGAGGAGCAGGGGCGGTTATTAATCTTTAATGGCACATAAATATGATATACTCTTTTGTATGAGTGATAGATTTCATGATTTAAAAGAAGATCAGAAGTGCAATGGAAACTCAAACTTTAAAAGTGCATATTAGATAGAATATAAATTTAAGGCAGGGAGCTCTTTTTCTCTTCATTTAGGATTGATAAACAACGTTTGTAAGAGTTCATAAAATTTCAGACTACAAGATATTGAAGACCACCTAATCTAATGGGTTCCCAACGGTGTTCCCAAAATAAAATTCCATCTTGCACAGACACACCATAAACTCCTTACTCAGAACTGGGAGGTTTTTTTAAGAAAAATGATTTTTATTAATAGTTTACTATATTTTCAGAGAACTGGGAGTTTTCTTAGCACTGGAACTTCACTTTGTACATCAGAAGAGGGGCCTAAGTCTCTCCATTACCTGCCACCAGCCCTGGTTCTTCCTTTGCTTCTTGATTCAGGAGACTCTTTCCCATCACCTGAATTGCTTCAATAAAGATACAGATTTAATTTATGTGTCTTCAAGAAGTTCAGAGAGAAATGTACCATGTGCCTTACAGAGACATATTCTATTTAAAAGGCATTATGGAAATCTGCCATTCTTGCTGAAACAGTTACTAAAGAGGGAGAAATCAGCAACTTCAAATACCAAAAACTGGAACAGCCAAGCAAGGAGCAAACGGCTAACCATACCTTAAACAACTGTGGTCAGCAAGGGTGAGTTAAGGGAATAAAGCACTCAAAAAAAATAATAATAATAATAGTATATATGGGCAGGGGGCCTACAGAAAACCTTTGTACCATCCCCTCAATTTTCCTGAGAACCTTAAAGTGCTCTTAAAAAACTGTCTTAATAAAAAATTAAAACGGGAGGGGCCGTGACAGTGAGAGGCCTGCGTACTGCAAAAAAAAAAAAAAATTAAAATTAATTTTTAAGAAAGCAAAAAATTCTTTAAAATAAAATAATGGAAGTAGAAAAGATCTCCCTTTTTAAAAGATGCCTTCTATGTACCAAATTACAAAAGAATTCTGTGTCCCTAGGAATGACTAATCCACATACACCAGTCCTTGAAGAGTCCAACTACTTACTCATAGAGTAATACTAAAACAGGACACACTTGCTCCATCATACAGTTGGCTATAGGCCAAATGCCCATACAACCATTAAAAAAAATCAATTTCACAGGCTAATGGGCATTATGGGAGCCAAGCTATGCACATTGGACTCCAGACAGAGCTAGGCACCACTAGCTTTGTAAACACTAGCACTGATTAGTTTCTGCTAGCTCAAAGCAAAAGGTAGCTATTGTTAAATTACCCAAGAGCTCATTTATGTCAGAGTTCAAAACTCATATTCGTACAACTAAATTATAGGTATTCTACAGTGTTCTCAGGTTTAATTATCTTTGGGCTAATGAAAGTAAGATAAAACAATGACACTTTAAAGTAGTAATGGCACTACAACCAGTTTTATTTCTTTTTCAGTAAATCACTAGATTTCTCTATCAACTTTGTCTTAGCAGTTGGGAACCACCATGGCCCTGACAGAGATGCTACAAGTTGAAGGAAAGTCCAAGAGTCTTGGGCACTGTATACAACGTGCCTGGCCTGGCCTCTCCCTCCTACAAGCCCCGGTGGTGTTCATGCTTGTCACATGGCCCTGCCCCGCCCCTCATCTGGGATGATGACATTAGGGTGGGCACTCGATGAAAAGAAACTACTCTGTAAGTAGCCAGTGACCTATGCCAGTGTTCCTCAAACTCTAATGGGCAACGAATCACCCGGGGGTCTTGTTAAAGTACATATTCAGATGGGGAGGGTTGCACTTCTGTCAAGATCACAGATGAGGTCCATACTGCTGGTCCCCAGTCTGCACTTGAAGTAACAAGGACCTAGACATTTGGACTGACAGACATGATGCACTGAGACAGAAATCCATCAAGTAGCTGTCTTAAGGGCCCAGATCATCTCAATTCTAGCCCCTCTGAGGCTGGAAAGGTTCCTGTTCATGGAGTCTCGTGCCACTCCCCTAAGAACTTATCTGTATGCTTGCAATAGAGCCCCATTTCCTCAAGCCAGCTCACACTGGCTTCTGTTTCGTGTAACCAGAGGAGCCTTGACTAGGACAGACACAAAGGGATGTACCTTCATCCCTGAAGCCACTGTTGGTGCCATTCTGGTTTAAAAGGCGGGGGGGGGGGTGTTGTGGGGTGGGCATCTTCTAGCAATAGGTAAATACATTATTCCAGTTGAAAATAACGCAGCAGTACATGGATGTGCTTCCCCTTTGAACAGCGATTTTCCACTTAATCCTAAGGGAATGGTCCAGACCTGGAAAGATGTTCCAAGTAAAGGGGTTGCTGATTCCATGGTTACCTAAGCTATGACCACTCACTCTCACATCCCCCTTCTAAACCACAAGCCTCCCTGGGTCCAGCTGAGACTTTGAAGGAAGAAGTTTCTGGTACCACCTGGATCCCCAGGATCCTGCTGTCTTTGTCTTGTTTCCCCTTTGTTTTTATATTGTTTTCCTTGATATTCTCTCCATCATTCTTGCCAGATGCCTTTGGAGTTTTCTCCTTTTTCCAATGACCTAGAATCATCATCTTATCCTAAAGTCTTTAAGTCACTCTAGCCAGACTGTAGCCTTATAACCCCAGCACCCATATCAGTTCTTATGGAAAGTGACATAAGGGTGTCTGAGTTTTTTCTCCAAGTCATCAGCCTTGGTTTCTGCTTAAAACAACAACTCTGCACCCAGACATGCGATTCAACTAAAAAATGCTTTATAAATTCTAACCCTAAAGACTCCAGGGGAGCCCTGGGCTGTGAAATCCACTATTTAACCTCAACAAAATCTACCAGCCAATTACTCTAACCCTTATACTGTACCTAAGACAAGTGATGGCTCTTTGATTTACATGAAAATAAAAATATTTGCACAGTAGCCTTTATAACTTTATACTTTAAACTATAAAAATGTTGCCCAGCTTCAGTTGAGGATTGTATTCCTTTTTTGCCCCTATTCCTGTTTTTCATCTCTATCCAAATGTGAATGAATCAAAAAGGATAAAGAAGCTCAGAGGGAAGCAGGAGACTAACACCAAAGACCAATCAATAATGTGACTGTGACAATAACGCAGGCGATGCTATTTTATTTATAATCTGAACTACCTACTTCCATAAAGGATTTTAAATGCCTTAAAATAAACACATGTACAGGATAACTGGAGCAAAGGAAAGAAGAGCTAATCCACATGGAAGAAAGGGGAGATAACTACCAGGAAATAGAGATGAGAGTTATTGTAACGAAGCACTAATTTTGGCTCTCAGCTTAGGAAATCACAGCTAAAAAGGAAACATGATAGGTTAGGAATTCTCAATTTCGTAAACGTGGAAGCAGATGGATTTGTTAGAAGGGACAGTCCATTTTCTACTGCTGAGCTCAAAGAGGAATTTATGGCATAGTCCCTCCATAAAATAAGGAAGGGGGACTTCAGCTGAAGCCAGGTGGCCATGTCCTCCTTGAACTGTTGGAAGAAGCCAAGGCCCAGATGCTGAAACCCAGATCTGTGCACAGCTGAGTTAGCATAGTCTGAGCAAGCTGGTCTCTGGTGCTAACATGGTAAAACGGTAGCTCTTGGAGAACTGGAGTAACTGATGACCAACCTGCCCTGCAGACTGTTTCCTCAAGGAAGGATTAATGTTGTGACGAGCATTTCAAGTGCAGTGTGTGGATACTGATGGCTGATGTTCTGCTAAGAAAATGAAGGACACTGCCTTGAAATCTTACCAGGAAAAGGGCTCTACAATAGCTCCTCCAGGCAAGACCCATATTATTTGTCAGTAGCATGCTTTTAATAAGCTTCACATGCTAAACCAGTTACTTGAGTGATACCAGCCCAAAGTTCTGGGCAACAGAGAGAAATCACATTAGTCTAGAAAGTAAAGAGCAGGGGTTCTCTGGTGGCTAACTCAAGTCACAAGAACACCACAGCACAGTTCCAGCAGAATAACAAATCCTGAGAGAAATCACATCCTGTTGATAGTTCACCAGATTCCAAGCAGCTAGGTCAATGTAAGTACTGGGTGAACTTAATAAAGAGTTTTTTAGGAACAAACAGAAAAACGAAACCCGTAGTAAGAGCGACAACATCCTGGAAAATGTCTTCCAAATATCCTAATTTCAGGTGTGGGCACTTCGTGCTACAATATTATTTCATAAGTATCTGCTTCACCAGTCTGCCTGGGTTTATGACGGTGATGTGTACAGAGGAGGGGCCTGGCTCCCCTTTGGTCTGGCAGAAACCAGGCATCTCACTTGCCTAAAAACAGAAAAGGAACATTTGGCTATAATTTAAAAAGAAGAAAGGCCCAGGACAAGGCTTTGCTTCCTGGATTTTAAAATTGAAATCTGATCTGCCAAAAGGTTGTTATTACTCACTCCAGTCTGGCATTAGGAAATGATGTGGTACAAGGTTTGGAGTAGAATAAAAGTAGAATTAATGATCTGGGAGTATGAAGGAGTACATGTCTCTTCTCTCCAAGATCTAAGACTACAAGTCTGTAAATTCTCCTGAAATTTTTAGTTCGAATGGAGAAACCCCAGTGTTTTAAGAAGAAAAGAGGCACAGAGTTTTAATGGGATGTCCACTGAACTAATTAACCTGTAATTTGAGAACTAATCAGAAGGAACGCTACCTGGAAAACTTAGGAATAGTATTACTGCTGTTATTGATGATATCGGTATATTTGTATATTGCTTTGTAGTTTACAAAGTACTCTATATTTTCATCTAGGTATTAACTCATCTCATTTTTATGATAATACTGGGAGTCAATTATGGCATTCTTCATCATCGAATAGAGCAGAAAATTAAGACAAGCCAAGTAACCTGTCCAACATCACATAAACAGAGAAATACCTGGTCCAGAATTAGAACTCAATCTTCTAACTCTAAATCTTTTATCATAAAAATTGGAGCCCGTTTCTCTTGATACAACCCAAGCACTACAATGTTTTAAAAAAATCTGCTCGTACTACAAAGAAAAAAAATTTTTTACGCAAAATTTTTGGGCCCCACATCAACTGATGAATGGATAAACAAGAGGTGATATTTCCATACAACGGGATATTATTCAGCCATTAAAAAAAGAATGGAGTGCTGATACATGCTACAACATGGGTGAACCTTGAAAACATTACGCTAAGTGAAACAAACCAGACCACATATTGTAGGATTCCATTTATATTAAAAACAGAACAGGGCTTCCCTGGTGGCGCCGTGGTTGAGAGCCTGCCTGCCGATGCAGGGGACACGGGTTCGTGCCCTGGTCCAGGAAGATCCCACATGCCGCGAAGCGGCTAGGCCCGTGAGCCATGGCCGCTGAGCCTGTGCGTCTGGAGCCTGTGCGTCCGGAGCCTGTGCTCCGCAACAGGAGAGGCCACAACAGTGAGAGGCCCGCGTGCCGCAAAAAAAAAAAAAAACAAAACAAAACAATAGAGTCAGAAAGTAGATTAGTGGTTGCCTGGAATTAAGGGTGGGCACAAAGAATCTTTTACAGGGTGATGAAAATGTTCTATAATTGGACTGTGGTAATGATTATGCAACTGTAAATTTGCTAAAAATCATTGAATTGTACACTTCAAATGGGTGAATTTTATGGCATGTAAATTTTACTTCGAAGAATCTGTAAAAATAAAGATTAAACATTTTAAAAATTATGGGCTCCAATTTTCCCACCTATAGTTTAAAAAAGATAATTTAAGGTGCTGAGATTATTTATAATGATGGCACTAGTAGATGAAAATGTAGTGTGTTCCTGTCACACTACAGGTTGACCTACGTAACAGGTTGACTTTATGTTGGCTTATGTATGTCCATACCTGAGACCTCACTTCTTTGAATAGTGGCTATTACTCCAGAAATATAGGTCAATATGACAATAGAAATTAAACACCTTAAAAATAGGTATGTTATTTGGGAATATCTATCAAAAATGTAAATGTACATTACCCCAGGGGCTTCCCTGGTGGCACAGTGGTTAAGAATCCGCCTGCCAATGCAGGGGACATGGGTTCGAGCCCTTGTCCGGGAAAATCCCACATGCTGCAGAGCGGCTAAGCCCGTGCATCACAACTACTGAGCCCATGTGCCACAACTACTGAGGGCCGCACACCTAGAGCTCGTGATCTGCAACGAGAAGCCACAACGATGAGAAGCACATGCACTGCAACAAAGAGTAGCCCCCGCTCACCGCAACTAGAGAAAGACTGCACGCAGGAAAGAAGACCCAACGCAGTCAAAAATAAATAAATAAAATCTTTAAAATGTGCATTACCCCAGGAATTCCTCTCCCAGGAATTTATGCTAAAGAAATCAGGGTAAGTACACAAAATTGTGAGTAACAGGATGTTCCTGACAGTATTGTTTATATTAATATACAGGTTGTTTATCTTCTTCTCTGCTTTGTCTTGATTTACTTATTTTTTGCCGTGAGCTTGTGTTTCTTTTAAAATCAGAAAAATAAAGCAATTTTTATAAAGAGAGAGAGATAAAAAATAAGTTTTGACACAGTAAACCTATTTTTCCTAAGGAAAAGATTAGGATCAGTGTTTGAAAACATGTGCATAAAAAAAGTACAGCACAGTATTTTATAATAGTGAAAAACTGAGACAAAACTAAATTTTTTTCTATCATAACAATATTTAACAATCATGATATCTTCATAAGATTGGCCATTACATAGTCATTAAAGATGTTGACGTTTGCTTTTATTACTGAATACAGAAAGCCAATTATAAAAGAGGATGTATACAGTGTTACCTCATTGTGTGTATGCACAAGGCTATATGCATATATTTGCAGAGGAAAACTTTAGAAGGCTGTGGCTATGTTGCAATTAGCCTTGGTGGACAGGATAACATAATGGTTATATTAGGCAAAGACTCCAGAACCAAGCTGCCTGAGTTTGAATACTGGATACTGGAATACATTTTCCGTGTATAATCTTAAACATTTTAACCTTCTTTGTGCTTCACTTTTCTCATTTGTAATGAGAAGAACAATCATGACTGCCTCATAGGCCATTATGAGGAATAAACAAGTAAAGCACTTATCTAGCAGAGTGCCTTGCACACAGTGAGGGTCACACACATGCTATCATCGTCATCCTTGATGATGCTGGGGTCATCCATGGTTGCTTCTATATTTTATCTGTATCTTCCAAGTTTTCTACAGTTTGTGTGGGTTTTACATGGATTACTTATGTAATGTTTAAAATAACAAATAGTTGGGGTTTCCCTGGCAGTCCAGTGGTTAAGACTCCATGCTTCCACTGGAGGGGGCACGTGTTCGATCCCTGGTCATGGAACTAAGATCCCGCACACTGCATGGCGTGGCCAAATAAATAAATTAATTTAATTAAGTTTTTTAAAAAATAAAATAACTGATGGCAGGGATTTGAACAGATGTATGTACACCTATGTTCATAGCAACATTATTCACAATAGCCAAAGGTAGAAACAACTTAAGTGTCCATCAACAGATGGGTGGATAAACAAACTGTGCTATGTACATACAAATGGAATGTTATTCAGCCTTAAAAAGGAAGGAAATCCTGATACATGTATACATCTTGAAAATATGGTGCTAAATAAAATAAGCCAGACACAAAAGAACAAATATTGGATGATTCAACTTATATGAGGTACTTAGAGTAATCAAATTCATAGAGACAAAAGTAGGATGCTGGTTGCCAGGGGCTGGGGGAGGAGGGATTGGGGAGTTAGGGTTTCATGCACACAGAGTTTCCCTTTGGGAAAGACAAAGAGTTCTGGAGATGGCTGGTGGTGATGGTTGTACAACAACGTGAATGTACTTAATTCCATAGAACTACATACTTAAAAATGGTTAAAATGGTAAATTTTATGTTATGTATATTTTACCACAATTTAAAAAATTACATAGACAATCTTTAGGCTTAAGGAGAGGGGAACTCTCGTGAAGGGACAGAGCAGCAGTTAGGAGAAAAGAATGGACCAAAGAGCAAAAAGGCTCCTCTCCCCATTTCCAGAGTCTCCTCATCTTCCCTCTGGTTCAAGGTCCCCTGGGCCCCACCTCAGCCTTTCTCTTTCCCTAGCATGCCCTTGTTCTGAAATAAGGGATGAGCTGGGAACACATGCCATTCAACAACAGTTGCTCTATGGAAAAGAATGAAAAGTTTAAAAGAAAACTTAGAGACTGACCTAAAAGAGTAAAACTGAACTTCATTCATCTATGAAAAACCTTCTCCTAGTTAGTCTAACACTCAGACTGTGTCTCTAGGGACAAGATTGCTCTCCCTGTCTCTCTATTTCCTTTGTAGAGAAGTGTGTCTTCCAAGACAAAGTTCATTCTCTTTCTAGATTGTGTGACTCATCGGTCCTTCCTTCTCTAAATTGCTTTGTTGAAGCCAGGTTCATGAACTCACATGTCTACAGGGACCAGGCAGAAGCAATGTGGGTTTAAGACCACAATAGGGAATGGTGGGGATTGAGGCAAAGTGAAGAGTTCCTACCTGTCTAAAGGGGTAGCTACTACTAGGCTTAGCAGATTGTTTCCATACAGGACTGCATGTTCAATGCTCCCAAATTTTCCACTTGCCAAAAGAAGTACAAAACTCAGATTTTGATGTGGATCTCCCCAAAGACAATATAGATTTTTTTTTTTAAAGAAAATACTGTGACCCAAACAAAACTCTTCCACATGGGGCTCCCTTTCATGACATCTGATTTAGAGGTTAGTCTGCAAGCAATAAAATCCTAACAAATGAAGCACACCAGTTAACCCTTCAAATGAACACAGGAATGCTATGAACAGGGAAGGCTACTTTTTATAACTTAAAGACTTTCCTCTCCAGCTGGATATTCTCCATTTGCCCCTCCAGATCCACGCTCCCCTCCTTCTTACCTTGCTCTGTGACCGAGGAGGCCACCCTCCTCAGACTACACCTCTTGGCTCCCTGATCTCTGGGGTTTACTTGGGTCATCCAGTGGAATGGCCACCAGGAAACCAAAGGGAGGGAAGAGAGAAAGGCTGGGGTGTTTATCCCCCAGTTCCTGCTGCTGCAATCTTCCCCTGAAAGCCCACAGTTCCCATCAGGCAGCACTCGCCTACAGCTAAACCTCTTACAAGTTACAAGAGATTCTCTCTGTCCTTGTCTCCTTAGGACCAAGGAGCGGCAATGGCTTTCTATTGTTAACTCTAGGATGCTTGGCCAATTTTTGTTGATCTCCCTGACCTCTGCCTAGATTTTTTTAGGAGTCCCTCTATTTCCTCCATTACCCTTTTTGAGGGAGCCAATCTCTTTCCTGCCAGGACCTGACCGGCACATCTTCCCATATCACATACCACGACGTACTTATGATATTAAGCAGACAAGATCAAGATCCCTCCCTTCCACACCTACGAGTCTGATTCCACAGGGGAAAGAGGTGAGGCTACCTTGACTCTATTTTTTCTAGCTTTAAAAGACATTAATTCTTGAACCTTACATGAACTCTAATTTCTAAATCACAGTTCTGAATTACTAAAATCCTTAGATCACCAGTCCCACTCTGGAACAGGTAACAGGAAAGGCAAAAAATGGTATCCTCCCACTAAAAATAAAGTTTAGAAATCATATATGCTCCATAGGGCAAAGATCTTTTTCTGATATTTTCTTGAAATGCCCACATAAGATGGTTAATAATTTTTAAATAATTTTGAAAGAGATGTGTCATTAAGACATGTTATATTGAACCTTTTCTTCCCATTTAACCCCATTAAACACTTTTAGGAGCAGGGAATTCCCCGGTGGTCCAGTGGTTAGGACTCCGCGCTTCCACTGCAGGGGGCACAGTTTGATCCCTGGTCGGGCAACCAAGATCCCCCCAAAAACACTTTTACGAGCAATGCTTAATCCAATTATCTTAATATTCAAGTATCAATATCATACACTAAAGAACAAATGTATGGGTGGGGGGAGGAATTGGGAGATTGGGATTGACACATATACACTATTGATGCTATGTATAAAATAGACAACTTATGAGAATACACTGTATAGCACAAGGAACTCTACTTAATGCACTGTGGTGACCTAAATGGGAAGGAAATCCAAAAAAGAGGGGATATATGTATACGTATAGCTGATTCATTTTGCTGTACAGCAGAAACACAACATTGTAAAGCAATTATACTCCAATAAAAATTAATTTAAAAAAGTATCATACACTAAAGATCTGCATTAAGAGGGACACTACTCCTCTACTCCTCTCAAGACTGTTTCTTGACTCCTTGTATTGTAGTTAGGAATGTAAAGATTTTAGTCAACATTACTAGATTTTTCATTTCATTTTTAGAGAACTTTTCAGTCATTTATTCAGTAACTATGTATTAATCTATATACATTTAGCACCAACTATGTATCCATTCTGACTCTGAGGCTATGAGATATGAGGTCCCTGACCTCAGAGAACTCAGTATCTATGTTATTTACAAGACAATGAGATAATGCTTTAGTAGGATGTGTCCAAATGTGAGAACATCAATGAGGAATCTGCTAAGTCAGTCTGTAGAGCTAAAAGGGCTGGACATCATAGGTGACCTCTGTGTTGGGACATGAAGGATGAGGGAGATGTTGCCAGATGGAAGAGAGGAAGGTTTTTGGATGGGAAAGCATGTGCAAGACACCAAAGAGTGACAGGGGCAAGTCTTACAAGTTTCTCTCTCTAATACTGAGTATAGCTCATGGCACAGAGTAGGCTTTTTTTTAAATGAATGAACAAAGTGGTATTTCACATACAGAAATTCTACTGTTTTCATAATTTAAACACCTGTTAGAGTAGCAATATAATCATTCATGGCTGGCCCTAAACTGGAAATAGACCTTGTGAAATTCATTATTTGCAGTGTTCCCAAAATTAAAAGTCCTAATGTTGGCAATGTACATTCCTGTCACTTAAATTGCAATGCAAAAATTAAGCTCCAACAAGTTGCTGATATGTTAGTATGACTGAGACTAGCTTAATATTTTCAATTCATTCATGATTTAGTCATCTTGTCATAGTGACTATTTTAATGTGTTCCCAAGGGAAAAAGTACAACCACCAATTAAATCTGATTCAGCAATAAAAATCTAACCTCTGAATAATAATATTGGGCTCTTAACTCCTTCCTTTTCTTAAGTTCTCCCTTCTGCTATAGTTTTCTATACCTAACAAGTTCTGTCCTGTTATTTATTTTTTTTTTTTTGCGGTATGTGGGCCTCTCACTGTTGTGGCCTCTCCCATTGTGGAGCACAGTCTCCAGATGCGCAAGCTCAGCGGCCATGGTTCACGGGCCCAGCCGCTCCGCGGCATGTGGGATCTTCCCGGACCGGGGCACGAACCCGTGTCCCCTAGCATCGGCAGGCGGACTCTCAACCTCTGCGCCACCAGGGAAGCCCCTGTCCTGTTATTTGAACTTAGTATCTTACCTCTAACCAGGAGAAACTGCATGTGGTCTCTATACATCAAAGGTCTGGACAGTTACTGATTACCAAATTAACACAAGCATTTTAAAAGGTAGCATTTCTTTTCTGTACATTATTCATACAATATATGCTAATATGGGCATGGAGAAATCAAGATGAGCATACTCAGTACTGCTAACATGGTCATTCAGTGGCAAGACGTATGGGTTATGGGAGACTTTTGCTTTCTATGTTATACATATCTATTATAAAAATCTGAAAATCTACTTTTTGTTTTACAGCAACCGTATTTTACTTTGTAATACAAGAAACAGTCATCTTCTTAGAGTAGGTAGGTACATAAGTCATCTTCCTGTATATGATCTGGTCTAGAAATTTCAGCAGATACTGCAGAAGAAATCCCATCAGAACTAGGGCAACAGTAATCCTTCCTTCATTTTCACAGGGAACTAGTAATCCTACCACCCATCCAATTGTCTCCCACTTGCTCCTTCTCCCACAGCTCACAATGGGCCAGATCTAAGAAAACCATCTCTCTCCACTGCCTGAGAAACTACCTTTTTAAAGAGAAGCTGTATGTAGGTCCTCTCCATTTAAAGATGCTGGGTTTTTAAATTAATACCAAATATACTTGTTAAAATACAAACTTAAATCAGCTGGATAAAAACACTTATACATACTGGTTCAAGTGCACCTTAGTTTAGGTAGATGGTCACTATTCCAGCCTATAAGAGGGGGCCATTTTTCAATCAAAATTAAGCAAAATTAAGTATTTGTAAAATAAATTTCCATTGGGCAAAGACTACAATTTACCAGATATTGTTTCTCCTGAAACCATTTTCTCTTTCCTTCTTGCGATTGTCTCTTAAATTATCTAGAAAGTAAATACCATTCTTTTACATTGCCAGTTTTCAGGAGGTTTTTTTCTCTAAAAAAAAAAATGAATAGAGAAACATAACTTGTTACTGTAATTCATTTTAGACTCATTCTGGCTAGAACAAGAAATATTTGATGGATGGAGAAAAGAAAAATGACAATGACACCAGCCACAGATATGAAATATAATACAAATCCCAGAATACAAAACTAATAATAATCATAGTTACTTAATCATGAAGAAATTAATTAGGTTAACCAGGAATCACGAATAATAATTATGACAAGAAGAATAAAAACGTAAGCCTCTATAATTATAGAAAACTAGAAATCATCTAAATTTACAATAACAGAGAAATGCTTAAATAAATTATGTATCATCCAAACAATGGATGGTATGCATCCATTAAAAACCACATATTCAGAATGGCAGAATGCTGATGTTACTGACGCTGAATGCTGGGTATCTAGGAATTTATCATACTGTTCTATTTTTTGTATGTCTAAAATTTTCAGTAAAACCTGTTTTATATAAATATGTTTCCTAAGACTATTTAGTAACGAAGGAAAATTCTCGTGATATAGCATTAAGTGAAGTAAGCAGGGGGTAAGCCAAATACAAACCATATAAAGTACATGGTTCTAATTTTGTTAAAAACATAGATATACACAGAGAAAACAGCTTGAAAGGAAATGCTCTAAAATGATAGGCAGTGAGTGGCTCTGGGCGGCAGATCAGCAATGATGATTATTTTCTTCTTTTACTTTTCCATAAATGTCTTAACAATGAACGTGCTTTACTTTTGTAACGAGCAAAATGACAGACAGGAAAGAATTCATATTTGGGAAAGGAAAGAAGACAAGAGAGTGCAGCCCATGAGCGAGGGCTGGCGAAACATCAAGCATTCCTAGGCACTGCATGGGACAAAAAGACTGAGTCAAGTGGGCCATCTGAAGCTTGCAAGCTATTCAAGGAGATAACTTAAACATAAAAAGATATCTGATGCCACTGGGCTGCAGACAAGTGTTGAATGAGGAGTTCTTACAAGTGCTACAGTAGTTAAGAAAAATAGAAAGTCACTGAGCTGTGGTAGTTGAGGAATGATGACTTCACAAGGCTGCCCAGGGAACTGGGCTCTGATGGGTGGGTACGGTTTATAGAGGGGGAGATGGAAGGAACTTGGAGAAGAAGGGGTGGTTTGAGGCACACGTGGAGGGAAAGAAAATGTGGGACTCAGAGCAAATAACTTTGCCTGAAACAGGGTTCATGTAGAGGAGTAGTAAGAAATATAACCTCTGTCAGGTTAGAGTGAAGGTTTTCAAGCTCATCAGACTCCATGCCCCCTTTATAATCTGTAATGAAAATCACAGGTAATATAATGTAACCCACAGGCAATTCTAATAAATCAATGTTACGACCTAGCTGCAATATAAAGGAGAAATAAAAGGAAAATAATTTATAATGGTATAATATACATTACAATATGTACATTTTCAGACACGAGATCTCCAGAAGACAAAATGAAGTGGTCAGATCCTCGCCCCTATCCTACAATCACTATGAATGCAACAGCTATGCACACCAACTGATAGCCAGTTACAAACCACAAGTAATGGTGCCAGTGTGGAAGGTGACTCTAGGTAAAGTCCAGAAGAAAAAAAATTACAGACCTCCAGCCAATTTGTGCAAAAGTACCTTTTGCTTATAGAGTTGGTTGTAGGCTCTGATAATTATCAGTAGGGTTTTTCACTTCCCTGTTGCCTGGTGGACATTGGAAAGTCAAGTGGGAAGCAGGGAAATTCTCCAAGGTAGACATCTGACCCATGCATTGCAGGACTTCTAGCCTCCTTGGCCACGCCCATTAAATGTCAGTAGCGTACCACCCCCTAATGTTGTGAAAACCAACACCATCTCACAGGTTTCTAAAGTACCCCATAGAGGCCATGACCACCCTTGTTGAGAAGGACTGGGAAAGAATCAGCATTTATGCTAGGGGCACCTGGGCAGGACATTTTTCTCATGGGCACAACTGTCTCCTGTCTCATGTCTTGCAGGATGTTGGGTAACCCTATCATGGGTGCTAAAATCCTGTCATGGTGATAACCAAAGAACAGCCCTCATCCATCCTCTTTGGGTGCTACCACTGCGCCTTTGAGAGACACTAGCTGAGATCTTAGAAGGTTTGAATGACAAGCTACAGAAGCAACTGGGGAAAGGGAAGGTCTGAGATAAGGAACTCTGACTTAAAACTTGCAAGTCTTTCTATTATGCATCTCTCAAAGAACTTAAGTTCAGAATCACATGATCATTATGCAAAAAACGAAAACTATAATAAAAGCACCCTTGAACACTTACTAACATTTAATTTTCTCTCAAATCCTAAGGCAACCTTTGGCTACTTCTAAGCTAGCTGCTGGAAAGCATGTCACCTGAGGGTCTGGGAAATACAAACTCAAGAGCTGACCACATTTGGGTTTTCATGTTACTCAAGTGGGAAGGCCCACTTGGAATGAGGCATGAAAAGAATGTAACGTCACGCCTTAGAGAGACTCGGCACAACTAACAGAGTGGCCATGACACAGCTGGGAGAGGGGAGGACGCAAAGACACTCAGGAGAAAGAAAAGGGAAGAGAAGGCTGTCTAATCAGTGTCTTCCTACCTTATAACCCAGACGCTTTTAAGATAGACATTTTTAAGATCTCTCTGTCTCTTTACCCTGCTTTATTTTTCTTCATAGCATTTATCACCACTTACAGTGCCAGCATATCACAGGCATGCAAATATTCAGTGAATTAATTTATTCAACACATATTTATTGAGCGCCTGCTATATTCCACGTTCTGTTTCTGATGCTGGGGTGGGAAAGCAGTCAACAAAACTGACAACGCCCTTCTTTCATGGACTTTACATTCTAGAGGGGGGTTTGGATGATAAACAGATACATAATTTAATATGTCATATGGTGATGAACATGGTGAATAAAAGAAACCAGGGTAAGAGATTTAGAGAAGGTGGTCAGGAAGGTTTCTCTGAGAAGGAGACATATGAGCAGAGACCTGAAGGAAATGAAGAAATGAGCCACACAGACATCTAGGGAAAGAGGGAATCCCTGCCTTTGAAAATGAAAATGAAGCTATCATGATTGAAACAAATTAAAGCAATGGACTTTGCTTTCAAATTAAGGAAAGGGCTGTCTCGTACACTGCGGGATCGCAGCTTCTAACACCACAGGTGTCGCCTTTTACCAAAAATACAGTTTTGAATAGGCACAAAATAAAATTAGTGAATGAATGAACGACACAAGTCACCTGATTACCTTCTGGAAGGACACGCTTACTCCCCACATTGAGAATCACTGGCTTAACTGATGTGAATATCGCTTGGCTTCCGAAATAATTTCACATAGAGTTGAGTCTTGCTACTTATGTGGCAGCACAAATCTGATTCAGAGTGGACAGAAAAATATCCACGTGGAAAATCTAACCAAAGTATTCATACCACATATGGCTACAAAATTCCACCCCTGGAGTGAAAAGCATGAGGCTTTTTGACCCAGTAGGTGTCTATGAATCAGAAAGCCATCAGCTGTGACAGGCCTATAGCAGTCATTGTTACCATCCCCAAGCCTGGGCATTCCTGATAGATGAGTATGTAAATTACTCTGTCTTCAGAAAATTTCACACACAATGAATCACTTATCCATTTTAACTCTTGTCCCACCTCTAATGTGCCTTGATATAAAATGGACCAAACTCCAAAATGAGAACTTTCTAGGATGAAAGTACTAATTTGAGCTTTTGGGTATACTATTCAAACAATGCAAATACAGACATATCTTGATTCTTAATATATAAGTTGTATACATTTTAGTAACTTAAAACTCTTCTGAAGGAATTAAACTAAAACTGAGCAGCTACCTCTTCCTTCCTTCTGGAAAACTAAATGATACCACACAGGAGGAGAAAATAAGCTTTTGATAGAAATATCACTTGCTCTCAAAAATCCTTTTCCTACCAATAGACTGACTGCATCAAAATCTTAAACTTCCAGACATCAAATCACGTTATACAAACTGGAAAGAAAAAAAAAAATATGTGATAGTGATCATAAATTAGTAAGTGAAAACAAATGCCCTGATGGAAAAAGAGACAGAAAGAAAGGATAAAAACTATAATTGAACCATAAATATAAAAAAAAATCATCAAAGGAATGTACCTGAAAATACGAACCTAACAAAAATAGGTTCCTTTTGCTTGCTTTTAATTATATCCATTGTAGAAAAAAGTGTACAAGAATTAAATAATTAAATGTTCACAGGAACAGTCATTTGCCCAAACTTTCAGAAGGACAATATGGTTAATATACTATAAACAAAATTGTAAGGATGTGTGACCCAGAACTTGCATTTCTGGGCATGGCTCCCAAAGTAAGAACCATGCTTTAAAGGCTGCTTATCACAGCGTTGTAAAAAACTGGAAATAACCTAAATGACCAAGTGTAAGGCTTTGGTTTAATAAATTATGGCACAGCCATACCATGAAATCCTATAGTCATTAAAAATACTGCTGTAAAAAAACTAATGGTGATGCATTAAAATATGAATGGTATATTAAGTTTTAAAAGGCAGTTTAAATATATTTCTTCAGAGAACAGCATATAAACACATGTATACACTACATATAAACACTACAATATGTTCATATGGTCCTAATTTTGTGTATGTGTGTAAAAAAAATTGTGTACTGACGGTAGGAAAGAAGACTCAAATATATTCGATAAAATGAGAAATAAGATTACAGGGGTTATTTATGTGATCTCTCTTTTTCAGTTTTTCCCCATAGAAATGTAATTCTTCTTATAAGAATGTTGTTTTGTAAAAAAAAAACCCTTCTACCCAATTTGCTAGGACCTGATTTGCACAAAGTGATAAATCTTTTCAGACACAGGAGAAAGTACGCTTACTAAAATAGACTTCTCAGAAATAGCTTTTGTGACAAATTCCATTTCATCCATTTAATGCCTCTAATTCCTTATAATATTATCTAGAATAAACTTAGATTGGAACATTTATTTTAATCAGAAAACATGTTAACAAGTGTGTTGCCAAGCAATTGAGTAAAGGGCAGTAACAGAAAGATTAATTCAAGTAATTAAATCATATAAAAAGTTAAATAATAACCTAAACATAACTATCTATTTCATTCTATTGAACAAATTTTACTGTGAGTGCCTACTATGTGCTAAGCACTGCACTGATAATTAATTTGACAGAGCCCTCTCCTAAGACCAAAGAACATTTAAGTCTAAAGGGTTCACCTGAACAGTTGCCCCTACATCCCAGTAGAACAACAGCTCCTCTGGTAAAAATTCCTCTGCTTCATAAAGAAGATCCTGGATATTTCATCCCTCATCTGCAAAGCTCTCCCTTTCCTGCACACGCAAGACAGCCTACCCTAAACCCAAACCTCAACACTGACATGCGATTTGCCAAAAATGAAGTCAGTCTAGCACATAATCACAATTCCAATGGTAAAATAATGCAATGCTTTATTTGAATCACATTTCAGTGAACGCAGGCCAACTGAAGCCACCTGTTACTTGCATAGACCCCTCTTTTAGCAGCTCAACAAGAAAATACTATAAATATTCATTCTTTATGAATTGCTCAAAGGTCACTTTTAAAGGGAAGGTTATCAATGGGACAGCTGGCAATAGACTAGCTGTATTTTAAGACTCTACACCTGCATTTTAAAAGGCACTGATAATAGAGATCATTGTAATGTACTATTACTACATTGGTGGGGAAAATTAATGGAAAATATTACTACGTGTATAATCCCTAGGAGCATTATATTTGATAATTTAACCGTGAACATCAAAATCATTTAAATTCTATAAAATACTATTTGCCTTAACAGGGTGCACATCTTTTCAAAAGGTTCACTGAATAATACCAGTGTTACAATCATACCAGTGTTACAAATAACCTCTTTAACCTGCTGTAGCAACAGTCTAGGTTTTCAACAGCTGTCAAAACAGATTCCAGCATCCATTCTACTCAAGTGTGTTAGAAGAAGATCTTAAAGCTGTCAGGAGTGTCAGGATGTGGGTAACTTAGTATAAAATGTAACCCAGCTGACTCCACCAACTAATGGAGAAATGGAGAAAGCTGATGAGAAAGCTCGATGCGAGAAAGCTCACATCAGCTCAAAGAGAAAAGATCCATCAAAGGGAGTAGGAATGGAGGAGATCAAGTCCAAACAGGTAAAGTCCCAGCTCCGTGCTCAGACATGATGGGTTTTACCTCATAGGAACCTTCAGGTCAGGGTTCTGAAAAGCCATGTCATTCATTCCCCGTAACAGGGGGGACATTTCCTAGATACATCCCTGCCGCTACTGGGGGCACTGCTGGTTCAGGACAGGGTTTCCAGAATCAGCAAATAAAAATACAGGAACCCCAGTTAACTCTGAATTGCAGATACACCAAACAGGTTTTTTTTGTTTTTTGTTTTTCTGTATAAGTGCTATAAGTATGTCCCATTATTCATGGTGCATCTGCACGTCAAATTTACCTGGGTATCCTGTATTTTATCTGGCAACCTACACGAGGGTGATAAAAAAACACAGGCCCTTCCTTCCTGGAGCCAACATTTCAGTGAAGGATATCAAGAACTAAGAAAGGTAAACATGTTGAACTTTTTATTTTAAAAAATGTGTTCTTTATACATTTCACCAAGATTTACCAGTTCTTAACCTTTGTCACCTTACATATGACAACCATTTGAGACTAAGTTGCAGACATCATGTCCCTTCACCCCTGAAGACTTCAGCATGCATCCCTTAATAATAAGGACATTTTCTGATGTGACCAAGGCATAAGGATAATATTAAGAAGATTTAAAATTGATATAGTATTATCCTCTATAGTAGATAGAGCCCATATTTAAATTTCACCAATTGTCCTAATACTGTCCTTCACGGCAATATTTATTTTCCCAATCCAGAGCCCCACGTTGCATTTCGTTGTCATCTCTTTGTAGCTTCCTTTACCCTGGAACTGTTCCTTAGCTAACACAGTAATCGCAACCCAATGTGCTAAGTGCCAAGCTGGTCGTGTGCAGAGGGGGATGTGGGAGCACCGGGGACGGCAAGTCACCTCCTGATTTGTCTTCACACAGACACACACATCTGCTCTATCCAAGGACTGAGAAGCTCATGAACACCACTCACCATTTGACTTCCTGTGGAGTTCAACAAAACACTCCAGCATTTCCTATTTTAACTCTGGGAATCCTTCTCTCTCAATGAAAGGGGGGGAGCATCTTAAAGAAAACCAGCAGCAGCGCCAGTAGCAGCAATTCTTGTCCAGATCATTCCTACCGAAAATACCGCCAACTAAACCTATATGCACCGCGGTGATTTTCGTGTAACTCATCAACACCTTAATATCAGAATCACACACGAAATCCAACTTTGATCTAACAGCTCCCAGTTTCAATATTTTAACTGTGCTCAGATCATCTGCAACTACCACGATAATCTGGAAAATTTGCTAACACTGAAATTCTACCACTGAAAGAAAAATGTGAGAATAGCAAGTTTTGTTTAAAAAAAACAAGAACAACGGCAAAAGACTGTTCTTTTCCAACTAGCGCTTGTTCAGTGACAGGTAAAGGTGAAGATAATATTAAAGAATAAAAAGCAGAGCGTAATTATTTTCTTGTTTCGCTGAGGTATACAAAAATACTCAAAGGTTTCCCACTGCATGTTTTAAGTTGGATAATAACTTTTATGAAAAAGTTACCTCTTTAATAATAAAGCTTAAATAAAAACTTAACTATCACAAGTTTTTAAAAAATCCAGGCCTGCCAATTAATGTACAGAATCCCTGTGGCATGCTTTCAATGGCTCTATGAACTCTCATACCAGAATATTTGCAGGCAGGGATATAGTGGTCACCACACAGCATTTCGTGTAACTTTCCCCAAAAGAAATTCTTTAGCACTGACGTCTGAAGTCCTTCAAACTGGAAGAAAGTGCACTCAATTAAAAGGATAAAAGTGGACACAAATCGAACTTTGACAAGTTACAGCCAGGCCAGCCTGTGGGGACTCCGGGCCATTAGCTACAAGTTCCAGTTGAATCATCAGATCCAGGCCTTGGTCCAGGCCCAGAGGTGGCTGGTATTCATTACTAGAACTGTGCGTTTATTTCAGCTCTTGCTAACAAGCAGAAGTTCTGAAAAAGAACCCATGGTTATCTTTTCCTGGACCTCTTAAACACCCACATTCCCGACCTTTTTATCCCATTGTTTCAGTTGGTCATTTGAAAATAATGTCATCCCACATTTATACAACATGATTCAGCTTACAAAGTACTTTACACATAGGTGATCTCACTTCATCCTGGTAACAGCCCTGTGGCTCTTGTAGAGGTAACTCCATTTCACAGATGAGGAAACTGAGGCTCAGAGAGTTTAAATCGTTTTCACACAGTGATACATTTCTAAGTGATGATGCTAAGCTAACCCACGTCTTCTGTAAGGGACTGAAAAGTAACACATCTATTTCTCTCATCTGGCCTTTATCACATACCTGTTGGTAACAGCACTAGGATTATCATCTTGTCCTGTTTTATTACTCAGTCTTTATGCAGTTAGGTTTTTCTCACATCCAAGATGTAAGCCCCATCTGGACAAGAGCCATGAGTTAAATTTCTTTGTATTCACTCATCCATTCTTTCAACAAAAATGTACCAAAACCACTTGAGTCCAGGCACAATATTCAGTGCTGGAGGACAAAAGTGACTAAGACACAGACTAGTCTGGAAGATGAACAATGACAAGGTCTTGCGACAGATGCTGTAAAGGAGGTGCTTGCAGGGTGCCGGCGAGCCCTGAGGGGTCAGGGGACGTTCTCAGGAGGAGTCTCAGCTGCTCCACCACACCGCCATGCAAAGGAACTGCTTCACCAACCAGTGAATGAAATCCCTCCCGTAGGGGCCATAGGGGCAGTCATGAACGACACCCAGTTCTCTGCTGGGATTGAGGGTAACTCCAGTGGCTGAGTCAGATCCTGCGTAAACCAAGAGGACATTACTGGAACTGTGATTAAAACATGCCAAAATAAAGCCAAACCTTCCCATGCTATAGCTCTCTGTCATTTCAGAATATGAGTGCTAATCATTCTCCAGTGAAAACAAACCTGTGCTTTATTGTGGGTAAAGAAACAAAAAAGGGGGGAGGGGGGTTCTGGAAACAACTTCGAGGAAGGAGACCATCCTGATGAACGCTTTGATAATCAGGTAAACAGAACATCTCCCATGCCCAGCACAGTCATTCAATGTGGTGACCATGGTGGCCGAGTCAACCATGCGAAAGTTGTGGGAGATCAAGGTCTAGGACATAGATGGCCGAGAAGCAACTGAGTGTAACACCAGCCCTTCCCTACTAGCAGGTACCCTTAGTGGATCTCAGTCTTCTCAAATCTTCAAAAGAGGGGCTGGAGTAGACAAGGCCTCTTCCACCTCCTTAATTTTTATGCTGCTAGAAAATGAAATAAGTAGAATTCACTCTTAGACCAACTATATGTTTTCCTAAACTAATCTTCAGAAATTTTCCACCATTTACAAACAACGGGAGAGCTTGTTTTAATTTACAGCCCTCAAGCTGGTGCTTTGCCCAATTCCAAATCCTAAGGAGATCCTGACCCAGGATCATCAATTGCTAGTTTGTCAAAGTCAAGGATACCACGAGCTATTAGATAACACATTCCTCATTCTTTCCTCTCTGCAGCTTGCTCGAGCCTGTTTCCTTCACCAAGTCCTGCCTGTTCAGGCAGAGGCGGCAGAAGCCTCCTGTCCCATGAATCTCCCTAATAGGAAGGGAAATGTTTGAATCAATGCTTTTCACTTAATTTTTTTTTAATGCCAGAGGAAAACAGAAGCCAAGCCATGTCAAGCTACATAGGATTAAAATGTGATCAATAAGAGGGACATTAAAATAGACAAGCTGAAAAGAATTCTTCCAAGATTGAATTTATAAAATGTTATTCAAACTACCATTAAACATCCTTAAGTGCTTTTCTTTTAAACACCAACATTTTATTTACCCAAGAACTGGAAGAGATCTGCAGCATTCTACAGTGACGAAGATTCAATATGGGCTTTTAGATCACAAACACCTCGGTGACCTCAGCACATTTACAACCACTCTCAACCTAAGGTTCCTCATCTGTAAAATGGAGACAATATATAGTTTCTATTATATACACAGTATTTATTATACTACTTTGTATTATGCACATACGATTATACTATTTGTTTTATCTACATAGTATTATGCTACCTTACTTTATATACACATATATAATATACACACACAAAATACATAATTCAGAAACCAGTTATTAATAATGTACTATGTGCTAGACTCTAGGTAACAATAAGCACATTATCTAATTATTGCAATATATTGCATTAACTTTTACAACCATTAGTTCTGCCTCTTCGTATCACTCATCTATTCAATAATTGAAGATAGTTGTGTGTATGTAGCTATCTGCCCAGTGCCCGACACTACAAAATGCTAAAAAAGCGGGGAGGGGAGAAAAGGTGTCTATTACCATATATAAAGAAGATCCTATAGTCACTTTTATTTATTTATTTTTTTGGCCGTGCCACGTGGCTGGCGGGATCTCGGTTCCCCGACCAGGGATTGAACCAGGGCCCAGGCAGTGAAAACCCAGAATCCTAACCACTAGGACACCAGGGAACTCCCCTATAGTCACTTTTAGAACTACACAGAGGGAACAAAAAAGATTTGGAGACACAGATAGTAATTATGATTTACCTTTGCTAATAAATGACTGATACACTCAGAGATTATCACTGCTATTGTGTGACTCAAAAGAAACAAGATTGCATTCGGTTCGTTACATCTCTTCTTAAATGTGGTGGCCCTAGTCTTCATGGTGACTTAGCCTCACCACACTGCCTACTTCAAAAAAAGCACAGAAAATGACTCTACTTTGTATTTCCTAAACAAAGTGCCACAAATCTGTAGCCCAAACAGGCTAAGAAGCACAGGAAGAATACGCTGGAAATAATTTGAAGAAGACTTTTAAGACCCGCCCTTATGCATTCACTCCTTCATTCATTTATTCATATTCTCTCTCTCGTTCTTTCTCCTCTGCTCTGGACAGTTCTGGGTAAGTTTTATCTTTATTCCTGATTCACAGAAATCATAGAATCTTAAGGTTAGAAGGGACTTTGGAGGTCACTAAGAGGTCATGCTTCTTTCCTAGAGAAATACATACTGTCTCCCTGCAGTGGAGAAGCACATGGAGGTGTTCTGAGGCCGAGCTGCTTGTTTCCTCCCTGACCAACAGAAAAATGACAGCTCCTACCTCATCTCAAAGGGGTGCTGGGATGAATATATACAAATGATAATGTATGCAAAGAATTCAGTAAGGTGCCTGGCACAGAGCAGGTGCTCAAGAAATAGGGGCCAACCTTAATTTAGAAGTTATTCTGTGCCCTGCATGATGTTGAATGCTTGTCCACCTCTGGTGAAACTCAAGCCTCTGCCTCCTAAAGCAGCTTGTGCCGTTGTTTGGGAGCTCTCACCATTGCCAGGTTTTTCTTTTCTTTTTTTTTTTTTTTTTTTTTTTTTTGCGGTACACGGGCCTCTCACTGTTGTGGCCTCTCCCGTTGCGGAGCACAGGCTCCGGACGCGCAGGCTCAGCGGCCATGGCTCACGAGCCCAGCCGCTCCGCGGCATGTGGGATCCTCCCGGACCGGGGCACGAACCCGTGTCCCCTAGCATCGGCAGGCGGACTCTCAACCACTGCGCCAACAGGGGAGGGAAGCCCGCCGGGTTTTTCTTTACTTTGAGCTAAATGAGCTTTGGCTTCCACACGCTGCCCTCTACACAGATATGGAATGGAACCCCTCAACTCCAAGCTAACTTTTCAGGGAACCAATGACAGTTGTCCTGTTCTCTGCTCATTTTTTTTTCCAGCCTGAATGTTCCCCCTGGTTCTCAAGTGTCTCACCATCCTCCTCCTGCCAGCCACATCCTGACTCATTCATCTTCCTCAAAGTGTGCAGCTCCTCAGAACCGCACCCCACACTCCAGGAACAGGCTGGCTCGCCGAGAAGACCTGTTCTGAATAAAATATTATTATATATTGCATTGTATATACAATGTATTGTTAAAAGCTTAGCGGCTTTGGGGGGCAACCCCCTTGTGACATGATTCATACTGAGTTCTAAGTCCACTAAAAGCCCGAAGTCCTTTCCGTGCACACTACCATGTCTCCCCCAGAGGAGGTCTAGGGGATGCAAATGTACAGGCTACACTTTTAGTGGTTTAATAGTCATCTTGTTACATTGAAATATTTTGGATCATGATTCTGTCATCAAGCTCTCAGCTGTCCCTCTGGGTTCACCCACAGATTTGATAATTACACCTTCTCAGTCCAGTTTACACCCCATTCCTTGCCGTGGCCACCAGCTTCAGGCAGGGGAAACCTGACAGCACCCCACCTCCATCACGTCACTTCTCTCTAGCTCTCTGCCTTGGGGCTTCTCCAACACCATGCCTGGGACACTGTGGAAAGGAGCAGCACGTGCACGTGTGCAAACCTGGAAGTACGGGGACTTAGCACCCTGGGGCAACCCTTGACTAAGAGGAGAGGGGAACCTGTGGATAAATGCTCACCGTGTCTGTCCCTTCTGAGGCACAGTCTGCATCCCTCAGAGGGTCCCATGGGACTGAGCCCCAGTGCCCATGACAGTGACCAGTTCAACCACATCGGCTTGTGTTGGCCTCCCCTCCTTCCCTGTTTCTCTCCTCCCCAGCCCCCTTTCCTGTTCCCCAGGATCACTGCCAAAAATAAACCGCCTGCACGCCAGCCCTTGCCTCACGCTCTGCTTTCTTGGGGACCCCAGGCTAAGTCGCAGTCAACATGAATAATGATGTAGGACATGTGAGCCCCAAGGCACAGCACCAAAGACCTCCCTTAAGGCTGACAGCGGCAGAAGTCACTCTAACGCCACCCAGCCCTCTTACGGGTGGGTGACTCTCACCCAGCCCTCCCATGTCTCCATTTTACTCATCAAGAAATAAGAGGCTGGGCTTCCCTGGTGGTGCAGTGGTTGAGAGTCCGCCTGCCGATGCAGGGGACACGGGTTCGTGCCCCGGTCCGGGAAGATCCCACATGCCGCAGAGCGGCTGGGCCCGTGAGCCATGGCCACTGAGCCTGCGCATCCGGAGCCTGTGCTCCGCAACGGGAGAGGCCACAACAGTGAGAGGCCCGCGTACCGCAAAAAAAAAAAAAAAAAAGAAAGAAAGAAATAAGAGGCTTTGTCAAATGCTGTGCTGAAACTTAGATATGGAATGCCTACCAGAATTCCTGTAATCTGCCCAGAATACAGAAGGCTCTCCGTAAATGTCAATGATATCTCCCTTGCTTTCCTATTCCCCCATCAAAAGGGAAATGACATTAGTTCTCCATGACCCAGTCTTCCCATTCTTAGGAAAACCAGGCTGCTTCCTACTTCCTCATCCAAATGCTCATATATCAAGTTTCAGATACTCTTCTGGTATCTTGCACAAGATCACTGCTGATCTCACATATCCTTACAAGGCACAGAACTTACTTTTCCCTCCTTTTTGCCTTCTCAGAGACATCATTATTTATGGAGGCTTCTGGTGATTCCTCTATTATTCCTTCACAACTCTTGAGAAATTCAAAAGTGGTTTTGCATCGCCATTCTAGTCACATATTTAAATCACATATTTGGTGCACATACTCACTCAGATATAAACGTATACAATTAAAGTACGTATTCTATATGTATTTATGCTGCACACACACACTTGAATTCTACTGACAAATCAGGATAAGCTGCTTCAGAAGTTCCTGTTGCATTTTATGGGAGGACGCTGGGGAAGTAGGAAGAGATCTCTCCCATCCGGTCTCTGGAGTTAACATTCCTGCTCTTACCAGCTCAACTTTACAGTCCATAGCGTCAGCACACCACACACACACACAGAAATCTTTCCTGGAACCTCATTTTCCATGAGACACTGATCATTAGAATGCCTGGAAATTCCAGCAGGGGCAAGGCCAAAAAGCTTGGGAAATGCTACAACATAGCCCAGATCTGCCTTCCTCAGTCCCAGCCTCCATTCAGGCTGTGACGATCTCCAAGCCTGGGGAAATCACAGAGATTTCAAACTGCTCTCCTTGGAAAGTTAGTGTTGGGGGGTGGAGATGGAGTTTGGTGGGAGGGGGACCATCTACTTACCATAAGCTTTCATCTAAGTTTTCATTTGCAAACAAAAACCTTGCAATACTCATCCATAAAACTTGAAAGCCAATGCACCAATTACCTCTAAATTACCTTCCACCTCTAATAGCCTATGATCTTTCTACTCAAAGTGTGGTCCACAGACCTGCAGCAGCAGCATCACCTGGGAGTTTATTAGAAATGCAGGAACTCTGGGCCCCCCACAGGCCTCCTCAATAAGAATTTTCGGTTTAACAAGATCCCCAAGCGATCTGTATGCATATTAAATCTTGAAAACTAGTTTAAGACACTTTTATCTTTTTCTGTAAGTCAGTGGTCCCCAACCTTTTTGGCACCAGGGACCGGTTTCGTGGAAGATCCACAGACGGGGTTGGGGGAGGGGAGGTGGGGGGGATGGCTCAGGCAGTAATGCGAGCGATGGGGAGCGGCAGATGAAGCTTTGCTGGCTCGCCCTCCGCTCGCCCTCCGCTCACCTCCCGCTGTGCAGCCCGGGTCCTAACAGACCTCAGACTGGTATCAGTCCGCGGCCCAGGGGTTGGGGATCCCTGCTGTAAGTGTTTAACATGTTTCTTCTTAACACTAGTTCTAATCAAAGTAACATATGAAAGTATTCTACTAAAAGGAACCAAGAGAGAGAACTACTACTAAGTCTCATAATTTTTTTTTTTTTTTTTTTTGCGGTACGCGGGCCTCTCCCTGTTGCGGCCTCTCCCGTTGCGGAGCACAGGCTCCGGACGCGCAGGCTCAGCGGCCATGGCTCACGGGCCCAGCCGCTCCACGGCATGTGGGATCTTCCCGGACCGGGGCACGAACCCGTGTCCCCTGCATCGGCAGGCGGACTCTCAACCACTGCGCCACCAGGGAAGCCCTAAGTCTCATAATTTTAATGGGTAATTTTAGGGAAAAAAATTTGGCGTGAGCTGATATGCTGTTTTCCTCCTTTAAACATGTTAGAAATCAGAGGAGTGTTTGGATTGCTCCTTCTTCCATTCAAGAATTCATTTCTGAAGGACAATATGCACCATGCTCCCCTCTTTCTAATGTACTCATACTCATCTTTCCAAGACCCAGGAAGAAACTTCCCTGGTGGCGCAGTGGTTAAGAATCCGCCTGCTAATGCAGGGGACACGGGTTCGAGCCCTGGTCCGCGAAGATCCCACATGCCCTGAAGCAACTAAGCCCGTGCACCACAACTACCGAGCCTGCGCTCTGGAGCCCGCGAGCCACAACTACTGAAGCCCACGGGCCTAGAGCCCGTGCTCCACAATGAAGAGTAGCCACCCCTCGCCACAACTAGAGAAAGTCTGCACACAGCAACGAAGACCCAACGCAGCCAAAAATAAATAAATAAATTTATTTTTAAAAGGGGGGGGCCTGGAAGTCTGCCCCTTACGTGGTCCAACAGACTCCCCCCTATATGTGTGGTTTTCTTGACAAAACTTTCATTAAAGGTACTAAAAAGGCAAGAATCTTGTAAGCTCTAAAGCACTTGTTGCAAATGACCCACTCAAGTTTACTTCTTCCATTCGTTACTTCTTGGACAACCCAACCCATCCTGTTCTCTCCCCTTCACTCAAGTCCAGTTTTGTTCTCTCACTGGAAACACAGCATTTAGCAACTTTTTACAGTCTAATTATTACACATACAGATCACCCTTAGCTTACACCGGGGTTGCCTCCTGATAAACCCATTATGAGTTGAAAATGCATTTAATACACTTAACCCACCTAGCTTAGCCTTGCCCACTTAAATGTGCTCAAACACTTTCATTAGCCTACAGTTGGGCAAAACCATCCAACACAAAGCCTGTTTTATAATAAAGTGTTGAATATCTCATGTAATTTATTGAATACTGTACTGAAAGTGAAAAACAGAATGGTTATATGGGTCCCGAATGCTTCTAAGAGTATCAGTTGTTTTCCCTCGTGATTGTGTGGCTGACTGGGGGCTGCCACTGCCCAGCATCACAAGAGGGGACCGTGGGGCAGATTGCTAACCTGGGAGAAGATCAAAATTCAGAATTCCAGGAACGACTTCTACAGCATACATATCACTTTTGGAATCGTAAAGTCAAAAAACTGTCTAATGCAAACTGCCGTAAGTCAGGGATCACCTGTATGTATGTTGTTTTAACTCCACAACTCGAGTGTAAGCTCCTTGAGGGGAATCATCACACCTCCTTTGCCTTTGGACACAGCTCCCAGCTCTCGGCTGCAGGACTTGGTGAATTAATAAGTAGTGAGGAACTTGATCCCACAGTTTCTTACCAGATACTCTTCTCCAGGTACCACTTAACAGTCTTACCTATTGCATAAAAGAAACCACTGAATCGTTTGATTTTTTTCTCCCTGCTAAACCAAGACAAGGAAAACTGTATTAAAATGATGATACCTAGGTAAGAACAAAACCCTAGAACTAGCTTATGAGTCCCAAGGAGTGAAATGCTCCTACATATAATAAAAGCAGCAGGTTCCTCTGAACTCCGGCTGGCTTCTGGAGTGCAGGCTTCAGAGCAAAGCCCAAGCCTTGACTAGCTAACCTTGAGAGAAAGCTTCGCTCCTCTTCTGAAAGTTCTGCTTTCCTTGGGAGATTCCTGCCTCAGGCGGCTTCCACAGAAGCAAAAAATAGCTCAGAGGAGACGTCTGATTCTGCATCTTAATCTATGTGAACTGGATGAACTCAGTAATGCCTTGGAAAGAATGATTAGAAAAGATGGAAAGAAAGGAACAGGCTAAAAATTCAAAGTAGTAATTATATTTTTAAAAGAAAAACAGGATTTTTATGAGCACCACAGCTTTCCTAGCAAATGACTTATGTAAGGCACTTCCCTCGTGGATGAAAACCTCCAAATTTTCCTCAGGTCAAGGAGGAGAGTATTTTGTCTTCCGTGGTGTTGTCAATTCTTATTAGAATTAAGCTTCTGCAGGATATACTGGGGAGCTTTCAGTTACTTCTCAGTCCTTCTGACCCTCATTTCACTCTCAGTTTGTTTATTTATACATAAACAAACCAATTTGATTGCTATGTTTGTCTGCCTTCTACTTGCTTTGATGGGACCTATTTATAACATGTACTCAGTTGCTAAAGCCTTTGAGCATCCGAGCTAAACAACCAAATGCAATTTATTTGCAACAAAGATCACAAATGTGTGTGACCTGCTCCCTGTCATCCCAGACCAACCCAAAGAAAATTACAACACCCAAAGTGAAAAGTGTTTCAGATATGAAGTCCCTAGATATTTCATTCCTCCAAATGATTTCTTTTTTTCACATTCACCAACTAAAGGTAAAAAGTGTTGACAAGTTATTTGGGAAAACTGGGTCAGGGCTGTGTTTTTTAGGACTCAACATGATATAAAATAGAGCAATACAGCTAAAATATAGAAGGTGGAGCAAAGTAGACTCATATCTTTTCAGGTTCCAAGTCATCTTCAATCTCTTCCAGATAATCCTTTAAATAAAAGATGCCCTATCAGGACTTCCCTGGTGGCGCAGTGGTTAAGAATCCACCTGCCAATGCAGGGGACGTGGGTTCGAGCTCTGGTCCACAACATGCCGTGGAGCAAGTAAGCCCGTACGCCACAACTACTGAGCCTGTGCTCTAGAGCCCAAGAGCCACAACTACTGAGCCCGCGTGCCACAACTACTGAAGCCCACGTGCCTAGAGCCCATGCTCCACAAGAGAAGCCACCGCAATGAGAAGCCTGAGCACCGCAATGAAGAGTAGCCCCCACTCACTGCAACTAGAGAAAGCCCACTCACAGCAATGAAGACCCAACGCCACCAAAAATAAATAAATAAAATTTTTTTAAAAAGATGCCCTATCATTTAGGAAAACATTATTTATATAAATTTCATATTAACTAGAGGCAAATTTAAACCTGGGGGACAGAATATGTCCTCATTGGATTGTTAACAAGTAGCTTCCAGCCAATAACAAGGTTTCATTAGTCCCATTCTACAGATGAGAAAACTAAGGCTCAGAAATTAAGTGACTAGCCCAATTCAAAATCCATACTCTAAGAATCCTCTACACATATCCCCTCCTATGGATATAAATAAATGGTCACCTGATAATACCTTCTTTTCCTATCTCAGTCCTTCCTTCTCCCCCATACAGCAATGCTGAGAGCAACAAAGCTGCCTTTGGCTGATGATGCCACCATGTGGCCAAAATGGAAATTGTCTGAACCAAACTTTGCCTCACTTCTCCCATTTTTGCCTCTCAGAGAATCACGCATATATTACAAAGCTTTCCCCAAAGTGTACACAGACACACAGACACACACCCTTTTCATCTTTCAACTTCCTTCTTCTTCCCTCCTCATTCTCAGCACACCCCTGCCTAAAAGTCTTCTTGGGTTCTCTATCATCTCTGCAGGATTAAGTCCAATTCCTTAGCTGGCAAAGTCCTGCACACACATGACTTCTGTTTTAACTTCTCTCTCTTAGATCCCAGCATTCTACACCCTTTGAGCCACTCTGAACTCATTATTTCTTGCACACAACAAGGCCCTTTCATAAGACAACGTTTTTATAAATGCTATCTCTTCTGCTTGGAAAACACCTTCGAGCCCGCTCTCTACAATCCTTTTTACATACTGAACCAACTCCTATTCACCCTTCAAAACTCAAACATATCTCCTCTGCAGTGGAGGCTTCCCTGATTCCTCCAGGCAATTAGCTGTACATTCACAATGCTCCCAGAACCTCACCCCTACCCTTTTTATTCCTATATCTATGCTTCTGTACCTGTGATATGGTATTTGTCATTTACTCAACACTCGGTATCTATGCACCAGGCATTGGAATACAGTAAATTACCTTCGTATTCCCACTGCATAACACAGGGCCAGGAAAGTAGTAGGCAGTCAGTAAATGTTTGTTGAATGAAAAAGTGAAAGGAGACTGGGCCGGACTGAAGCTAGACTGGGCCCAGCGTGAGGCATCAGGTGAACAAATTTCGTTTTAAGGCCAAACAAGTGGGTTAACCTTACCCAAGATAATCGTGAATTACAGTGGCCACTGCAAGAACTTTTAACCTGGACAAGCTTTTCCATTTATGAGGTGCCCTAGAGAAAAATTGTTCTTGGCCAAGCACTCACTAAAAATAGAAGAAGGAAAACTACTTTTCTGCCTATTCATGACCTTCTGGTGGCCAGGATAAGACCAGCTGGGACATCCCACTCGCTCCAGAGCCTGCAGAATCCTGGGGAAAACTGGCAGAAGAAAGCAAAGGCCATGTGGCTGACAGGGTCTTGGTGCTCCGGCTGGGTGTCAGGCCTGAGCCTCTCAGGTGGGAGAGCCGAGTTCAGGACACTGGTCCCACAGAGACCTCCCAGCTCCAAGTAATATCAAATGGCAAAAGCTCTCCCAGAGATCTCCATCTCAACACAAAGACCCAACTCCACTCAACGACCAGCAAGCTACAGTGCTGAGCACCCTAGGTCAAACAACTAGCAAGACAGGAACACAACCCTACCCATTAGCAGAGAGGTTGCCTAAAATCATAATAAGGTCACAGACACCCCAAATCACACCACTGGACGCAGTCCTGCCCACCAGAAAGACAAGATCCAGCCTCATCCACCAGAACACAGACACTAGTCCACTCCACCAGGAAGGCTACACAACTCACTGAACCAACCTTAGCCACTGGGAACAGACACCAAAAACAATGGGAACTATGAACCTGCAGCCTGTGAAAAGGAGACCCCAAACACAGTAAGTGAAGCAAAATGAGAAGACAGAGAAACACACAGCAGATGAAGGAGCAAGGTAAAAAGCCACCAGACCAAACAAATGAAGAGGAAATAGACAGTCTACCTGAAAAGGAATTCTGAGTAATGATAGTAAAGATGATCCAAAACCTTGGAAACACAATGGAGAAAATACAAGAAACGTTTAACAAGGACCTAGAAGAACTAAAGAGCAAACAAACAATGATGAACAACACAATAAATGAAATTAAAAATTCTCTAGAAGGAATCAATAACAGAATAACTGATGCAGAAGAATGGATAAGTGACCTGGAGGACAAAAAAGTGGAAATAATGACTGCAGAGCAGAATAAAGAAAAAAGAATGAAAAGAATTAGGACAGTCTCAGAAACCTCTGGGACAACATTAAATGCACCAACATTCAACTTACAGGGGTCTCAGAAGAAGAGAAAAAGAAAGGGACTGAGAAAATACTTGAAGAGATTATAGTTGAAAACTTCCCTAATATGGGAAAGGAAATAGTTAATCAAGTCCAGGAAGCACAGAGAGTCCCATACAGGATAAATCCAAGGAGAAACACACCAAGACACATATCAAACTATCAAAAATTAAATAAAAAGAAAAAATATTAAAAGCAGCAATGGAAAAACAATAAATAACATACCAGGGAATCCCCATAAGGTTAACAGCTGATCTTTCAGAGAAACTCTGCAAGCCAAAAGGGAGTGGCAGGACATATTTAAAGTGATGAAAGGGAAAAACCTACAGCCAAGATTACTGTACCCAGCAAGAATCTCATTCAGATTCGATGGAGGAATTAAAACCTTTACAGACAAGCAAAATCTAAGAGAATTCAGCACCACCAAACCAGCTTTACGACAAAGGCTAAAGGAGCTTCTCTAGGCTGGAAACACAAGAGAAGGAAAAGACCTACAATAACAAACCCAAAGACTCATATATATGCTGTCTACAAGAGACTCACTTCAGACTTAGGGACACATACAGATTGAACGTGAGGGGATGGAAAAAGATATTCCATGCAAATTGAAATCAAAAGAAAGCTGCAGTAGCAATTCTCATATCAGACAAAATAGACTTTAAAATAAAGACTATTACAAGAGACAAAGAAGAACACTACATAATGATCAAGGGGTCAATCCAAGAAGATATAACAATAGTAAATATTTATGCACCCAACATAGGAGCACCTCAATACATAAGGCAAATACTAACAGCCATAAAAGGGGAAATCGACAGTAACACAATCATAGTAGGGGACTTTAACCCCCCCACTTTCACCAATGGACACATCATCCAAAATGAATATAAATAAGGAAACACAAACTTTAAATGAAAAATTAAACAAGATGGACTTCATTGATATTTATAGGACATTCCATCCAAAAACAACAGAATACACTTTCTTCTCAACTGCCCATGGAACATTCTCCAGGATAGATCATATCTTGGGTCACAAATCAAGCCTTGGTAAATTTAAGAATACTGAAATCGTATCAAGTATCTTTTCTGGCCACAATGCTATGAGACTAGATATCAATTACAGGAAAAAATCTATAAAAAATACAAACACATGGAGGCTAAACAATATACTACTAAATAACCAAGAGATCACTAAGGAAATCAAAGAGGAAATCAAAAAATACCTAGAAACAAACGACAATGAAAACACAAGGACCCAAAACCCATGGGATGCAGCAAAAGCAGTTCTAAGAGGGAAGTTTATAGCAATACAATCCTACCTCACGAAACAAGAAACATCTGAAATAAACAACCTAATCTTAAACCTAAAGCAACTAGAGAAAGAAGAACAAAACCCCCCAAAGTTAGCTGAATGAAAGAAACCATAAAGATCAGACCAGAAATAAGTGAAAAAGAAATGAAGGAAACAATAGCAAAGATCAATAAAACTGAAAGCTTGTTCTTTGATAAGATAAACAAAATTGATTAACCAGGCTCATCAGGAAAACAAGGGAGAAGACTCAAATCAATAGAATTAGAAATAAAAAAGGAGAAGTAACAACTGACACTGCAGAAATACCAAAGATCATGAGAGATTACTACAAGCAACTATATGCCAATAAAATGGACAACCAAGAAGAAATGGACAAATTCTTAGAAAAGCACAACCTTCTGAGACTGAACCAGGAAGAAATAGAATATATAAACAGACCAATCACAAGCACTGAAATTAAGACTGTGATTAAAAATCTTCCAACAAACAAAAGCCCAGGAACAGATGGCTTCACAGGCGAATTCTATCAAACATTCAGAGAAGAACTAACACCTATCCTTCTCAAACTCTTCCAAAATATAGCAGAGGGAGGAACACTCCCAAACTCATTCTATGAGGCCACAATCACCCTGATACCAAAACCAGACAAAGATGTCACAAAGAAAGAAAACTAAATGCTAATATCACTGATGAACACAGACGCAAATATCCTCAACAAAATACTAGCAACACAATCCAACAGCACAGTAAAAGGATCATACACCATGATCAAGTGGAGTTTATCCCAGGAATGCAAGGATTCTTCAATATATGCAAATCAATCAATGTGATAAACCACATTAACAAATTGAAGGAGAAAAACCATATGATCATCTCAACAGATGCAGAAAACGCTTCTGACAAAATTCTACACCCATTTATGATTAAAAAAAAGCCCTCCAGAAAGTAGGCATAGAGGGAACTTACCTCAAAATAATAAAGGCCATATATGACAAACCCACAGCCAACATCGTTCTCAATGGTGAAAATGGAAACCATTTCCACTAAGATCAGGAACAAGACAAGGTTGTCCACTCTCACCACTATTATTCAATATAGTTTTGGAAGTTTTAGCCACAGCAATCAGAGAAGAAAAAGAAATAAAAGGAATCCTAATTGGAGAAGAAGAAGTAAAGCTGTCACTGTTTGCAGATGACATGATACTATACATAGAGAATCCTAAAGATGCTACCAGAAAACTACTGGAGCTAATCAATGAATTTGGTAAAGTAGCAGGATACAAAATTAATGCACAGAAATCTCTTGCATTCCTGTACACTAATGATGAAAAATGTGAAAGAGAAATTAATGAAACACTGCCATTTACCATTGCAACAAAGAATAAAATACCTATAAATAAACCTACCTAAGGAGACAAAAGACCTGTATGCAGAAAACTATAAGACACTGATGAAAGAAATTAAAGATTATACAAATAGATGGAGAGATATACCATGTTGTTAGATTGGAAGAATCAACATTGTGAAAATGACTATATTACCCAAAGCAATCTACAGATACAGAGCCATCCCTATCAAACTACCAATAGCATTTTTCACAGAACTAGAACAAAAAATTGCACAATTTGTAAGGACACAAAAGACACCGAATAGCCAAAGCAATCCTGAGAAAGAAAAATGGAGCTGGAGGAATCAGGCTCCCTGACTTCAGACTATAATACAAAGTTACAGTAATCAAAATAGTATGGTACTGGCACAAAACCAGAAATATAGATCAATGGAACAGGATAGAAAGCTCAGAGATAAACCCATACACATATGGTCACCTTATCTTTGATAAAGGAGGCAAGAATATACAATGGAGAAAAGACAGCCTCTTCAATAAGTGGTGCTGGAAAAACTGGACAGCTACATGTAAAAGAAAGAAATTAGAACACTCCCTACCACCATACACAAAAATAAACCCAAAATGGATTAAAGACCTAACTGTAAGGCCAGACACTATAAAACTCTTAGAGGAAAACATAGGCAGAACACTCTATGACATAAATCACAGCAAGATCCTTTTTGACCCACCTCCTAGAGAAATGGAAATAAAAACAAAAATAAACAAATGGGGCCTACATTGACAGACGAATGGATAAAGAAGATGTGATACATATATACAATGGAATATTACTCAGCCATAAAAAGGAACGAAATTGGGTCATTTGTAGAGACGTGGATGGATCTAGAGACTGTCGTATGGAGTGAAGTAAGTCAGAAAGAGAAAAACAAATATCAGATATTAACGCGTATATGTGGAACCTAGAAAAAAGGTACAGATGAACCAGTATGCAGGACAGAAATTGAGACAGAAATGTAGAGAACAAATGTATGGACACTAAATGGGGAAAGCAGCAGGGGGTGGTGGTGGTGGTGTGATGAATTGGGAGATTGGGATTGACATGTATACACTGATGTGTATAAAATGGATGACAGGATAAGAACCTGCTGTACAAATAAATAAATAAAATTAAATTCAAAAACAAAACAAAACAAAAAAAAACAAATGGGGCCTCATGAAACTTAAAAGCTTTTGCACAGCAAAGGAAAACATAAACAAGATGAAAAGACAGCCCTCAGAATGGGAGAAAATGTTTGCAAATGAAGCACTGACAAAGGATTAATCTCCAAAATTTACAAACAGCTCATGCAGTTCAATATCAAAAAAACAAACAACCCAATCCAAAAATGGGCAGAAGACCTAAATAGACATTTGTCCAAAGAAGATATACAGATGGGCAACAAACACATGAAAGGATGCTCAACATCACTAATCACTACAGAAATGCAAATCAAAACTACAGTGAGGTATCACCTCACACCGGTCAGAATGGCCATCATCAAAAAATCTACAAACCATAAATGCTGGAGGGGGTGTGGAGAAAAGGGAACTTTCTTGCACTGTTGGTGGGAATGTAAATTGATACAGCCACTATGGAGAACAGTATAGAGGTTCCTTAAGAAACTAAAAATAGAACTACCATGCGATCCAGCAATCCCACTACTGGGCATATACCCCGAGAAAACCATAATTCAAGAAGAGTCATGTACCACAATGTTCACTGCAGCTCTATTTACAACAGCCAGGACATGGAAGCAACCTAGGTGTCCACTGACAGATGAATGGATAAAGAAGATATGGCACATATATACAATGGAATATTACTCAGCCATAAAAAGAAACAAAATTGAGTTATTTGTAGTGAAGTGGATGGACCTGGAGTCTGTCATACAGAGTGAAGTATGTCAGAAAGAGAAAAACAAATACAGTATGCTAACACATACATATGGAATCTAGGGGGAAAAATGCTTCTGTAGAACCTAGGGGCAGGAGAGGAATAAAGATGCAGACGTAGAGAATGGACTTGAGGACACAGGGAGGGGGAAGGGTAAGGTGGGACAAAGTGAGAGAGTGGCATGAACATATATACTACCAAGTGTAAAGTAGATAGCTAGTGGGAAGCAGCCACATAGCATAGGGAGATCAGCTCGGTGCTTTGTGACCACCTAGAGGGGTGGGATAGTGAGGGTAGGAGGGAGACACAAGAGGGAGGAGATATGGGGATATATGTATATGTATAGCTGATTCACTTTGTTATAAAGCAGAAACTACCACACCATTGTAAAGCAATTATACTACAATAAGGATGTTAAAAAAAAAACAGAAAAAGGAAAAGCGAAAGAAAGAACTACAAACAAGATCTTATCCAGGAAATATCATCAGGAAAGCCTATACTCTTCTGCTTTCCTTTTACTCAATTTATGATTTAAAAATCAACTAAGGTATGGCATACCTATACCATGGAAACCAAAAACCATAAAAACATAGGACCCACATCTTTGCCCTCTAATGAGAGTAAATACACCCACAAGCCCTTTTCAATCTCCACAATTAATTTTGTCTTTAACACTACCATTTCAGATAATCCTTTCTCTTGTATTTAATTATAAGTAGAGTAACAATCTCTTTGCCATTTATTTACTACAAACATACGCAATTTCCCCACAAAATATGCACTGTTTTGTGAATTAATAAACTTGTGGATTCACTTGTGAATCTCCATTTATTACACTATCTCCATTGGAAAAAATATTTCAAGTTCAAATGACGAAAGTCCTAAACTAGTGCCACACAATCCATTTTTCTTTGAAGATTTCCAAGTAAACTCAGCGGGTTCCATCTTTAGGTATCAAATGACATTTTAGCACCAAAAACAGACAGCTACAAACTGAGACTGGCCAGATATCTCAATGTTAACCTGGGCTGGTGGCTGAAGGGCACGTATCTAAGGTTATGAGCGTTCTGGAAACAAGCCTCTACTTTACAGAGCTGAGCATGACCAGTACCCACTGACCAAATCTGGAGTGAAACACACACACACACATACAACACACAAACAAATCCACAAGGACTAACTCAACCATGTTCTTTGGATCTCAGATGACCACGAGCCTGAGGCAAAGGATGAACCAGTGAACCACTAGAATCTCAGTAAATGCTAAATTTAAGAGAACAAAAAGTTAGTATCAAAATACATCCCATGGATCTCAAATAAACCATGTTTAATGTGAAGGATTATCTATTTAAAGTTAGTCCTGTAGAAAACAGAGCCAAGTTTGCACTATTAGTAATTTTTTTGTTGTTATACTGAGGTCAAGCCCCAGATATGAATTTCGTTCTCATGCACCAAGTTTTAAAATCTCTGAACACCAGAAGAAATACATGTTTGTTTAATTGATGATTACAAAATAAAGTAAGTCACACATGATGATTTTGGTATAGGAAACCTCAGCCAGCCAATAAATGAGTCATTCTAAACAGCCTAGTTTTCTGAATGGGTAATAGCTTCACATGCCAAAAGAGCTCTGGAGGTTAATTACCTTGAGTGTTAATATTTCCAATGTTTATGGCATATTTCCCTCTCTTCTCAAAGAGTGTATTTAAAAATTTATCTTTTTTGGTAGTTCACTCTCATTAATGGTAAACAGCAATTATGGATTTATGTTATTACAAAGTAATGTCCGCAAGTCCGATTGAGGGTTCCTACCTTAATATTCCCAAACCTTCAGGGCTTCTGTTCCCAACTCTCGTATCTAAAGTTATAATTTTTCTGTTTCTTTCCTAGTTGTCAAGCTGTCAGGGGTCACTTTTCACCATTGGTTACAGCAACTCCTCACCCCATTCTAAATGTGCTACCCCATATATTCTATGGATTATTTTTCAAATAAAATAAAGTTAGGATTGTTATCTAAAATAAGAGTAAGTTCTGAAAGAGCATCTGAAGCATTCTCCCAGACTTTACGCCATCTATTCCTATGCTGAGTAGGCATTTTTGCCCCTTGCCTGGTTCTTGGCTAGGTTCCAGATACGTAAGAGAGCTGTGCTCCAGACAGGCATTCTACGACAAATCTTGATGTTCCTTGTGATCCCTTAATGCAGAAGTAAACCAAACCATCACATGACCTCACTAATAAACTTCTGTCCTGGCCACATAACAAAAAGTGCAAAGTTTTCCAGGAAGCAAAATATCCAGGTTGAAAGATTAATCCAGAAACTGGAAAATGGTCCCTATCTTACATAATGGTTATGGTTTCACATATCTACAGCATTTAGCATCATGAATAGGTAGGCAGCTTACACAAATAAGTACGGTTAAAAAAGACTTTTTGAGGGGAAAAATAACCAAATTATGTTGTTAAACTCATAGAAGTTCAATTTTTTTATTGGTTTATTAAAGTAAAAGATTTTTAAGCTAAGCAACTTCTTTTTAATTCCATACATCTAATGGCTTCACTTACTAAACGGATGGCTGCTATGTTGGGAAAAGTCTTCTCCTTTACTCAAAGGGAAAAAATGTTCCTCTAACATTTGAGTAACCTAAGGATTAATTATCATTGTTTTAAACAGCCCCTACAAGCAATGAGGTCAAGCATTCAACATAAATCACTGTACTTAAATTCTGTGCATTCTATAAAACGCAAAAGTTTATATAACCTTGCTTGTCAAACCTGAAAAAGCAAAATCAAGCAGGTGATCCAGGCTACCCTGTCACATTAAGGATGGAAGTACGGAAGTAGGGCTTCCCTGGTGGCGCAGTGGTTGAGAGTCCACCTGCCGATGCAGGGGACACGGGTTCGTGCCCTGGTCCAGGAAGATCCCACATGTCGCGGAGCGGCTGGGCCCGTGAGCCATGGCCGCTGAGCCTGCGCGTCCGGAGCCTGTGCTCAGCAACGCGAGAGGCCACAATGGTGAGAAGCCCGCGTACCGCAAAAAAAAAAAAAAGAATGAAAAAAAAGAGGGACTTCCTGATGGTCCAGGGGTTAAGACTCCAAGCTCCCAGTGCAGGGCGCCGGGGTTCGATCCCTGGTCAGGGAACTAGATCCCGCATGCCACAACTAAATAAGATCCGGCACACGGCAACAAAGATCCCCCGTGAAGCAACTAAGACCGGCGCAGCCAAATAAATAAATAAATAAATATTTAAAAAAAAAAAAAGAATGGAAGTAAAGAGAGCAGGTCATCAGTTATCCTAGTTATGTTTCCACACCCTTATGAAGGAGACTGGCCCTTCAGCTATTTATAAACACAGAACTGAAAGGGAAGGGGGCCCTGCCACTGCCACCCTTGTGAGTAACCAACAGGGTGGGCTGTTCGGCTCAGGCTGAATCCCAGTGGGACCTGTGGGATCTCCCTCAGGATGGCCCACCACACTAGGCAGCACCGGATCCTCTGGGTGCAGTCCTGTCTGGTCAGGAAAAGGGCTGTGAGGATTTCCAGCAGTCACTGCCAGCCTATGATTCTATATATGGAAACATCCCATGCTAGTGTTTCCAGCACCACGGGCACCACACCAGGGAGGAGGAGGGAGGAGCAGGCCAGCCCTCCTCTTGCTGTGCTGCCGGCACACTCACTTTTGTGTCTCCCAGGCCCTGCTGCCCTGGACTGGACCCTGTCATCAAATGGCAGCCCAGCCCTCTGCTGAGTCTTGCAGGCTGGCGGCTCTAACATGGAACAGCTGGAAGAGGACCCTGCATTCTTTTCTCTGTGTAAACACTGGGGGCTCTGTTCACCCTCCTGCTGCAGCATGAACTAAAGAATTTTCCCCATGCAACATTACAACCAACAGACCTTTCCCCATCCCCCATCCTCACCTCCCACCCCCAGGCCCGGATATAATTTCAGTCTGTCACCACCCATGCTAGCAAACAGCAAACTGCTGAACCTTTCAGTACATTCACTTTCTATGCTAGTCGAGGTGTCTGTAAATACACTAGCAGGGTAATAGGAAACAATTCTGTTATGCTCAGTAAAGTTTCCTGACAAAAGCATTAATGACCCTGATTCATGCCTGCTCCCTATGAGACCCTTTCTACAAGATGTATATCAATATAAATAATGTCGTGATAGTTAAGTATAACCACATAGTATACGAACTGCAAATATTTTAATAGTCTATAGCATCACCTACAAATTATTCTGAAGACAGAGCTCTAAAATTGGAATATCCGTGGGGAAAAATGAATAACAAAATTGGATTTTCATGTATTCCTCATACAGCCTCATCAAAGCTTGTCTTCTGAAGGGCAGTCCCAGGCTTCATGTGTTGCTGAAATCCAAAGAGCCACGTTGCCCAAAAGAAGAAAGGGGGGGAAGAGCCCAGAAAATCCAGACTCTACGTGACCTGACTGACTTATTTCCCAGGAAACTGCTTGAGAGAAAAATCAATCATTCATGCTACCGTAGCTACCACATGGAATGGACTGAGGGAGTTGACAGTGGGCAGAAAAACGAAGTGGCCAGCGGAGGTTAGTGGGTGGCAGGGCCTAGGGCGGGGGCCGGTGGCGGGAGACGCCAAGGACCCGGGGGCCTCGAGGTTCTGTCGCCACGGACCAGCGGTCGGGGGGCGGGGCCAGGCCCGAGGCTGGGAGGGGGGGGGGCGTGGACAGGACAGCGGGACGGCGGCTGCCGCGCACTTACCGGGACTGTTGGCCTCGCCTTCGAGGACGTGCAGCTCGGTGCAGTCGGCCAGCGAGTGCTCCAGGCAGAGCTGGAGGAAGCGGGCCTGGGTCTGGCTCACGCGCTTGAGCAGCGACAACAGTGCAACAGTCTGCTCGCACTCGTTCCAGCCCTTAAACCAGCCCGCCAGCACCCCGACCTGGTCGCGAAACATCATGGTTAGGGGGCGGCCCTCGGTCTACAAAGCCCCCTCCGAGCCCCAGCCCGCCCCGCCCGCCCCAAAGTTTGGCGGAGCCGCAGCCCAGCGGCCGCCGGAGACGCGTTCCCGTTCCAAGGTGGCTCTGGTGCCCGGACGCTGCAGGTACTGCCTCGGCTCCTGCCTCTCTCGTCTGGTTTCAGTTACGTTCTGGTGGTTCTGGCTGATTTCCCCAGAGATGATGACAGACAGTAGCACGGAAATGTTTGTTGTTGTTGTTTTTTTAAATAACGATTAAAAAAAAAAATTTCCCCACAAGGCACACAAACTGAAGAATGCTCTCTTCCCCCCTCCCCCGCCTTCTTCTCGCAGCTTCGGGATGGTGATTTCCGGCGTCCCGGGGTCTCTCCCCCGCTGGGCGGCAGCTCGGACCCTTCACACCCGCATTCCCGAGTGGCGATCACCACTGGAAGGAGAGAAAAGGCTGCAGTGAGACCTCGGCCGGCGAGGGAGCGCGCGCGGGAAACGAGTGCATTAGAGGGGGTGGAGGGGGGCGCCCCGCGGGGGGTTTGGTCCCCCAAATTCCGGCCGCCCCCTCCGCGCCCGGATGCTGGAGAGGAGCTATTCCCGTTCTGGGAAAGGCAAGAAGCTTCCTTCCCAGGTGCGTGAGGAGACCGCCCGGCTTCCTGTTGCTGCCGCTGCGAACGGCTAGTGCTCCCCACACACCCCACCCGGGGTGGCCTCGGGGACTGTGCCTGCAAACGCCCGCACCAGCAACAGATCTTTCTCGCGCAGAAAACTTGCAATGCGGCTGCGGAGGGGCGCGGGGGTGGGGGTGGGGGCTAATGCAAAGCAGAGGCGGAGGCAGCAGCAGCCCGAGTTCCTTCCTCCTCCTCCTCCTCCTCCTCCTCTCCCGCCTCCTCCTCCGCCACCTCCTCCTCCCGGAGAAGCAGCCGAACGGCTGCAGCTCCATCTACAGCAACAGCCAGCATCTCCACCGCCAGGCGCCCCTCTGGATTTAGGCCGTGAGCAGCCGCGGCAACAACTCGAGACAAAAATAAACTCTCCCCACCCAAAGCTCAGCGTCCAGCGGGCGGAGGCGCAGCCGGAGCCCCGGCTACCCCGCGCCGCGCCGCTCCAGCCCACCCGGGAGGTCTCCGAGGGCCTGCTTCGTCCTGAGCGATCAGATGTGTGCGTGCGTGTGCGTCTGTGTGTATGCGAGTGTGTACGCGTGTGTGTGCTGTAGGCATCCTGCCCCCGCTGCCGCCGCCTACGGGCGGGTCTGTCCGGCCCACCGCCTTGCCTGCGCGTCCCAGGCCGAAGGCAGCACGGCTACGGGCGAACGCCGAGCGCGGAGACAGCCGAGCCTACAGCACTGCCTCCCCCGGCGGGCAGGGCGGCTCCGCGGGAACTGCGGCTCCGCGCCGCCCGCACACGCCCCCGAAGGACCGCAAAGAAGAAAAGTTCGGTTTCGGGGGCTCCCCCAGTCCTAACCCTGTTCGGGTGGCAGCCAGCGGACGGCGAAGAGAGCCCAGCGACTCAGCCAGCCCTCGAGGGGCGGCTCGCTCCCAGCACCCCGTTTCCCGGCTCCCAGAACTTCGCGGTTCCCAGAACTTCTCCCCTCCGGGAAGGGGACCCAGTGACCCACTGGGGCAAAAGAGAGAGAGGGCGCTCACCTGGGAGCGGCTCATCCTGGCTGCTCGCGGCCCCAAGCACGGGTCCGGGACCGCAGCGGCTCTCAGCGAGGTTGGGAGCGCCCGGAGCGCAGGCTGCGGGCCATGCCGTCGGGGCGGGCGGCGCTGAGAGAGTGCGGCGCTGCGGGTCCGGGCCGCCGCCGCCGCCGCTCCTGCCGCCTCCAGTGTCGGCTCGCGGAGGACTGAGCCTCCCGAGCCGGAGCTCCCCACATGCTACTGATTAACATACACCATTACATCATGGGCTTGGCAGGGAGCGCCCGAGAGGGGGGGAGAGGAACCCGGGCGGCGGCGGCAGCGGCGGCAAGCGGGGGTAGTCGGGGGAGGATCCCCGGGCCCGGCCTGCGGCCGGGGTGGGGGGGGCGGATTCCTAAGTGGGGACCAGAAAAGGGGAGGGGAGCGGAGAGGGAGGAGCCGGATGGCGCAAAGGGGTCGGGTTGGAGGAACGGCCTGGCGGAGGGAAGAAGTTTGGGGAAGGGGAGGGGTCCAAGTGAATGCCTGCCTTCTGCTGCTTGCGTGTTCCGGAGGGGCCGGGGCGCTCGAGACGCCGGCGTGCGGGCCGGAGGGGACCCAGAGGGCGCTTGAGCGGGGACGGTGCTGCCACCGGCTGCTCGTCCTTGGGAATGTGGTTCGCCAACTCGGGTGACCACTCGGCCCAACTGGGGCCCGGGGGTGACAGAGACCTGGGGTCAAGGGCGCTGCAGGCGTGGACGGGTTCCGGGGGTCGAGGACGCGAAGGGCGGAGGAGGCCGAGGGGCGGTACGCAGTGCTGGAAGAGCCTGGACGCCGGACGGCCCGGGTCCGAGGAGCGCGAGAAGTTCCCGGGTTGCTCACCCCTCGCCCGGGTGGGACCTTGGATGCCCTTTGCTCCTGTGGACGGCCTCGCGGCTAGCCCCACACCCCTCTCCGGCCTTGCTCTCCCCTGGGGAAGCCGCCTGACTTCTGGGGCCAGCCGGGGAGTTACACCTGGCGCGCGGGCTGCGGCTGCGGCTCCGGCTGCGGGCCTGGAGCGGAGAGGAGCGCCGCCCCAGGCGGCTGGGAGGCGGGCGAGGCCACCTGTCAGTCCGTCTGAGTCGCCGGGCTGGGCAGCCTTTATCTGGCCCTGCAGAGTGCACGAGGCCGAGGCCGGGCAGGGGGCTTCAGAGGTCCTCGCCGCGCACAAGAGGATGGGGGTAGAGGTGCAGCGCCGAGGCCATGCAGTTCAGGGAGGGCTGGGAAAGTGCCCTCGGGTAGTCTCGAAAGTAGAGGATTGGTTTAAAATACCCTAAAACCTAACAATCGCTGTGCCTTCTAATAGTAATCGAATATTCACAGGAGGACTTGATGACCAAATCCAGGCTGTCTGTGTTTTCAGTGAAAACAGTGAGCCCTGGAACATTTATCCAGCAACTTGAGGCTTTCTTTATAAGAGTACTTCTGATAAATTAGTGAAGCCTATGCTTCAAGTCCTGCCTCCCCTACTCTGGCTAATACAGGATTTCTGAAGATAAAGTATCTGAGATATTATTCCACTGATTTACCACTTCCTTCTTTAACTCCAGCGTATGTTCCTGGATTTTCAATCATTTCTTCCTTCCGTCCTAAGTTACTGCACCGCTTAGTTCCTGTGAAACATGTGACAGCACCTAACCATCTGTTGGGGTATTGAAGTGTCTTGTGGAGCTGCAAAAATATAGGTGTTACCATTAAAATAGACGGTGTGTGGATAATTTTCTTAAGCTCATCATTAACCAGCCAGGAAAGGTATCTGCATAATTTAATGAATATTTTGCCCTAAAAACAATTCTAGAGTCAGTGTTTTAATTTTGTTTTGTTTTATTATTACAGAGGCAAGAAATCTTGAAATATTTTCTCCAAAACATTATTATCATTAGCTAGTACTTAGTAATAACTTCTATCAAGAAATGGGGAGAAGGTTTAGAGCATGGTCTATCTCAATATATACCTTGCTATCAACTGCAGCCAAAGCAGAAGTTCCCCACCTGGGGATTCTAGAAGCCTCCAAGAGTGATTTTTTTAAAAGAAAGTGGGGAAAAAATCAGTTTCATTAACTTATTTATTGTCACCTGCAGTTTACTAAGCGAATAGTAAAACTAAGAAACAAAAACAACAAAACCTTGAGGCAAATTGAATTCTGCTTAAGCTGAAGAAAGAAAATACTGCCACCTACTGGATAAGCGTACTTCTTACAGCAGCCCGTGACCTAAGAAAAGATCTTGATTTAGCTAATTTTTGAGCTATTTTTTAAAAAATACAAAAAGGAGCATGACTCATGAGTTGCCAGCCTGCCTTGCTTTTGTGGGTTCACAATACTTGTGATTTCCCTCACCTCTGGGCCTTTTCCCTGGCTGGAAAGGGAGTGGAGATAAAACCCAGTGATGCTGCTTCGCTATTCCTCAGAGTGAAGTCAGGACTGAAGGAAGGAAAGTAATACTATCAACTAAATATATATTTTTGTCTAAATATGGACTTTCCTATTCGAACCTTTACCCAGTTTTTATGGATAATTAAGAAGTGGCTTTGGGATTGACATGTATACACTGCTATACTTTAAATGGATAACCAATAAATTTTTTTGTAAAAAAAAGTGGCTAACAAGTACTAAATATCCACATGACTTGGAGTTTTAAAGCAAATTCTAACTTCCAAAGAACAGTTGATTAGGCGGTAATCTGGGAGGAATGGGATTTAGGTGAGCTAGAAACATGGCTGGCAGGCAGGGAAACCATTTCTTGGTTAATGGAGGCAAGCCCAGGTGCTTCTCCGTACTCTGTACACAGGAAAGGTGCAAAACCACTGATGAGCATGGAGGCAAGAGTAGGCTACTCAGGCCAAGATGTAGAGAAGGAATTGACTATGAAAAGATTACACTTCGGGGCTTCCCTGGTGGCGCAGTGGTTAAGAATCCACCTGCCAATGCAGGGCACACGGGTTCGAGCCCTGGTCCGGGAAAATACTATATGCCGCGGAGCAACTAAGCCCGTGCACTACAACTACTGAGCCTGCGCTCTAGAGCCCACGAGCCACAACTACTAAAGCCGCGCGCCTAGAGCCCGTGCTCTGCAACAAGAGAAGCCACCGCAATGAGAAGCCTGCGCACTGCAACGAAGAGTAGCCCCTGCTCACCGCGACTAGAGAAAGCCCACGTGCAGCAATGGAGACCCAACGCAGCTATTAATTAATTAATTATTTTTAAAACAGAAAAGATTAGACTTGGGTGACTGAGCAAAAGTGCCCAGGAGTGAGGAAATTTGAAGACTGATTGAAAGTGAGCCAAACTGGCATCTGCATCAGATAGAACTCTATCTGTGTAATATTTGCCACTGGGATCTAGTGTGCTTCCTGAAGAGCAGGCACAGCTACAGTAAAGTAGTTTCTGTGTTAAGAATATCATTTAAAAATAATTGTAATGCCTGCCCTCATAAGGTCTGAAAATAACTGGCACATTACTTGGCACATAGGAGGTACCTGATAAGTATTAGTTTTCCTTCTTTGTAGGTACAAATTAGAGTATGTTAATTTGCCTAATTTACATCTTGGGTCTGCCTCACATAGAAGCATGCTTTTTCATTCTTCAAAGACATGCCCTCTCAAAAGCCAGGTAATAAGGCCGAGGACAGGATTGCCAGGGCTTGAATCAGGATTCAAGGGGATGAAGAGAGAGATGTGGAGGAAGAAACTGCAGAACTGGTGACAGATGGAATGTGGGAAGGCTAAATCAGGAGTCAGGTCTGCTAAGATAGCAACAGTGAAAGGCAAGCTGGGTGAGGCCCAGGAGCCATGGCTTAGGGAGACTAAACTTGAGTTCAGATCTCATTAGAAGAAGTTCAGAAATATCTCAGTGTTGGGAGGGGCACACATTCAGATAGGAAGCTGGTGTTCCGTTAGCCCAGGGCAGAGTGCTAATGGCTAGCACCAATTTCCTACACCCCTAGCACGTTTTTATACTGATGGCATCGTGACTGATAACTGGTCCAGGGTAAACCTGGCTGGGCAAGCCTCAGGGAAAGCACTGGGACTCCTGAGGAATCTGCTTTCACTTTTCACTGAAGTTCTTACCACTCTAAGGATAGTTTTCAAATTTTCTTCAGTTCCTCAATTTAGAGAATTTTTCCAGAAAAGAAAGACTTCTTAAGCCCAGTTTTAGGTAAATAGAATGCCACTACCCAAAGGCCATAACAGGTGTGATTAGTTACTCTACAGGAGTGAAACAAGAATATGAATTGGATGGACATGTTGAATCCATAGGGAAAAGGTCTTTTTTTTAAATTTTGGTAAAATATGTATAACATAAAGTTTACCCTTTTCACCACTCTTAAGTCTAAAATTCAGTTGCATTAAGTACATTCACATTGTTGGTGCAACCATCACTAACTATCCATTTCCAGATCTTTTCCATCGTCCCAAACTGAACTTCTGGGCTTGTTAAACAATAAATCCCCATTCTTCCCTCCCCTCAGTCTCTGCTAACCACTATTCTACGTTTTGTCTCTATGAATGTGTCTGTTCTAGGTACCTCATATAAGTGGACTCATACAGTATTCATTGTCCTTTTGCGTCTAGCTTCTTTCACTTAGCATAACGTTTTCAAGGTTCATCCATATTACAGCATGTATCGGAATTTTATTCCTTTTTAAGGCTGATTAATATTACACGAAGAAAACTTTTGAGACAGCTTTCTCTAGCATGGAGTTAGATAAGAAAGGTGAACTCCAGTTTTTAGAACATTTAGTCAGGTACACTGTCTTTTTGACTGATTTCTAAAGAGTATAATCCAAACCAATTAACTGGTACTTAAATAAAATATAAATTCAAGCAGTTGAACCACAATTTCAAACACAAATGCAGATGGGTTCACACTTTTTAAAAATAAGCAAATGTGTGAAATATTAAATTATAGTTTTTTACAGTAAAACAACTTATAAGGCGTCATAGATAAATTTTCAAATAAATACAGTCAAAAGGTTAAATGTAAGTGCTGCAAAACTACTCCTATTTATAGGATTTGTATAGGTCAGGATTACAAAAGTAGGAGCTTAGACCTTTTAGAGGGATAAGTTGTCCCAGATTGGCATGAGAGAAAGAAAGTAAAAATTACTCATTGTAGAAATCACCAAGTCCTAATTCTGATCTTTGTTGTTGATTAAAGGATTGCCAGTATCTTTTCCAGCTGAAAGTGCAATTGAAATGTGTCCACGGTTTTCAATAGCTGAAATTTTTAAATGTACAAGTCTAAAGTCATATTTCTGTAATCTAAACAAAGATCAGACTCCCCTTCTCCAGTATTCTTTAAAGCAACCTCTGTGATGAGAATATTCCAAGACTGCTGGCACCAACAACTTTCTCTTTACCAGGTACTATTGTTGCATAGGATACATTAAATATTGATTAATCCCACATTTTTCCACATCCTTGGAATATCCCCATTCAGAAAGCTTATGAGAAACTGCCTGCTTATACATTGAAATTTTATTGCAAGATTTCTCAGAGCCTTCATTATGCTAACGTTCATTCTGCTCTCCTGGAGAGTACAGTATATGGCAGGTCCTAAAGTTACTTGAGCCCAGAACACATTCTTCCTAGGCCTTGTAGTATAGTGTTGCCTGGGATATGTTTTGGGAAATGCTGGGTGTGATAATAGGTTCAAGAAAAGCAATAAAAATGATGAAAGAATTTAAAATTGTACCCACAGTTCAATGTTGAAAAACCATGTGCTTTTCACACAATGTAGGAAGGTGACTAGTGATCAAGAGCACAAGCTTCAGGCAAAACAAAACAAAGCAGAACTGGATTCAAATCCTAACTCTACCACGAAGTAGATGTGTGATATGGTCTATTTAACCTCAGTTGGTCTCAGTTTTCTGTCTACCATAGTAAATTGAGCCAGGTATATAGGAGGTAAGATCTAATTGCTATCAATTAGAGTAGCCAGGAGAGAGACAACACCAATTATTTTATCAGAGATCATGAATATAAAGAGTTGGTAACTGAAGAGTCGAAAGGAAAACATTAAGGTATCTCACAGGTAGCAACTGCAGGAAGCAGCTACCAACCACAGGGCTAGGGAAACAAAATGAAGTTGGAATTATAAAAACTTAGAAGTTTGGAGGACGGGCCCTCAGAGCTGGAACGCTCAGCCCTCTGAGGAGGGGGTGTTGCTAGGCTGGGGCTGGCGTCCTGAGGTGGGGATGACGAGGCAGGTTTGGCAAATGTTGGGAGAACTGCAATCTGGATTCAACTGCTGCTCCTGGAATTAACCACCATTACCAAGGTAAAGAAGCGAGGCTCCGGTGGTGCTCACAGGAACAGGAAGCCAACATGAAGCCCACAGGAAACAGACAGGAAGGAGCAAATCCCTCCTTCCTCCTGTCTTCCAGTTTCCCTCTATTGCTCCAGTTTGCAAAGCCTCATAGGGAGCCCACTGGCAAAGCATAAATGTGGTTTGCGGAGTGTTACCCCAGCATCACAAAGCCGGTTGTAGAAGGGTGGGTTTGCAGCTGAGACGCAATAGCTTAACTGTTGGCACAAATACAAAGCGCTCAGAGCAAGGAAAGTATCTGACAGCTATTCCTCCTCCCCCAACCTAACTGACTCAGTCCTATGCCTGGGGCGGATTTGCAGAATTTCCATAGGACCTAGCTACAGTAAAGAGAGAGGAGAGTAAATGCCTGGAGGTTCAACTAAATAAATAAAAGAAATAAGGTAGGCTTAACATCACAGCTCAAACTTCTAACAACTAAAACTGAACTCCTGGTTCTGCCCCCTTCCTCCCTCCCCAAGATGCATTCCCCCTCAGTCTTTGAAAATTGCAACATGGACAAGGTTACCTCCCTTCTTTGGCTCTCCAAGGTCTTCCCACTGCACAAAGGACTATCCTGACTCCTGCCCATGACAACACTTGCCCTCTCTCCAACCCCATCCACATTGCTCCTTCGCGTTTATTCACTTCAAGTCACATAGGCTTTTTCTCTCCCTCTACTACCCAAGCTCTTTTTCACTTTGTGCTTTTTGTTCCTTCCATCCAATATGCTGTGCCCAGCCTCTTTTTTTTTTTTAACATCTTTATTGGAGTATAATTGCTTTACAATGGTGTGTTAGTTTCTGCTTTATAACAAAGTGAATCAGCTATACATATACATATATCCCCATATCTCCTCCCTCTTACATCTCCCTCCCACCCTCCCTATCCCACCCTTCTAGGTGGTCACAAAGCATCGAGCTGATCTCCCTGTGCTATGCGGCTGCTTCCCACTAACTATCTATTTTACATTTGGTAGTGTATATATGTCCATGCCACTCTCTCACTTCGTCCCAGCTTACCCTTCCCCCTCCCGGTGTCCCAAAAGTTCATTCTCTAATTCTGCGTCTTTATTCCTGTCCTGCCCCTAGCTTCTTCAGAACCATATTTTTTTTCTTCTTTTAGATTCTGTATATATGTGTCAGCATACAGTATTTTTCTCTTTCTGACTTACTTCACTCTGTATGACAGTCTCTAGGTCCATCCACCTCACTACAAATAACTCAATTTCGTTTCTTTTTATGGCTGAGTAATATTCCATTGTATATATGTGCCACATCTTCTTTATCCATTCATCTGTCAGTGGACACTTAGGTTGCTTCCATGTCCTGGCTATTGTAAATAGAGCTGCAATGAACACTGTGGTGCATGACTCTTTCTGAATTATGGTTGTCTCAAGGTATATGCCCAGTAGTGGGATTACTGGATCGTATGGTAGTTCTATTTTTAGTCTTTTAAGGAATCTCCATACTGTTCTGCATAGTGGCTGTATCAATTTACATTCCCACCAGCAGTGCAAGAGGGTTCCTTTTTCTCCACACTCTCTCCAAAATTTATGGTTTGTAGATTTTTTGATGATGGCCATTCTGACTGGTGTGAGGTGATACTTCATTATAGTTTAGGTTTGCATTTCTGTAATGATTAGTGATGTTGAGCATTCTTTCATGTGTTTGTTGGCAAACTGTATATCTTCTTTGGAGAAATGTCTATTTAGGTCTTCTGCCCATTTTTGGATTGGGTTGTTTGTTTTTTTTTGATATTGAGCTGCATGAGCTGCTTGTAAATTTTGGAGGTTGATCCTTTGTCAGTTGCTTCATTTGTAAATATTTTCTTCCATTCTGAGGTTGTCTTTTCGCCTTGTTTATGTTTGCTTTGCTGTGCAAAAGCTTTTAAATTTCATTAGGTCCCATTTGTTTATTTTTGTTTTTATTTCCATTTCTCTAGGAGGTGGGTCAAAAAGGATCTTGCTGTGATTTACGTCATAAAGTGTTCTGCCTATGTTTTCCTCTAAGAGTTTTATAGTGTCTGGCCTTACATTTAGGTCTTTAATCCATTTTGAGTTTATTATTGTGTATGGTGTTAGGAAGTGTTCTAATTTCATTCCTTTACATGTAGCTGTCCAGTTTACCCAGCACCACTTATTGAAGAGACTGTCTTTGCTCCATTGTATATTCTTGCCACCTTTATCAAAAATAAGGTGACCATATGTGTGTGGGTTTATCGCTGGGCTTTCTATCCTGCTCCATTTATCTATATTTATGTTTTTGTGCCAGGACCATACTGTTTTGATTACTGCAGCTTTGTCGTATAGTCTGAAGTCAGGGAGCCTGATTCCTCCAGCTCCGTTTTTCTTTCTCAAGATTGCTTTGGCTATTCGGGGTCTTTTGTTTTTCTATACAAATAGTGAAATTTTTTGTTCTAGTTCTGTGAAAAATGCCATTGGTAGTTTGATACGGATTGCATTGAATCTGTAGATTGCTTTGGGTAGTATAGTCATTTTCACAATGTTGACTCTTCCAATCCAAGAACATGGTATATCTCTCCATCTCTTTGTATCATCTTTAATTTCTTTCATCAGTGTCTATAGTTTTCTACACACAGGTCTTTTGTCTCCTTAGGTAGGTTTATTCCTAGGTATTTATTCTTTTTGTTGCAGTGGTGTTTAAGGAGTATTTCCTTAATTTCTCTGTCAGATTTTTCATCATTAGTGTATAGGAATGTAAGAGATTTCTGTGCATTAATTTTGTATCCTGCTACTTTACCAAATTCATTGATTATCTCTAGTAGTTTTCTGGTAGCATCTTTAGGATTCTCTGTGTATAATATCATGTCATTTGCAAACAGTGACAGCTTTACTTCTTCTTTTCCGATTAGCATTCCTTTTATTTCTTTTTCTTCTCTGATTACTGTGGCTAAAACTTCCAAAACTATATTGAATAATTGTGGTGAGAGTGGGCATCCTTGTCTTGTTCCTGATCTTAGAGGAAAAGGTTTCTGCTTTTCACCATTAAGAATGATGTTGGCTGTGGGTTTGTCATATATGGCCTTTATTATGTTGAGGTAAGTTCCCTCTATGCCTACTTTCTGGAGGGTTTTTATCATAAATGGGTGTTGAATTTTGTCAAAAGCTTTTTCTGCATCTGTTGAGATGATCATATGGTTTTTCTCTTTCAATTTGTTAATGTGGTTTATCACATTGATTGATTTGCATATATTGAAGAATCCTTGCATTCCTGGGATAAACTCCACTTGATCATGGTGTATGATCCTTTTAATGTGCTGTTGGATTCCGTTTGCTACTATTTTGTTAGGGATTTTTGCATCTATGTTCATCAGTGATATTGGCCCATAGTTTTCTTTGTGACATCTTTGTCTGGTTTTGGTATCAGGGTGATTGTGGTCTCATAGAATGAGTTTGGGAGTGATCCTCCCTCTGCTATATTTTGGAAGAGTTTGAGAAGGATAGGTGTTAGATCTTCTCTAAATGCTTGATATAATTCGCCTGTGAAGTCATCTGGTCCTGGTCTATTGTTTGTTGGAAGATTTTTAATCACAGTTTCAATTTCAGTGCTTGTGATTGGTCTGTTTATATTTTCTATTTCTTCCTGGTTTGGTCTCAGAAGGTTGTGCTTTTCTAAGAATTTGTCCATTTCTTCTTGGTTGTCCATTTTATTGGCATATAGTTGCTTGTAGTAATCTCTCATGATCCTTTGTATTTCTGCAGTGTCTGTTGTTACTTCTCCTTTTTTATTTCTAATTCTATTGATTTGAGTCCTCTCCCTTTTTTTCTTGATGAGTCTGGCTAATGGTTTATCAATTTTGTTTACCTTATCAAAGAACAAGCTTTTAGTTTTATTGATATTTGTTATCATTTCCTTCATTTCTTTTTCATTTATTTCTCATCTGATCTTTATGATTTCTTTCCTCCAGCTAACTCTGGGTGTTTTTTGTTCTTCTTTCTCTAATTTATTTAGGTGTAAGGTTAGGTTGTTTATTTGAGATGTTTCTTGTTTCTTGAGGTAAGATTGTATTGCTATAAACTTCCCTCTTAGAACTGCTTTTGCTGCATCCCATGGGCTTTGGGTCATCGTGTTTTCATTGTCATTTTTTTCTAGGTATTTTTTGACTTCCTCTTTGATTTCTTCAGTGATCTCTTGGTTATTAAGTAGTGTATTTTTTATGCTCCATGTTTTCGTATTTTTTACAGATTCTTTCCTGTAATTGATATCTAGTCTGATAGCATTGTGGTCGGAAAAGATACTTGATAAGATTTCAATTTTCTTAAATTTACCCAGGCTTGATTTGTGACCCAAGATATGATCTATCCTGGAGAATGTTCCATGAGCACTTGAGAAGAAAGTGTATTCTGTTGTTTTTGGATGGAATGTGCTATAAATATCAATTAAATCCATCTTGTTTAATGTATCATTTAAAGCGTTTGTCCTTATTTATATTCATTTTGGATGATATGTCCCTGGGTGAAAGTGGGGTGTTAAAGTCCCCTACTATGATTGTGTTACTGTCCATTTCCCCTTTTATGGCTGTTAGCATTTGCCTTATGTATTGAGGTTCTCCTATGTTGGGTGCATAAATATTTACAATTCTTGTATCTTCTTCTTGGATTGATCCCTTGATCATTATGTAGTGTCCTTCTTTGTCTCTTGTAATAGTCTTTATTTTAAAGTCTATTTTGTCTGATATGAGAATTGCTACTCCAGCTTTCTTTTGATTTCCATTTGCCAGGAATCTCTTTTTCCATCCCCTCACTTTCAGTCTGTATGTGTCCCTAGGTCTGAAGTGGGTCCTTTGTAGACAGCATAGATACGGGTCTTGTTTCTGTATCCATTCAGCCAGTTTATATCTTTTGGTTAGAGCATTTAATCCATTTACATTTAAGGTAATTATCAATATTTATGTTCCTATTACCATTTTCTTAATTGTTTTGGGTTTGTTATAGTAGGTCTTTTCTTTCTCTTGTGTTTCCTGCCTAGAGAAGTTCCTTTAGCAGTTGTTGTAAAGCTGGTTTGGTGGTGCTGAATTCTCTTAGCTTTTGGTTGTCTGTAAAGGTTTTAATTCCTCCGTCAAATCTGAATGAGATCCTTGCTCAGTAGAGTAATCTTGGTTGTAGGTTTTTCCCTTTCATCACTTTAAAAAATGTCCTGCCACTCCCTTCTGGCTTGTAGAGTTTCTGCTGCAAGATCAGCTGTTAACCTTATGGGGATTCCCTTGTATGTTATTTGTTGCTTTTCCCTTGCTGCTTTTAATATTTTTTCTTTGTATTTAATTTTGATAGTTTGATTAATATGTGTCTTGGCGTGTTTCTCCTTGGATTTATCCTGTATGGGACTCTCTGTGCTTCCTGGACTTGATTAACTATTTCCTTTCCCATATTAGGGAAGTTTTCAACTA
>NW_021703778.1:128098690-128372152 GCF_005190385.1 Monodon monoceros | reverse complement strand
AACCGTATGGGGATTCCCTTGTATGTTATTTGTTGCTTTTCCCTTGCTGCTTTTAATATTTTTTCTTTGTATTTAATTTTGATAGTTTGATTAATATGTGTCTTGGCGTGTTTCTCCTTGGATTTATCCTGTATGGGACTCTCTGTGCTTCCTGGACTTGATTAACTATTTCCTTTCCCATATTAGGGAAGTTTTCAACTATAATCTCTTCAAATATTTTCTCAGTCCCTTTCTTTTTCTCTTCTTCTTCTGGCACCCCTATAATTCGGATGTTCGTGCATTTAGTATTGTCCCAGAGGTCTCTGAGACTGTCCTCAATTCTTTTCATTCTTTTTTCTTTATTCTGCTCTGCAGTAGTGATTTCCACTGTTTTGTCTTCCTGGTCATGTATCCATTCTTCTGCCTCAGTTATTCTGGTACTGATTCCTTCTAGAGAATTTTTAATTTCATTTATTGTGTTGTTCATCATTGTTTGTTTGCTCTTTAGTTCTTCTAGGTCCCTGTTAAACGTTTCTTGTATTTTCTCCATTCTATTTCCAAGTTTTGGATCATCTTTACTATCATTACTCAGAATTCCTTTTCAGGTAGACTGCCTATTTCCTCTTCTTTTGTTTGGTCTGCTGGGTTTTTACATTGCTCTTTCATCTGCTGTGTGTTTCTCTGTCTTCTCATTTTGCTTCACTTACTGTGTTTGGGGTCTCCTTTTCACAGGCTGCAGGTTCATAGTTCTCATTGTTTTTGGTGTCTGCCCCCAGTGGCTAAGGTTGGTTCAGTGGGTTGTGTAGGCTTCCTGGTGGAGGGGACTGGTGCCTGTGTTCTGGTGGATGAGGCTGGATCTTGTCTTTCTGGTGGGCAGGACCGTGTCTGGTGTTGTGTTTTGGGGTGTCTGTGACCATATTATGATTTCAGGCAGCCTGTCTGCTAATGAGCGGGTTGTGTTCCTGTCTTGCTAGTTGTTTGGCATAGGGTGTTCAGTACTGTAGCTTGCTGGTAATTGAGTGGAGCTGGGTCTTAGTGTTGAGATGTAGATCTCTGGGAGAGCTTTTGCAATTTGACATTAGATGGAGCCAGGAGGTCTCTGGTGGACCATTATCCTGAACCCAGCTCTCTCACCTCAGAGGCACAGGATGACACCCGGCTGAGCACCAAGACCTGGAAATCCACACGACTTAGAAGAAAAGGGAGAAATAAATACATAAATAAATAAAATAAAAGTTATTTTAAAAATAATTATTAAAAGTTTTTTAAATTAAAAAGTAATAAAAAAATAAAAGAAAAAAGCGAGCAACCAAAACAAAAAACAAATCCACCAATGATAACAGGTGCTAAAAACTATACTAAAACAAACAAACAAAAAACGGACAGACAGAATCCTATGACAAATGGTAAAAGCAAAGCTATACAGACAAAATCACAAAAAGAAGCATAAACATACACACTCACAAAAAGAGAAAAAGGAAAAATATATATTTATCTACATGTTAAAAAAAAAGGAGGAAGAGAGCAACCAAATCAATAAACAAATCTACCAATGATAATAAACTCTAAATACTAAACTAAGATAAACATAAAGCCAGTAACAAATTAGACGCAGAAAGCAAACCCCAAGTCTACATTTGCTCCCAAAGTCCACTGCCTCAATTTTTGGATGATTCGTTGTCTATTCAGGTGTTCCACAGATGCAGGGTACATCATGTTGATTGTGGAGATTTAATCTGCTACTCCTGGGGCTGCTGGGAGAGATTTCCCTTTCTCTTCTTTGTTCGCACAGCTCCCGGGGTTCAGCTTTGGATTTGGCCCCGCCTCTGCATGTAGGTCACCTGAGGGCATCTGTTCCCCGCCCAGACAGGACGGGGTTAAAGGAGCAGCTGATTCGGGGGCTCTGGCTCAGTCAGGTCGGGGGGAGGGAGGGCTACGGAATGTGGGGCAAGCCTGCGGCAGCAGAGGTCAGCGTGACATTACACCAGCCTGAGGCTGCCGTGTGTTCTCCCGGGGAAGTTGTCCCTGGATCACGGGACCCTGGCAGTGGCAGGCTGCACAGGCTACCGGGAGGGGCGGTGTGGATAGTGACCTGTGCTCACACACAGGCTTCTTGGTGGCGGCAGCAGCAGCCTTAGCGTTTCATGCCCGTCTCTGGTGTCCGTGCTGATAGCCGCGGCTCGCGCCCGTCTCTGGAGCTCGTTTAGGTGGTGCTCTTAATCCCCTCTCCTCACGCACCCCAAAACAACGGTCTCTTGCCTCTTAGGCAGGTCTAGACTTTTCCCCAGACTCCCTCCCGGCTAGCTGTGGCGCACTAGCCCCTTCAGGCTGTGTTCACGCAGCCAACCCCAGCCCTCTCCCTGTGCTCCGACGGAAGCCTGAGCCTCAGCTCCCAGTCCCCGCCTGCCGCAGCGGGTGAGCAGACAAGCGTCTTGGGCTGGTGAGCGCTGGTCGGCACCAATCCTCTGTGCGGGAATCTCTCTGCTTTGCCCTCTGCACCCCTGTTGCTGCACTCTCCTCCGTGGCTCCGAAGCTTCCCCCCTCCGCCACCCGCAGTCTCCGCCCGCGAAGGGGCTTCCTAGTGTGTGGAAACCTTTGCTCCTTCACAGCTCCCTCCCCGAGGTGCACGTCCTGTCCCTATTCTTTTGTCTCTGTTTTTTCTTTCGTCCTACCCAGGTACGTGGGGAGTTTCTTGCCTTTTGGGAAGTCTGAGGTCTTATGCCAGTGTTCAGTGTGTTCCGTAGGAGTTGTTCCACATGTAGATGTATTTCTGACGTATTTGTGGGGAGGAAGGTGATCTCCACGTCTTACTCCTCCGCCATCTTGAAGGTCTCCCTGTGCCCAGGCTTTTGACAAGGTTTTTTCCTCAACCCTCAGGGCTCAGCTCAATTGTAGGCTCTTCAGAGAGACCTCCACAGACACCGTCCTATCTAGTTACCTGCTAACTTGCTTTTTCCCTTCAGAGTATGCAGCATAAGCAGTATCATCTTATTTTTTTAATTTACTATTTATTGTTAGTCTCCTCCAGTCATCCAAGTGAGTTCCACAAGCGCAAAGATCTCACATGCCTTGTTCATCCTCTACTTCTAGCACCAAGCACAGCAGCTGATCCATGTAAGACCTTCTAAGTATTTGTTGAATGAATGGATGGTGTTCTGGGGGTACAAACATGAATAAGACAGAGTCTCCCCAGTTTTCCTGACTCACTTTACCCAAGCCAGAAGCCTAAGAGCTATCCTGGACTCCTCCTCTCCATGATCCAATTTGATGAAGTCCTTTGGTCCTTATTGTTTCTCAGCTGGATTACTGTAATAGTATCTCGATCCTGATTTTTCCACATTTAGTCTTCCCCACATTTCAAACTCCAGACCATCTTCCAAACTTACCTATCTATTTATAAGTGATAGGCATGTTCTCCAGCTAATCCAAGATTAGTAAAATGTGATTTCTCATGCAGATAAAAATAAACATGAGTTCCAATATTTTCCCCACATTCCACTTTGTAGACTGCTACATTCAAAGCACCTCCAATACTGACATTTACAGAATGCATATCTGATTATATTGCTCTGTTTTAAATTACTGCAGCAATTCTTCAGTACCTTTAAGATTTGATCGTATGAATTTTATCCTTTGTTTTGTTAATATGGTGTGGCACATTGATAGATGTGCATCTGTTGAACCATCCTTGCATCCCTGGAAAAATTCCACTTGATCATGGTGTATGATTCTTTTAATGTATTGTTGAATTTGGTTTGCTAATATTTTGTTGAGGATTTCCACATGTAAAAAAATGAAGTTGAACCCCCTTCCTCACACCATATACAACATTTGACTCAAAATTGACTATAGACCTAAATGATAAAACCCTTAGAAAAAACATAAGAGTAAATCTTCGTGACCTTGAGTTAGGCAAAGCCTTCTTACGCATGACAACAAAAGTGCAGTAACCGAAGAAAAAATAGGTAAGTTGGACTTCGTCAATATTAAAAACTTTTATGCTTCAAAGTCACCACCAAGAAAGTGAAAAGACAGCCTGCAGAATGGGAGCAAATATTTGTAAATCATATATCTGCTAAAGGCTTTGTATCTAGAATACAAACACTTACAAATCAATAACAAAAAGTCTACTCAATTTTAAAATGGGTCAAAGATCTGAATAAATATACAAATGGCTACTAAGCACATGAAAAGATGCTCCACATCATTAGCCATTAGGCAAGTGCAAATTAAAACCACAGTTACACTGTAGAATGGTAGTTGCCAGGGACTGGGGTGAGGGGGAAATAGGGAGTTGTTATTTAATGAGAGTAGAGTTTCAGTTTTGCAAGATGAAAAATTCTGGAGGTCTATTTTGCGACAGTGTGATGTACTTAATGCTACTAAACTATACATTTTTAAAGGGTTAGGATGGTAAATTTTATGTTATGTATTTTTTACCCAGTTAAAAAAGTTTGATACCACTTCACACCCACTAGGATGGCAATAATAAAAAACATAATAACAAGTGTTGGTGAGGATGTGGGAAAATTGGAACACTATACATTGCTGGTAAGAACATAAAATGGTGCAGCTGCTTTGAAAACAGTTGGGAAGTTCCTCAAAATGTTCATTGTAGAATTTTGATATGAACCAGCACTTCCACTTCTAGGTGTATACCCAAGATTAATGAAAACATATGTCCATGTGAAAACTTGTAGCCAATGTCCACAGCAGCATTTTTCATAAGAGCCAAAAAGTGAAAAAAATCTAAATGTCCATAAATTGATGAATGGATAAACACAGTGTGGTATACCTATGCAATGGAATATTATTTGGCAATAAAAAGAAATAAAATACTGATTTATGCTATAACATGGATGAACCTTAAAAACATTATGCTAAGTAATGTTCTGTGGCCAGTCAAAAAAGGCCACATATTGTGTGTGATTCCATTTGTGATTCTACATGTGATTCCATTCCATGTAATGTCCAGGACAGGCAAATCTATACTATAAAGAAAGTAAATCGGTGGTTGCATAGGGTTAGGGAAACATGGCAGGGATTGGGGGTGATGGCTAATGCACACAGGGTTTTTCGTGTGGGTAATCAAAATGTTCTAATATTGACTGTAGGGGTGGTTGGAAAGCTTTGTGAGTACATTAAACCCTTGAATGGGGCAATTGTATTGATATGGTATTTAAACTATATCTCTATTAAGCTGTTAAAAAAGAAAAAAATGGCAAAAACAAAAAAGGCCATGCAGCTTTTGCCTTGTTCACTAAAAACACTTACTCTTGGAATCCTGAGCCCCCATTTAAGAAATGACTATCCTGAGGCCACCTGGCTGTGACAAAGTCCAAGCCACATGGAGAGGCCACAAGTTGTCCTAGCTTGGCCCGGCTTTCAAGTCCTCACAGCCCAGGCACCAAATACGTAAATGAAGAGCCTTCAGATGATTTTAGTCCTCCGGACTTTGAGTCACTTTAGTCATTTGGGTCTTCCCAACTAAGGTCCCAGACAGGCCCATCCCTGCCATACCCGGTCCCAATACCTGACTACACAATCTGTGAGTATAATAAAATGGTGATGCTTTTATACAACTCCATTTTGGGATGGTTTGTAAAGCCCACGCTTCTGGTTTTCCTCCTACCTCACCGTCTACTTCTCAGTGTACTTGTTCCTCCCAATCTCCCTGAATGCTGGAGTATCCCCTCAGTCCATGGACCACTTCTATTCCTGTGCTCACATCGTCGGTGATCTCATGCAGACTCATGGCTTTAAATGCCATGCTGATGACATCGCATCAAGAAAAGATGAAATCTATCAGCCAGATCTTTCCCCTGAACTTCAGAGTACTATATTCACCTGCTTATTTGAGATCCCTACTTGAATTTCCAACTGGCATCCAAAATGGAACAAAAACAAAATTGCTCTTGTCCTCCAAACCTACCTTTTCCCAATTGTTTCCATCTCAGTAAATTGCACCTCTCAGCCTTGCAGTGGTTAAGGCGTCTTTGTCTAGATATACAGAGCTCACTTCCTGGCCTTCTACAGGTCTCTATTATCCTGGTGAGGCCTTCCTTGACCATCGTATTTGAAGTAGAATCCTCACTTCCATCCTTCACATTCCCGACTCATTCATCCCAGCTTTGATTTTCTCCATAGCACTTAATCTCCACCTGATATATGGTATTGCTTACTAATTTCTCTCTCTCTCTACTAGAATGTAAGGCCTATGAAGGCACGGGTTTTTGCCTATTTTTTTTTACTGCCGTATTCTCATGCCCACACAACGTGTAATGTCTTTGGCACTCGTTAATTTTTCAATTACTGAATGAATAATTAAATGAGTTCAGGGAGCAAACAGAGATGAGATCAATAACACAAGCAGTGTTGGCCTCAGAAGTATCAATATATATAATATACCTCCTCTTTGGAGGAAGAGAGAAAAGAATGTCTACTGGCTTTGAACATCTAAACAAAGCAGTAATGGTAATACCTGTCACACATAGAGCTTACTATATGCTATGCCCAGGTCTAAGCACTTCACATGTATTAACTGGTATAAAACTCAACAGCCTATAGTTAGGTTCTATTATCACTATTTTTCTAGATGAGGAAACTGATCAGAGTGAGTGAGGTTAAATAATTTGTCCAAGGGACAAGTGGCAGAGCTGGGAAAAAACCCAAGATATATGACTTTGGGGGTCTATCATCTTCACCTACCTTTTTTGTGTGTGTGTGTGCGGTACGCGGGACTCTCACTGTTGCGGCCTCTCCCGTTGCGAAGCACAGGCTCCGGATGCGCAGGCTCAGCAGTCACGGCTCACGGGCCCAGCTGCTCCGCGGCACGTCAGATCTTCCCGAACCGGGGCACGAACCCGTGTTCCCTGCATTGGCAGGCGGACTCTCAACCACTGCGCCACCAGGGAAGCCCTTCACCTACCTTTTGGTTCTTTTCTGAAAGTGAGACAGCAGTGGTGGGGTACAAAACTTGACAAGAGTGGAAGAGAAATAGCTATTGGGAGTTCGGTAGGGGGTCCACTAGGAAAACAATAAAAGGATTGTTGAGCAGCAGTGAAGACCTGGAAGCAACTAAGCAGAGAGGCTTCATGGTGGACTCCATAAATTGGTTAGACCACTTGACCTTCTGTGGTAACAGCAGGAAAGAAACATAGTTGAGGTAAGCCAAGCGTGTGGGTTGCTGGGGCAGGTAGAGTGGAGAGGCCAAGAAAGCAAGGCAACATGGTAACACATTTGAAACAGTTGAGCCAGCAACCCAGGAGCAAGCTCATGAATTATTAGAATAGACTCAGGGACCCAGGAACTAGAGGTCATGATGACGAGAGAGAAACGATTCAGGAGAAATATAATATAGGGAGATATGAAAAGAGAGGGGAATTCAGTGTTCAAAATCTAGGTAATGGAGTTAGGGAATTATCCAGTGGAATAAGGGCCATCTGAGGCAGGAGTGAGTAGAAGAGGCTGAAAGCACCTCCACTGACCCTTCCTAAACCCCAGATTACCTATATTGATGCTACAAATTCCCACAAGCCAAGACAAAATTTCATTCCACAATTAATGAGGCTTAAAAAATACAATAATCCCAGTGGGAGATAATTCACGATTATCTGTGATGTGATGAGATGATTTGTGTTGTGTCCTTAAGCAACAGTTTTTAAGTTCCTCCCCTAGAGCTGGTTTCGACATTAAGAACCCTCATAGGTACCAAGTTGGGAAGAAAGGGTCACTGAAGGAGGAGGTGGCTACTCACCTATCAGGTCTGCTTAATGTATCCCTGGTTGAGATTTTTGGAAAGTACCAACTACTCTACATAAAGCAAATGTTTTATCTAATGATCCATAAAATAAATAAAATGCTTTTGTAGATGTTCTCACAAGATGTCCCTTATTCACTGCTGTTGGCAAATTCTGCCATAAGCCTCTAAGAGACACTGTACTTGTTTTTACTTGATTACTTGCCAAATTCCTCATATTTATTACTACTGAGGTCAGGAAAAACAATTCCTTTAGTTGCAGCAAGGGGAGCTAAGGGCAAATCATCTTTAAGAGTTATGAAAAACAATGGGTGAATGGATAAATGAAACGTGGTATATACATATAATGGAATATTATTCAGTCTTAAAAAGGCAGGAAATTCTGATACATGCTGCAACATAGACGAACCTTGAAAACACTGTACTCAATGAAATAAGCCAGACACAAAAGGACAAATATTGTATGATTCCATGTATATGAAGTACCTAGAATAGTCAAATTCATAGAGACAGAAAGTAGAATGGTGGTTGCCCAGGAGCTGAAGGGAGGGGTAATGGGGAGTTACTGTTTGATGGGTATAGAGTTTCAGTCTGGGATGATGGAAAAATTCTGAAGACGGATACTGGTGGTGGTCACATAACAATGTGAAAGTACTTAATGCCACCAAATTGTATACTTAAGAATGGTTAAAATGGTAAATTTTATGTTATGTATATTTTACTACAATAAAAAAAGTTATGAAAAACGGAATAAGATTGCAGGTGGAAGCTATCTCAGATGAGAAAGCAACCATGTATCTAGGACAGTTTAGGTACACATAGATCTGTAAAGAGAAGCAGGATGGATAGGATGGGCAAAATGATCCCTGAGTGTTCCCCCAACTGAACTACAAAGTGAATTTCCCAGATGAACTGCTATACAGCTAGCCAACTGCAGCAGGGACTGTAGCATTTGACCACCCTGCTTCCAGGAATAGAATTAGAACAGGGCCTTAGGAATTACTAAGATAGGGATGTGCTTCTAACAAGCCATCAATGCTTCTGTTAGGGACAAATACTTGGAGGTCAGGAGCCTTGTCTGATTCTTTGTAGCCCAGACTCCCAAAAGGTATCTGGCCCCTAGAAGGTATTTAGTACATAGCTATTGAACATAGATGAAATTTGATTTGGTTTATAAAATGGAGAATAGGTAATGTCTTTTTGAGAGTGTTATATTTGATGGGAATGAAATAATAGTACATAAACACACTGATACAAAGATAAGGCATTATTCTTAATACAAACAGGACAAATGAGCCTTGGAAATCTCCCTGCATGTCACAGTTTATTTGCCATGATCTAATTTCTTAGTGAGTTAGAGGTAATTTCCACTGAAGAAACAGGAAGCTCTGATTTACTTTTTTCTTCTTAGTCATCTTGGGAAAAGTGGGGAATGGGGCTTTTTTGACTACCAGGTTACTCAACTCTTAACAGGATGTAACAAAGGATGAACAAAGTGATTTACTATTCAGAAGGACATGGGGTTTACTTAGAATGAAAAACACCCTAGAAAAAAAGAGTCACTTGTTTCTTTTAGTGATTTTTCTGGCTCTAAACCCCTTCAGTTTTGATGGGTTCGTGTGCAGGAGGAACTCTAAGGTAAGGCATTGAGAGCCTCGCAGATCTTCCCTGGTAGGTCACATCCAGCTACTCTAATCATATTGGACAATACATTTAATTATCCAATAAATTTTATTATCCATGTTTTATATATCTGCTTCCTATAAATGAGTATCATTTAAGTCTATGATACACTGAGAACAGTCAAGAATTGTTTCTTGCATTTATGATTTAAGAAGCTATATTTAAAAATTAAGACTTGTGTTTATGTGACTATAATTATAAGGAAAATTAGAAACCGAACAGCTGGATATTTATAAAAACGGATATTTCAGGAAAGGATTTAAAGTTAGAAGCCCTTTCCAACTCTTTTGTAAACCAGAAAACATACAATTATTTTAAGAAGGATTTCATTTTTACCCAACTGCATTCTAGATTTCGTCAAAGGAAAAACATTCAGAAATCTTAAGACTTTTACTTCCTTGAATTTTAGATGGATTGCTTTTCAGAATTTTTCTAATCAACATTACGTGAAATCCTCTAGCTGATAAAAGGCCAAATGTTTACATTCTTCTCAAGAGGTTGAATGAATTTTTATGCATTGACCCAGAATGGGATTCCAGTATTTGCCATACTGAACAGCAAGGAATAATTAATTTTCACCATCCATGTACCGTACAAATATGAAGTTAAAATAGAATTTTCACTGACGGTTAACACTGTAGATTCCACGTTATGATTAGTTCCAAGAGCACAAGAACACTGCATCTTCAGTGGGAAGTGTACTTCTTAGTTGTAACAACATCCTCAGAGACTTTTCAGTTTGTCTTTACCTTGCTCTTTTTGACTGCAAAGTGCAAAAGATTCTCGAACGAATTGCCTGCACATTGGGCACTGCTGAAAATACTTAACACAGCCATCACACAAGCACGTGTGTCTACATGGCAAGAGCACCCAGTTCACGGTCCCATTCTGGCAAACCACGCAGTCCTTGCTATTCTCTTCTGGAGGCTCTATTTCACTTTCAGATAGTCCAGCCTTTTCCAGCAAACTTCGGTCTGTGTTTTTTTCCTCTGGAGAGGAACTGCTGGAGGGAGTGGAATTATTATTTGCCGACATGAAAAGTTGCTGAAAATCAAAGAAACACATGTAAAGATATTACAAATGACAATTACGCTTCAAATCCGGGGGTCATAAGACGTGCTAAAAATTTATGAGCTAGCAAATCCAATAACTAATAATAGCTAACTTCTATGATAACTAACTGAAAAATATTATCTCTTTATAGATAGTCATTCTTTGAAACTGCAAACAAAAAAGACAGAGGATAAAGACTAGAGGGTACAACTTACCTTAAGATCATGAAATTGACCTTGAGCCAGGAGTAAATATTGATACAATATTCTACAGGAGAGTTTATAAGTCTCATCAGGAATATGAATTACTGACACCATGGAAATCTAAGATAAAAATTGAACACCAGTCAGTACATACCTCCTTATATTATTTAACAGATATGTGAAAAATACTTCTCAAATAAAAATAAGAGGTTGATAAATTAGAAAACTTACAATAAGTTCCTTAAATCACAGTCACAAAAGAGGGCCCAGTTACATATTTTTGCCAGAATTATTTTATTTATACTCAAATTTACAAATTCAATGTTGTTTCAGCAAAAATAGCAATTAGTTTTTATACAGCTGTATAAGTTGACTAAAATTTTCATATGGAAAAATAAAACATAAGAACGGCTAGGAAAGGGGCTTCCCTGGTGGCGCAGTGGTTAAGAATCCTCCTGCTAATGCGGGACACGGGTTCAAGCCCTGGTCCAGGAAGATCCCACATGCCACAGAGCAGCTAAGCCCGTGCGCCACAACTACTGAGCCCGCGAGCCACAACTATTGAGCCTGCGCTCTAGAGCCCATGAGCCACAACTACTGAGCCCGCACACCACAACTACTGCAGCCCACGGGCCTAGAGACTGTGCTCCGCAACAAGAGAAGCCACCGTGATGAAAAGCCCACGCACCGCAATGAAGAGTAGCCCCTGCTCGTTTCAACGAGAGAAAGCCCATGTGGAGCAACAAAGACCCAATGCAGCCAAAAATGAATAAATAAATTAAAAAAAAAATAGCTAGGGAAATATTGAAAAGAAAGCTATGAGAGGGACTAAGCTCAGTCAGATATTAAAGCACACTACAAAGCCTCTAAAATTAGAACAGTGTGGTACTGGCACATGAATAGACAGATGGATGGAACAGAATAAACAGTCCAGAAACAGACATAACTATATATACAAATATGACAAAGGTAGCATCTCAAATCATTAAACAAAGAGAGCCTTCTTAATAAAAAGTATTGGGGCAACTGGATAGCTGTTTGGAAAAATATAAAATTAGATGCATTCCTCATTCCATACATAAGAATAAACTCCAAAAGCATAAGAAATCTAATTGTGAAAAATAAAACTATACAAGTACTAGGAAAAACATGTGAATTTCTTTTTAGTTTCAGTGTAGAAAAAGACTTTCGAACTATGACCCAAACCCAGAGGCAGATAAATTTGACAAACCTAACTACATAAAAATATAAAATTTGCATGACAAAAAGCACTATAAGCAAAGTCAAAAGACATATGACAAGCTGAAATATATATTCACAACGTATATCACAGACTCGGGGTTAATATCTCTAATTTATAAAGAACTCTTAAAAATTGAAGAAAAAGTGAATAAAAATCCTATAGAGAAATGGGCAAAAGACATGAACAGATAATATACAAAAAGATAAAAACATGGTCCTTAGCCATATTAAAAGATGTTCATTTCACTCACAATATGATAAATGAAAATTAAGACTTGACTGAGATATAATTTCTTTCTCATCAGGTTAACGAAAATTGAAAAGCTTGTCAGTACACTCTATGGAGAAGTCATCACTCGCATATACTGCTGGTGGAAATGTGTTAAAAAAAAAAAATACAACTCCAAAGGTACAATTCCAATGGAGGGGAATTTGGCAGTATGTAACAGAAAGAAATGTATTTACTTAGCCTTCAACCGCATAACCTCAACAATGTTAAAATACGGACACACAGGTTATTCAGTGCAAGATTATCTGTTATTGCAGAATACTGGAAACTACCTGAATGTCCAACCACAGGAGATTGGCTGAATAACTGTCATACATGGATACCCTACATACAATAAAGTGCTAGGCAGCTGTAAGTGAAAAAAGCAAGAACATGTATAGTATATATAGGGTGCTACCTTTTGTGTAAGAAAGAAGGAAAAATAAGAAGAAACAGAAAGATATCTGTATTTTCTTATCATTACAATAAGAAACATAGGAAGGATAAACCAGAAAACAATGAACTTGATTATCTGTACAAGAATTGGGGTGTATGAGAATGGGGGTAAGGGATGAAAGCAACATCTGAGTATACCACTTTATATAGTTTTTTGACTTTTGAGAGAACTAATCTGAGTAATTTATGGACACAGTTTTTGACTATAAATCCTCAGTTTGGGGCAGGAAATAAGGAAAGGGCAGTTTGAGGATCAAAATAATCATATTCAGTAATGAATTATAAACCACTGGGGGAAAAAGGAATTCATGAGGCCATGAGGATAACAAATAGATAAACAAAGAGGTAAGTCGGAGGACTCTTGTTTGTAATAGAATGCTGAGGGCTGACTGGAGGGCTGGAGTTGGAAAATAATCTTTTGTTGTTGTTGTTGTTTTGTTTTTGCGGTACGCGGGCCTCTCACTGTTGTGGCCTCTCCCGTTGTGAAGCACAGATTCCGGACGCACAGGCTCAGCGGCCATGGCTCACGGGCCCAGCCGCTCCACGGCATGTGGGATCTTCCCGGACCGGGGCACGAACCCATGTCCCCTGCATCGGCAGGCGGACTCTCAACCACTGCGCCACTAGGGAAGCCCTGGAAAATAATCATTTTGCAACCATCATGGTAAAGATGAACTCTGGTAAGAATCATTAATGGATATTAAATCCAGGGGGAAATTTTACTAAAGAACAGGATATTTGTATGGTCTTAAAGTGCCTCCCCACACACTGCTTATTACTTGCAAGGGAGGGAAAAAAAAGGAAACAGTGGAAAATTGGATAACACCTTGACTGAGAGATCAAAATTTACATCACCAATGAGGGAAAAGAACCTCCCATTCTTCTACAGGTGATGCCCTGAAACGCACACATAATCACCTGCGTGGTACACTGGCTGAGAATGCTCAACTCCAATCTAATCATGATGAAACATCAGACAAAATGAGAAATGTTCTATTTTACAAAAACAGTGTGTGCATGTGACTCTATTCTTCAAAAATGCTAATGTAATAAAAGACAAAAGAAAGGCTATGGAAATGTTTCAGATTAAAGGAGGTTAAAGATACGTGACAAATACAACATCTGACTCTAGACTAGAATCTGTACTGGAGGGGAAAACATGTTGTAAAGAATACTGTTAGACAGACTGACAAATTGGAATATATATTATAATAGATTAGATAAAATATTATATCAATGTTAGATTTATAAAGTAGATAACCATATTGTAGTTATACAAGAGAATATCCCCATTATTAGGAAAACACACTGAAGTATTTGGGTGTAAAGAATCATCATGTATACAACTTATTCTCAATTCATTAAAAATATATATATACACATACACCCATAAATATGTATGTGGGCAAATAGTGAAAATGGTGCAAATGTTAACAATTAACAATAGGAGATCAGGGTAAAGGGTATATGGATGTTCTTCTACTTTTTTATTTTTGCAAGTTTTTGAAATTATGTCCATAAAGAAAGTTAAAAAACAACAACAACCCTATTATGGTTGTAAACATACAATATCCTTTACAGCCTTATAAGGATTTATTAATTTGGCAGTGACTTCAGAGGCTTTTAATACTAAATCAAAATGACAGGATTGGTAAAAGATAGTAATGTTATCACCTACTACTAACAATCCTGCCATTTAATTTAACATTAAAAGCCTCTGAAGCTACTATCATGCTAGTTATGAATATATATATAGTTGTAGATTTATATTTGATATGGAAAAGATGTTTAAAACATACTATTAAATGAAAGCAGATCCCAAAATAGTATGGACAATTTGATCCCATTTTTGTTTTAAAATTACATACATAAAGGTCTAGAAAGATACAAATATTCACAGTGGTTATCTTTGGATGATAGAATACAGGTGATTTTCCTTTTTTCCCTTTTGGCTTATCTAGATTTTCTACTTCTATTTCCTGCCACAAACATGTATCATTTGAGTAGTACAGAAAACAAACTAGTATAATTTAGTAAAAATGAAAAAAAAATTTAAGTCAAGGTCTTGCAGTGACAATCCCTACTTTCCTTATCTACCTAAAATAACAAACTGGTTCCTAACTACACAATCTGAATGTAATTTATTACTGTTACAATAGGAGTGAGAGAGTTAAAAAATTTCTTTCTTAGATTTAGAATTTCTGACCCCAGATAAAATACTGAAAAACCAAATGCCCAATTTGCTTTTAAAATTAAGAACAGAGAACATTCATACAAAATATACTAATATGCTTTAGTGCCAGTGTTAGGCCCCACCTGAGAGGTAAGAAAGCGAGAAGCAAGGATTAACAGGAAAAAAAGAAGGGAACCTACTGATAAGAACAGAAGATACAGAGAAGGACCCAGGCAGGGAGGTGTATACAAAGGACCTGAGAGCCAGGTACTTTGTCTGCCCTGTGGGAATAAGCCTCCCCCAACCACAGCCGGGCCAGTAGACTTCATTTCAGTTGCATCAGGGACCTGAGAGCAAATCTTTCCCTGTTTAGAATGCCACTGAACTGTACACTGAAAAGTGGTTAAAATGGTCAACTTTATGTTATATGTATTTTACACCTCCCAACACCAAACACACACACTCTCTCTCTCTCTCTCTCTCTCTCTCACTCCTTCTCTGTTTAGACTGAGGAGGAAAGTTAGAAAATAAGGAAGAGTCTGAGTACTCACGTTGACAAAGAGCACCAGCAGCGAGAGGGAAAGGAACCACAGGGGAAGCTGAGAGGAAGGTGACAGATCTGACCCTTTCTGTTTCGAATGAAAGGAAAGAAGTAGGGGAGCTTAGAAGAGATGGGGGACACAGTGGTGAGAGAAAGGCTATCTTGCCCAGGTAGGCAGAGTGAAGGACGGAAAGGCTGGACATATCAAACACCAACTTAATAGGTCTTATTTATCTTCAGTTGAAAAGAGTGGGAGGGCCAAAGGGAGGGACAGGGGAGACAACCAGAAGAGCTCTCCTATGGACTATTCAGGAGCTTGGCTGTGAGGCTCTATGTGGCTCACTAACATTGCTTGGTATGACTTTTTTTTTCACTTATCAAATTTACTGAGCACCTATTGTGTTTCAGGCACTCTGTTAGGTTCTGCAAATACACTGCTGTTAGTATGACTTTTATTTGGAAAAAGCAAACTGACTTCAGCTCAATGGAACTTCAATTTGATAAAATTAAACCCCGTTCCCCAAAAAACTACAGAGGCATAACTTATTGAGCAGGGTCTAGATCTCCCAATTAGGGTGTGCACCTTCCAAAGCTCAATGTGTGCTGGTTTTGGTGAGATACTCCTGTTAAAAACAAAGCATACTGCCACAGGACTACAAAGGCTCAGAATCGAGCCCTGCTTCCATCTCTTATTTCCTGAATGCCTGGGAGTTTTCTTTAGTCTCTTTCAGTGTCTATAAGACAGATGCCCTAACACACAAAGTTGTTGGAAGGAATAAATATGTTAATGGTAGCGAATGTACTTTGTATATTACAAAGTGTCATAAAAATGTTACCATATCTTTACTCATCAACATATCTATTTCATGCACTTCAGAAAAGTAGTAAATTGTGTATAAAGCCATTCTAATCATGATAGGATTTCACCAAAAGTTTATTTCACGTACAAGCTTCTACCATACTTATAGAAATGTCAGGCTCAGGACCTTTTAGACCTCTAACATGCTTTTATCTTCCTAATTGGGGTAAACTACCAGACTAAAGAAATAATTAGCACATAATGAGAAAAGGAAATTAAAATAATTACTAAAAATATAGGGACCAAACACATATAAGATGTAGGTGCAGCAGGGGCTATGATGGAACCAAGATGACTGCAAATATGCAAAGAAAAGAGTGGATACTGTCTTAAAATCAAGCCCTTCAGATCATTACAATGCTTATTTATTCAGTGCTAAAAATGCTAGGAATAAACATGCTTCCTAACAGACCTTTTTCTATGTGGCAAAAATGACAGAATATAGGATGATGAAATTAATGTAATTCAACTCTATCTTTCATTTTCTAAATAAAATCATATTCTTGCAATCCATATGGAAAAAAACAAGTCATGCTCTGAAGGAGCATTACACATATAAAACGCATACAAGTGTACTTCCCATGTATTCATTTTCCAAAAAAAAATGTGTCCAGGCCAAATGTATATCCTCAGAAATTAAAATAAACCTTTTTCTATTTCACCAAATAATTAAGACCCATCATCCAAATCACTTAAAAGTTAATGTTTCCACAATTTTAAAATTACTTACAATATCATAAATTTCTCGGTTATCTTCATCAGCTAGGGTCAACAGTGCTACCAATGGATAGCGAGATCTGGGCACTGTACCAAAGTCTTCAATTTTAGTATCTTTTGGTAACTGGCAATATATTTCTTCTTTGCTGTCCTTTTTAATACTTTTTGAAGATGTAAAGAGAAATTGCCACTATAAGCAAAAATACAATATACCAAAGGGGATAAATAATAACTTAGCAACACTATTTTATCCATAAAAAGTCTAAAATTTTCATGTGCTAATGGATATATCAGATAAAAGGATACAAATACTGCTCTTGATAGAGATATTCACTATACAGAGCATCTTCTAATGCTTGAGGAGTGTTTATTCGGAAGCAATAAAAGTGCTTCTGCAGAGCTTCATATAATTTTTGAACACTGCACCCCCAGTAGCAAGTAAGGAGGCTATCTTCAAGGCAATCTGTTGTCAAAGTTATGCCAGCTGTGGAAAACAAACGAGACAAAGAGAAGAAAATTACCTAATGCTATGTCTACTACAATTATACATAGCCAGTAACAAAACCTTCCTTTTGGTTGCTGGCCAGGCTGACGGCAGTTAAAGGAACTCATTAAAGGGTACGTGCCTATAAATGAAGGAAATGGTCTCTAAAACAAAAGATATAAAAACTTCAATGTCTACACAATTTTAAAGCGCTGTCAGTAAACTCTAATTTACATTATTTTATATTTATTCTTGGAAGTTATAAAGATTTTTTTTTGATGACTTCAAGACTCTTCCCACATATATTTAAAAAACTGAAATACAGTTCACTATTGATAACCTACCACTCTAATAGTGTATATAATCCTAACTACAAGAAGTAATAGAGCTGTCTCTAAAAGTGGATGCATACAACCCATGCGGTCCAGAAGATGATCAGTGGAGTAGGAAAAACATTAAGAAGAAATTGAGCCTTACTAACGTTAACATACTCATTGACAACACTGATATACTCTTGTCACACAGTTAATGTCCCATGTAATATGCAAAATATCCTAAGGAAAGAGCGGAGATTCCGAAACATGGAGGGTTTAATAGTGTTGCCCTCATTCATTTGTTTGCTTTCAGCATAGTAAAATATATTACAATTTAAGTAAACCTGATTAAGTGGATATATAAGTTATAAGTGGACATTCAAATTATCTTATATAGTTTTGCCTATTTACCTAACACTTACATAGGACTTACTATGCGCCACCTATATGATTTTTTCCCTTGCTCATTGCAGTTGTAGCAATATTAAGTTCAAGGGCAGCAGCATCCAATGTCTCATACTGCTGGCAGTGCAAGCTGCAACATCTAGTGCTCAGTGGCCATGGCATACTTACCAGAGCAAAAGGGCATGGTTTTGGTCATGGTTCCTGGCTGAACAGCCTTGGTCTCTGATTATGGCTCTCCAAACCTACAGGCAATTCTGTAAGCTACTCAATGTCCTTGGAGTCATTTCTGTTGTTTGCAAATAGGAATTTTTATTGATACATTATGTATTTTTTAAAAGGTGATCAAGAGTATGAGTTGGAAGGAGATACACAAACACAAGCAGATGCTCTACAGCAGGGGTCCCCAACCCCGGGCCGTGGATGGGCAGCGGTCTGCCGTAGCCTGTTAGGAACCAGGCCGCACAGCCAGAGATAAGCAACAGGCGAGAGACAGAAGCTTCATCTGCCGCCCCCCATCGCTTGTGTTACCGCCTGAGCCATCCCCCCAACCCTGCCCCGTGGAAAAATTGTCTTCCATGAAACGGGTCCCTGGTGCCAAAAAGGTTGGGGACCGCTGCTCTACAGGACACCAAAAATTGAGCTTTACACTTTTCTTCTCACTATTCAGTAGTATGTATACAGAGTCTCAGATTCTGAACATGTACAGTAGCAGCAACATAGAGCAATTTCTAATCATTGTTAAGCAAAAATCTTAATTGGCAGGAATTTCACATAGGTAATTGGAACAGAATTTGATTTCAAATTTTTAAATAATGCCCAACATCAGGTATTAATTCAAGAATGGAAAATTCAGTTAGTTATTTTTCTTGATTAACTATTGAATAGCTGAAGAGGAACACTCTATTAATACAAATTATATATATATATATATGTATATGTATACATATATATTAAAATCACACATACTTTCCTCTATGTCACTAAAGAACCACAAAACATGAGGAAAGGAAAAAAAGTTGGACGTAGACAGGACAGGAAAAAATATAAAAGGCATATTAAAAAAAGTAGAAAAAGAAAAAAAAAAGGAACCCAGAAAATGATTTCTTAATATTATTGTATTACTGGCAAAAATGCAAAAAAATGTGAAAAGATCTATGTTTAGAGCATAATTATAGCAAATTATAGTTATAGCAAAATGCTGGAACCCACCCAAATATCTATCAATAAGGGATTAAATGAATAAAATATGGAATATTTTATTTTTGTTTAACATCTTTATTGGAGAATAACTGCTTTACAATGGTGTGTTAGTTTCTGCTTTATAACAAAGTGAATCAGCTATACATATACATATATCCCCATATCTCCTCCCTCTTGCATCTCCCTCCCATCCTCCCTATCCCACCCCTCTAGGTGGCCACAAAGCACCGAGCTGATCTCCCTGTGCTATGCGGCTGCTTCCCAATAGCTATCTATTTTACATTTGGTAGTGTATATCTGTCCATGCCACCCTCTCACTTCGTCCCAGCTTACCCTTCCCCCTACCCGTGTCCTCAAGCACATTCTCTATGTCTGCATCTTTATTCCTGTCCTGCTCCTAGGTTCTTCAGAACCATTTTTTTTTTTTAGATTTGTTAGCATACAGTATTTGTTTTTCTCTTTCTGACTTATTTCACTCTGTATGACAGTCTCTAGGTCCATCCACCTCACTACAAATAACTCAATTTCGTTTCTTTTTATGGCTGAGTAATATTCCATTGTATGTATGTACCACATCTTCTTTATCAATTCATCTGTCAATGGACGCTTAGGTTACTTCCATGTCCTGGCTATTGTAAATAGAGCTGCAATGAACATTGTGGTACATGACTCTTTCTGAATTATGGTTTTCTCAGGGTATATGCCCAGTAGTGGGATTGCTGGGTCATATGGTAGTTCTATTTTTAGTTTTTTAAGGAACCTCCGTACTGTTCTCCATAGTGGCTGTATCAATTTACATTCCCACCAGCAGTGCAAGAGGGTTCCCTTTTCTCCACACCCTCTCCAGCATTTACCGTTTGTAGATTTTTTGATGATGGCCATTCTGGAATACTTTATAATGAAGTACTGTAACTCTTAAAAACGAATTGAGCCGTATCAAAATATCTGCATGTACTATCGTGGAACAATCTTCAGAATATATTGTTGAATGAAAAAAACAAGGTGAAGGGAAGTATATATAGTATGTTACTGTTTACCTCACAGGAGAGAATATCTATATATATGGTTTTACTTACACTAAAAAAAAGAACAATGGAAGGATAAACGTTAAAAAAAATATATAAAAACTCAACTTACAGAACATAGAAACCTACCCAGTGTGTTTGCTTTGTAAAAAGAATCAGAGTTCCAGCGGTTCAGAGCTGCATACAAGACTTGTGTACAGACTTTGTACATCTGACTACAATAGGGAGTGTCAGAGTCTACTCACCACTGGATATTACTCATACTTTAACATAATATGTCTCTGAAATTAATAAGTTAACAAAAAGAACTACAGAATCTATAAAATTCTACTCCCTACAATCTTTCATAAACTTTTCCATTAACAGACTGACAAGAGAATGTCTCCCTTTAGTTCTTCCCACTTCTTTGCAAATAGAATTCCCATTCTTACATTTTCTTAATCTTCTATAATTCAGTGTGGACACAACGGCATCTTAGATCTGCTGATCTAACAGATCAATAACAGATCATTAACAATACTGGGGCACAGGCATAAACCAGAAAATTCAGAAGCCAAATTAGGTGAGGCAGCATGGATGTGACCTCTCTCAACCTGCCCTTACGTGCCTAGCTGTAACAGCCAAGTAAAGCACAGCACAAAAGATAGCCTTGCAAAAAACTGGAAAAAAAAAAGGACTACAGTCAAATGAGTTGAGCCGTTAAAAAAGGAGAAACCCTAGGGCAGAAAAGCCACAAACCTTGAAGAAGAAGCCCTGAGAAAGAAGAACTATATACAAGGAGATCATGCATGAGGATAATAAAACCGGAGGGAGTACTGGGAGCTGAAAATTTTAGGTTGTAGGGAAGAGAGGTTCACAAATTCCTCCAAAAATGCTACGTGTGTCATCTTGCACAAGGGAGCTGTTTACAAAAGGACAGCAGAATTCCTGAACCACCACGGTTCTGCACATTTTAATCAGGAATGTTTTCTAAACAAGTTAGTTTTCTCTGTCCTATCTTGAAATTTGTTCTTCCTAAGTGCAAAATGTCAGAATGAACCCCTTATCTACCACTGGGGGGAAAAAAGGTCCTTAGTTCCCTTTAAGTCAATTCAACTCAACTAATATACCCTGAGTACTTACTTTTTTAAAAAAATAAATTTATTTATTTAACTTATTTATTTGGCTGTGTGGGGTATTTGTTGCTGTGCACAGGCTTTCTGTAGTTGCGGTGAGCGGGGGCTAGTCTTCATTGCGGTGCGCGGGCTTCTCACTGTGGTGGCTTCTCTTGTTGCAGAGCACGGGCTCTAGGCGTGCGGGCTTCAGTAGCTGTGGCACATGGGCTCAGTAGTTGTGGCTCGCGGGCTCTAGAGCACAGGCTCAGTAGTTGTGGCACACAGGCTTAGGTGCTCCGCGCCATGTTAGATCTTCCCAGACCAGGGCTCAAACCCGTGTCCCCTGCATTGGCAGGTTGTTTTTTTTTCTTTTTGCTGTTTTGTTTTTGTTTTTCAGCAGTTTTATTATGATGTGCTTATAATGATTTTCTTTGTATTTATTCTACTTGGGGCTTGCAGTGTTTCTTGAGTCTGTGGCATCAGATTCTTTATCTGTTCTAGAAAATTCTTGGTTATTGTATTACTTTTACAACATTCTCTCTCAGCTTTCCTTCTGTAATTAATGGTGTGTGTGTGTGTGTAATGCTCTTTTTTATCATTATTCCTGAAGTATAGTTCTTCAGAAATCCCTAACAAAAATCATCTGATACTTGTCAAATTCTCTATTCTTTGGAAGAATGGGACTCAGTATTTTGGTTCCACCTGTCCTAAGAAATTTCAAAAGCTCTGTTCAACTTCACAGCCTCTCAGCTACTGTTTTCTGCTCAGCTTCTCAGTCTCTTAATTACTCAATTATAAACAAAGAAAAACACCGAGCATCAGGCTAATGGCAGGTGGACTCTTAACCACTGAGCCAACAGGGAAGTCCCTGAGTACTTACTTTTAATGTCATTAAAGCTTCTACCCTGGGGACATGGAAGCATCATAAACCCACATACATTAAATAATAACAAAGCAATCCCAACAACCCACGCCTAATAAACAGAGCTAAACAACTAAGATTAAAACTGATTCTCTGCTTTATTTTCAAGTAAATCAGGTCTCCAGATGTTCACCCTTCCTCCTCTATGTGCCAGGCATCTTAGGTACAGCAGTGAAAATAAAGACTTGCATTTTTAAACTACCTATATACACATCAAATGAAATAACCTCTTACAATCTCACAATTATTGCTCAGAATATTATTTCAATGTTCTGGTTAGACACCTTCAATAACATCCACCATTCCACAGTTTAAACAAATGAATTTTATTCTACTGAATATAATTCCCAGCAAAACGTTCTTCTTATTTCCCCACAGAACATAGATAAAGAATGACATGCATTGCAAAACTACAATGAGGTACCACCTCACACCAGTCAGAATGGGCATCATTAAAAAGTCTACAAATAACAAATGCTAGAGAGGGTGTGGAGAAAAGGGAACCCTCCTACACTGTTGGTGGGAATGTAAGTTGCTGCAAGCACCATGGAAAACAGTATGGAGGCTCCTCAGAAAACTAAAAACAGAATTACCATATGATCCAGCAATCCCACTCCTGGGCATATATCCAGACAAACCTATAATTCAAAAAGATACATGCACCCTTATGTTCACAGCAGCACTATTCACAATAGCTAAGACATGGAAACAGCCTAAATGTCCATCAATAGATGAATGGATAACGAAGATGTACATATATAGGACGGAATACTACTCAGCCATAAAAAAGAATGAAATAATGCCATTTGCAGCAACATGGATGGACCTAGAGATTATGATACTAAGTAAAGTAAGTCAGAAAGAGAAAGACAAATACCATATGATATCACTTATATGTGGAATCTAAAATACGACACAAATGAACCTATCAATGAAACAGAAACAGAATCACGGACATAGAGAACAGACTGGTGATTGCCAAGGGGGAGGGGGTTGGGGGAGGGATGGAGTGGGAGGTTGCAGTTAGCAGAAGTACGCTTTTATACATAGAATGGATAAACCTACTGTGTAGCACAGAGAACTATATTCAATATCCTATGATAAACCATAATGGAAAAATATATTTTTAAAAATGTATATATATGTATAACTGAATCACCTTGCTGTACAGCAGTAATTAATACAACATGGTAAATCAACTATACTTCAATTTAAAAAAGAGGGACTTCCATGGTGGCGTAGTGGTTAAGAATCCGCCTGCCAATGCAGGGGACACGGGTTCAATCCCTGGTCTGGGAAGATCCCACATGCCGCGGAGCAACTAAGCCACAAGCCACAACTACTGAGCCCGTGTGCTGCAACTACTGAAGCCCTCATGCTTAGAACCTGTGCTCCGCAACAAGAGAAGCCACCACAACGAGAAGCCCGCGCACCACAACAAAGAGTAGCCCCCGCTCACCGCAATGAGAGAAAGCCCGTGTGCAGCAATGAAGACCCAACACAGCCAAAAATAAATAAATAAAATAAACAAATTTTTTAAAAAAGAATGATATGCATTAGTATTTGAAAAATTAAAATACTTCAGTAAGCATGCAACAAGTCTGCACACTTAAAATTTTTTTCACATACTTCACTAATGCTACTGTTAGCATCTTGTGTGTTGGACATAGCAGAGAGGTCATCTACTTACTGGGTATCTTTTCATTTGCTTCTAACATTTACAGGGTGGGCTCTATTTGAGACTTTTTCTGCATGAAAGACAGACTGATGGATTTCCTCACACATTCTAGCTCACAAGTGTCCTGTATTTGTTTGCTCATGATGTGACAGTTCTTCTTTTTCAGTGTTTCCAGGCTTGTGGAACTGTGCTGCAAGAAGGACAGTTTTGTGCTGGTGGATTTTTTTTATTGGCAGTCCTGCTCAAAAGCCAGATGTGACATTATAGCAGGTCTAAGTACGTGTCCATAGAGGTTAGCGATCAGGAAACCACCACAGTTCTGCACATCTTAATCAGGCATGTTTTCTAAACAAGTTAGTTTTCTCTGTCCTATCTTGAAATTTGTTATTCCTAAGTGCAAAATGTCAGAATGAACTGCTTATCCACCATGAGGGGGAAAAGAGGTCCTTAGTTTCCTTTAAGTCATAGGGTAATCATACAATATTTATAGGTAAGGAATAGGAAAAAGAAATTTTGTACTTTTTCAACGTAAATCAAGATTTACTTAAGGTTGGACTTCCCTGGTGGCACAGTGGTTAAGAATCCGCCTGCCAATGCAGGGGACACGGGTTAAAGCCCTGGTCTGGGAAGATCCCACATGCCGTGGAGCAACTAAGCCCATGTGCCACAACTACTGAGCCTGCGCTCTACAGCACGTGAGCCACAACTACTGAGTCTGCGTGTCACAACTCTGAAGCCTGCACGCCTAGAGCCTGTGCTCTGCAGCAAGAGAAGCCACAGCAATGAGAAGCCCACACACCAAAACGAAGAGTAGCCCCCGCTCACTGCAACTAGAGAAAGGCCCCTCACAGCAATGAAGACCCAACGCAGCCAAAAAAAACCCACAAATAAATGAATGAATTACTTAAAAAAAAGATTTACTTACGGTTGATAATCCCTGTTGACTATGTACACTGATGACAACTGATTCTAGAAGTTAGAGGCTGGAAGATGACTAGACAAGAAGGTCACAGGTGCCAAGGGAGAGGATGTCAAGAAGGAAGGCCTGGCCAACTCTGCTAAACACTGCAGAGAGAGCACTAACTCAGGCCGGAAATGCGTCCCCTGGATTTTACGACGTGGGGGGGGGGCCAGAGGTGGGGGCTGAAGCAGTAATTAGTGACCTTGGAGAAGGCCATCTCAGTACAGGGATACAGGCAAAAATCAGACCGCAATCATCTGAGGCGTAAAAGGGAACGAGCTAAGAGAAGGCAAATGCAAACCACTTTTAAGAAGCTTGGCTGCAAAGGGAGGAAGAGAAAGAGGACAGTGGCTAGAATAAGATGACAAGTTGAAGAAGTTTGGGGTTGTTTGTTTAGAAGGTACCAGAAATGTGAGCAAGTGTGAAAAATGATAGGGTCTTAGCCCAGAAATTCTTGTAGAGCTACAGAACTGTGTGGAGAACTGCCTACTCTATATCTCTACTTAACTGTCACAGAAGCATTTCAAAGTCACAATTTCAAAACTGAATTCATTACCTTTCTTCCAAAACCTGTTGCTCCTCCTGCACTCCTTACCTTGGCGATAGGATCTGTCTATGGAGGACCCACGCAAAGAACTTGAATTTTCCTTGACTATTCTCTCTTACCTGTCCCACCCTATGTTTTATACATAACAAACTACTTATTGTTTCTCTAATGTATTATTCTGTTTATATCTCATTGCTGTGCTCATGCTTCTCTCTCTACCTAGAATTTTTCCCAATCCCCAAAGATAAACACCTACTTATCTCAAAACTCTACTCACCAAAAAAAAAAGGGGGGGGGTGAGAAAAATAAGACAGAGGGAGACACACACACAGCACACTCCTCTTTATGAAGCTTTTCCGGTATATGCTTCCGCAAACTTAACCCTTTTCCTTCTTTCTTTTACTCCAGTGGTTCCTAGATGATCTTGCAGACAATTTATTTCCCCAAGTACAGAAATAAACAACCACCATTTATTATTACCATTTAATACCAAAATACCATAATTTCAGATGAAAAGATGGCTGTTCTTCAGAAGGGTAGCAACCTTACATTAGCTATACTTATACTACACTGCCTTACTTTTCTCACTGCACTGAAGAACAATGAAAATGGCACAGTGTCCTAACAGACTTCTCTTATTAACACCTGTGATACTTTATTTTTCTCATACAAATGCCTCTATTTACTAGTTGATAAGCTCCTTAGGAGCAAGGTTTGTGAATTATTAGTCTTTGTATCTCTGGTATGTAGCATAGCTCCTGGAACAGAATAGGGGCTCAATAAATGTTTGTTAAGTCTGAGGAAGAGAAAGCAGTAGAGAAAGAAAATTAAACGGCTAAGCAGTAGAGAAAGAAAATTAAAGCGTTAATTAAAAGGCTATAGAAAGAGAGAAAAATCTTTGGAAAATAGCCACCAACTTGTAATTGAAGCTGAAGATGGACTGGTGATCTCTAAGCCAAAAGGATTCTTGACTTGTCTCATTTGCTTTTTGAAAACTCTTGTGTTGAACTGGGTCTCTTCCGAATTTCTCAGAATTACTGGAACATCCCAACCAAACCTGAAGAAAGGTAAAAATAAAATAAGACATAATTTTAATAAATATTGAAACTTTATATGTAAAGAATGCTGTGCTTTATTAGTTATTCCTGTTAACATAAGTATCAGAAAAATAGATTCAGTTACTCAAAATTTTACATTATATTGCAGAATTAATCCAAAACTAAGAGATATTAGAGGCCCCATAGAATTGCAATATATTGTTTGGCTGGCTGAATCAACATACTCTTGAAAACAGAGAGTTCTACTGTTAACTATTGTTGATTACAAAGGAGTGCCATGATTATAGATAAAATGAACCTAACACAGTAGCAAAAAGAATTATTGAATTTTTTAAATGAAATGAAAAGCAAATATATATTTAATGTGCAGACTATTTGATATTATTTATGGGACAAGAGAACTTTTAAACACCAAATATAGCCCTTCATTAATATAACATATTCTCTACTTTTAAATTTCATGTAAAAATGTGATAATGAACAGACTTAGAGGGAAAATGGAAGGGATAAACTCAATTCCTTATAAAAGTAGAAAGCAGCTGAGTTTACTCAGTTTAAACAAAACAACTTAAAATGAAAACACATTAGTTAAACCAGGGGACTTTAGGTTAAGATAGCACAGTTAGATTCATGCTTTAATGCACTCTTTTCTCTCCACACACTTAGCAGTGATAGATGAAAAAAAATAAAAAGAGAAATCAGAAGGACCGCACTGAAATGAGTAAACAAACAGCAGGTGTGTTTAAACAAAGCAATAGTACTGCTCAGCAATGAGAAGGAGTAAATTATTACCACAACCACATGGCTAAATCTCAAAAACAACATACTGTGCAAAAGAAGCCTTACATAAAAGAGTACATGCTCTATGACTCCACAATAGGAAATTCTAGAGCAAGCAAAACTAATTTATGGTAGAAATAAAATACAGAACAATGGTTCTTCTAGGGGTGCAGGAGTATGGACTGACTGGGAAAGGGCACAAAGAAACTTGCTCTGGTGATGGTAATGCTCTTACCTTGACTGAGGTTTGAGTTGTATAGATATGTTGGTAACACTTAAGATTTGTACATTTCACTGTATATAAATCTTACTTCAAAAGAAAAATACAAAGAAAAACAAATATTCAACTCTAGCTAAAAATATGCAATGCTTTAGTACTTATGGATAAAGAGTATAACTTACTTTGAAGTAATCAAGAAATTAACATGGATTGATGGGTAGACAGAGGAACGGATGGATGGACAGATATGTAATGAAGACATTATAGTGAAATGTTGATTGTAGAACTTAAGTGATGGGCATATGTGTGTTCACTACGTAATTCTTTTAAGTTTTCTGTATGTTTGAAAATTTTAATAATAAATTGTAATAAAAAAGAGACAGCTGGGTTAAAAGACAAATCTTTACGGATCTGAAAAGGAAAAGAAATACAAAGTAATGAGTAAGGCTGATGCCATGGTTTGATGGGTTCTGAGTCTGGCAGCAGGCAGTGGCAACTAAGCCTTCACATGGTAAGAGGGCTTACAGGTTGTCCACTCAAGACAAGGGCCAGAGCCAGGTTCACAACTTGAATCCAGGAGCTGGGTTAGGCTTATATCAATATGGGACAGAACTTTCATTACAAGACCTACTCCCTGATGAGGGAGTCTAGAAATCTGGTTAAACAAGCAAGGATGAGGAAAAAGGAGGGGGACAGGGGACTTCCACTAAAATTTAGGTTGCAAACTAAAATTTCAAAACACATGAATAAATCTAATGCCAAGAGAAAGCCAATAAAATTAACAAATGAAATAAAATTTCACTCTAAATGATTTTAATTTTATAGAACAGTTGGATAAGCCTGTTCTGTTCCTGCTTTAAAAAGCTGAAAAGCAAGCCTCTAACAGATCAAAGCATTCCAGGTAAGTTAACTGAATCCCAAAACAAAGTTCAGGAATATTTGTATGAATACAAAAACATCCAGCACCCAATAAGGTAAAATTCACAATGTTTAGCATCCAATAAAAAATTAACAGGCATGCAAAGAAGCAGGAAAATATAACCCATAATGAGCAGAGAAATGGTACAGATACTAGAATTAGTAAATAAGGATATCAAAATAATTTTTATAACCATATTCCATATGTCAAGAAAATAAGTAAAGATCAAGCATATAATATAGAGACATGGATGATATAAAAAAGATCCCAATCCATTTCTGAAGATGAAAAATACAATGTTTTGGGTGAGAAATACACTGGATGGGATTAGCAGCAGGTTAGATATTACAGAACAAAAGATTAGTAAATTTGAAGACATAGCAGCAGAAAGTATCCAATATGAAACACAAAGGGAAAAAAGGCTGCACAAAAGAACAAAACATCAGTGAGCTGAGGGACAAGTTCAAGCAGTCTAACATAGGTGTGACTGAAGTCTGCAGTGGAGGGGAAGAGACAATACAGGAAAATTACAATACCACTCAGGAACATAAATATAAAAATTCTTAACAAAATTTTGGCAAATTAAATCCAACAGTATATAAAAATATGTCAAGACCCAGCAAAGTTTATCTCGGGAATGCAAGGCTGGCTTAACATTACATTAAAAATGTAATGTAATTCACCATATTAACAAACTAAAAAAGAAAAACCATACAATCTTCTCAATACATGCAGAAAAACTGCTTGCTAAAATCCAATGTCTGGTCCTGATAAAAACTGTCGGCAAACCAGGAATGTAAAAAAAGAACTTACTCAACCTGATAAAGAGAGGCAATAAAAAAAAAAAAAAGTATAGCTAACATCATACTTAATTAAAAACTGCTTTCTTCCTAAAGCGAGAAACAAGATACTTAATAGCCATGTATCCTTAAGCAATCACTCAACCTCTGTGTAACTGTTTCCCCACCTGTAAATGTCTGTAACAGGGCTTGGCACTATGTAAGTGATGATGATGATGGAGTGGACTCAGGGGTTGGAAGAGAGAAAACAGAAATCCAGTAACTTCTCCTCTTTGATTCTCATAATCAATTACCCCACAGCTTTTGTCTCCACTGCTCACCATTGCCCCAGTGCCCTTTAGAGGTCAAGTCAGGCATACGGAGTGGTAGGACACAAGATATAACCTTCCTGTTACAGCCATAACACCTTCCCTTTCTTTCCTTCGTCTCTTGGAGTGAAAAAAAGCAAAGAAAAAAACACCACTCTATGCATACTCCTCATTATATTCCCTGGCCCTTTCCTCATTATTTAATTCTCCCTACCTCTCCCCACCCTTTTCTTTCTTTACCCATACTGCCTTACTCTTTATACCCACTGTACCAGCAGTAAGAGCTAGAAGTTAGAGCTCATGGTGTTCATTTCTACTGTAGGTTCAAGTACTGTATTTCAGGTACTTTATAATGTTGTACCTAAAAATTTCAATCAAAGAATCCTTTAAGGCAGGGGTCCCCAACCCCTGGTACCGGTCAGAGGCCTGTTAGGAACTGGGCCGCACAGCAGGAGGTGAGCTGCGGGTGAGCGAAAGAAGCTTCATCTGCCGCTCCCCAGCGCTCACTTACCGCCTGAGCCATCCCCCCACCCCTCCCCGTCCGTGGAAAAATTGTCTTCCACAAAACCCGTCCCTGGTGCCAAAAAGGTTGGGGACTGCTGCTTTAAGGTACAGAAGCCAGAAACCACAAAAGGCAAGGCTTTGGGGAAATTTCTGGAAGCGGTCCATCGTGAGCATAAAATTCCTTTGTAAAATGCTTTTTATACTCCATAATATATTTGGTTTTAATAGAAAAATATTATTTCTCCAAATCCTTACATAAAATCAATATTGTAGGAGGATATAACATAGCTGCTCTGTGGCTTTGGATACACCTCAGAGTGAAACAAATAATTTGACATGTGCAGTGCTGTTTCTCTTTAAGCGTGCTTATCCAATACTGCTTGGCCCAGCATCACATCAACAGTTGGCAAAGCATATCTATTATTAAAAGAAATTCCTCTCTCTCGATTTTTTTTTTTTTTTTTTTTTTTTGGCGGTATGCGGGCCTCTCACTGTTGTGGCCTCTCCCGTTGCGGAGCACAGGCTCCGGATGCGCAGGCTCAGCGGCCATGGCTCATGGGCCCAGCCGCTCCGCGGCATGTGGGATCCTCCCAGACAGGGGCACGAACCCGTGTCCCCTGCATCGGCAGGCGGACTCTCAACCACTGCGCCACCAGGGAAGCCCTCTCTCAATTTTTAATTTCTCTGCCTCATGCTTAATCTTGGGTCTACATTTTCTAATATCTTAAGGTCCTTGATTTAACATCTTTTAAAGTTGTTATGAATCTTGCTCAATCTTTGGCCTTTTAATATTATATAACCTTTTTACTGTGAAGGATAACACACATATAAAAAAGTACACAGAATACTTTTCTGAATAACAAAATATTTGTTATTCAGGTTAAGAACCAAAATAATATCCTCAGAAAGTCTCCTTGTGTCACCTCCCACATACTACCCCTTCCTTCTCTATCTTGATTTCAATTACTATAATTTAGTTTACCTGTTTTTGAACTTTCATATAAGTGGAGGCATGCTGTGTATACTTTTATTTCCTATTTTATCACATTATGTTGAAGATTCATTCTTGTATCTATACTTAGAGCATTTTTGTGGCTGTATAGTATTCTATTGTACAAACATGCCATAATGTGCTTACTCATTCTACTCTTAATGGACATTTAAGTTGTCCCCACATCTTGGCCATTATGAATAATGTTTATATGAACATTTTGTTCATATGCATTTCTGTTAGGAATGGAAATTCTCGGCCATAATGAATAATGTTTATATGAACATTTTCATAAGAGGCTCTCAACGCACATACATGTACATGCACTTCCGTTAGGAATGGAATTTCTCGGCCATAAGGTCTGTGCTTCTTCAACTTTGGTGGATAATCTTAACAACTGCTCTATGTGGTAGTATCAATTTACACTCCACCAGCAATGAATGAGGGTTCCCCTTGCTCCATACCCTTGTCAAAACATTATTAGATATCCTGGTAGGTGTGTGGTGGCACTGCATTATGGTTCTAATTTCTACTTTCCTGAATATTAATGAGGTTGAGCACTTTTTATGTTTATTGCTACTTGGATATCCTCTTTTGTGAAAGCCCTTTGAAATCCCTTCCCTGTTTTTCTACTGGTCTGTCTATTTTTCTTATTTATAGAAAATTCTTTATATGTTCTGAATACAAGCCCTTTATTGGATGTATGTTCAGCTCTTCTACAACCTTGCCTTTTCACGTACATAATAGTATGTTTTTGTTTTTTGTTTGTTTTTTTACATAAATGGAGAATGCTTTTTTTGTGTGATTTATTTTTGGCTGTGTTGGGTCTTCGCTGCGGTGCGCGGGCTTCTCGTTGCAGTGGCTTCTCTTTGTTTCGGAGCATGGGCTCTAGGCACACGGGCTTCAGTAGTTGTGGCACGAGGGCTCAGTAGTTGTGGCTTGCAGGCTCTAGAGCATAGGCTCAGTAGTTGTGGCACACGGGCTTAGTTGCTCCAAGGCATGTGGGATCTTCCCGGACCAGGGCTCGAACCTGTGTCCCCCGCATTGGCAGGCAGATTCTTAACCACTGCGCCACCAGGGAAGTCCCATAATGGTATCTCTTGATGAACAGGGTTCTTAATTTTAACACAAAAGTTATTAACCTTTTCCTTTAAGGTTAATGTTTTTGCTCTTTGGCTTTTCATTACTGCCTTATGTGAATTACGGCCTAACACTGCTACACTTCTGAATTACCATCTCAGACACTTTTGTATTCTTGTCCTCTTAGGGGAGTCAGCCAAGCATGGCTAGTGCAGCCAGCACTCAGTCAAGGCTCTGCGTCCTTATTTGACTTTGCCAGTCTTGCTCCCTTGATATCCTCATGCTTTGAAGAGAAAACAGGGGGTGAGGGGGATAGAGTTCACTGTGTAGCAGAGTGACATCGTAGCCTGACAACACCTCTTGTCCTAAACATCACACTTAATGTAGTCTAAGATCATGTCAGCTGACACACTGATGACTCACGTTGAGCTTTCAGCCTAGAATAACCCTAAACCTTTTCACATACCTGACCCATCGTGAACTTGCTCTTTTGCACAAAAATCCACAACTTTTACAGTTTAAACATATTTGATGTGGACCAATATTTCTATCTTTAATGTACTGCTCAAAAGCCAATATGCAGAAATGATTTGGAATAAGGTTAAATGCTAGAGACTGTCTAAAGAGCAATCCATAATTGGTGCTGCCAAATGGTTCTATAAAATGTTAGTAAGTAGACTCTGTGATGTGTTTCTGGCCACCATTCTACATCTGGCCTTTTTCACATTTTTAGTCAAAAGCGTGAATAAAGACACTGATGCCCTGTGTATCAGATCATGGCTGATATGACATTAGAAGAAACAGTAAAATAGAAAATTGAGCAATTTTCTTTTCAATCAAATTCCATTTTTATCTTTTTCCATTCAAAGTCATTTTGGCAACTGTTAGCAATAGAATACCAACTAAATAAACGTTTCTTAACATTCATTACTTTCTCTTTTATATAAACTCAGCCTCCCACCCTTTTCTTTTCCATTAAGAGAATTTTCCATTCTCTTTACTGTTAAAATTTCATACTTAATCCTCCTGGAATTTTCTATAATTCTGTTTTTTTCCCATTTCTAAAGTGTTTGTTGCACATGTTCATACTGCTTAAACTTCCAGCACAGCAGTAACCTGGGGACTTCCAATTCTGTCCAGACTTTTTCATATTGCCTGTACACTGTCTTACCCTGCACACACTTCCTAAGCTTCCACCCAGCAGCTGAATCAGAACTGACCTCCTTTCCTTGTTGGAGTCTCACCGAGTCCCTCCTGAAAACAATTTACTTTGAGGCTAAAGTGTCAAGCTCAGCAGTAAACAACTTTTATCACCCCTTCAGCCTTGAGTTCTAAAGTCAATTAGAAAACACACAGGCAGCTGTTAATCTGGGCGGGGGCGGCGAGGGGGGGGAAGCTTCTCTCCTGTGCAATCTCCCAAAGTTAGCCTCACTTGGCTAGTTGGATACTGAGATTGGATCAGGATATAAAAAACATTCTTGGGGGAATCCTTGGTAGAGGAGGAGGGTTGTTTCTGGGCAAACTGATGTGCTAACAGACTTCGAGTAAATTACTCAATCTCTAAAATTCTGTGCCTTTAATTGTAAAAAGAAGGGTTAGAATAAGTTATCTTAAGGCCCTATTAAGGTTTGAAATGCCATTTCTAAGAGCTTTGTGTTTTCTTCTAGATTATTCCAAGAAATTTCTTGCCAATAGAAGTGTCATATATTTTGTACCCTAAGCAAATACAAAATAACGCTATATTCTTTCCCTAAGAAGGAATCTGTACCTCATCACACATACACAACCTACTGCATTCGACAAGTAAGATGAGAAACAGTCAAGGTCAGTTTATCAGGAAGGGTTGGCAGGAGACAGCTATTTCGACACAAAGATTTTAATATACAGAACTATTAAAGTACTGGAGGACTGAAAAGCCAAGAAGGGGACACTGAGGTACCCTAGCAAGAAGCAGTTATCCCTCCAAAGGCTAAGGAAACAAAAGGAAGAGTGGGGATTATTACAGTTTAGAAGCTGGGAGAAGGAATCCCCCAGAGCTGGACCCAGACTTTTCCAGTAGGAGTGCTGGCCAGCTGGTGCTCATATTTCTGAAGAAGTGCAATAAGGCTGTTTCTAGGTATGAGGAAAAACTGTAAACTAAAATGAACTGCTGCTACTCAGGCCTACTGTCACTGCCAGGGTGATGCCAGGGCTGCAGGAATGTAGACCAGGAAAAGGAAGCAAACGGTTAACAGAAGTCCAACCTTATTAAATATAGAGCACCTCTGAGTCCAAGTTTCAGTCAACCAAGTATGAGTTAACACTTTAGAGTTAGAAATTTTTTTAGAATACACCCAGATAAATAAATGTAATCTGCTCTATTGTTACATTCTATCCTCCTTGGCCTAACCTACTTACACTCCATTCTCACACATACTACCCAAATTCGCAATGATATAAATGAGCAAACTTTTATAATTCTTTTAGAGGCTAGGCTATTTCTGACTAGGTCAGAATTTTGTCCCTGTCCTGAGGAACATGAAGAGATCTGCACCTCGTGGCAAAAGGTAATAGAGGTACGTCTTGAGTATAAACACCCTTTGCAAAGCAACTGCCCTGGGAGAGGTTATTACAAGATCTTCAAGCAAGAGAAGCCTAGTTTTCTCAGACACGGAAAGCAGGCTGCTTCCACCAAGAAGGAAAGCTCAGAATGACTGGGGTTTCAAGATTCTCAGCTCTGTCCATTTAGATGTTGCCATTCCTAGCTTCAGGGAGCTACTCTTTTCTAGTCAGTGTCCTAAATGAGACATTGACAAGGCTATGTAATTCTAATACCAGCACAAATAAATCTGTGTTCAATTTTTAGCTTTGTGGCATGAAGTAAAGTACTATAAAACCATAACAACCCTTGATTCTCTAAGACTTGATCTGAGAGTTTAAAGACATGAGCTTGTCATTTCCTTTCTGTTAAGTGTTAAGGTGCTTGGTCCCCCAAGGCACTTACTTCAGAAATCATTTAATCACAATCACACAAAGATAGTAAGTTGATTAATTATGAGGCCAACACATGCCATAGATTACTAGAATCTTATTTCCCATTGGCAAGGAGCTAAAGAAATGACCAAAGCCAAATCCCATCTTTGAAGGTCCTCCCCCCAACCCAGGATCCCATTCTGAGTAACGATTTCTTGTATATCAGTCCAGTCAAGAGACCAAAACCACACCAGTATTTTAACAGATAATTTAATGTAAAATTGCTAACCAGATGTTGAAGAACTGAAAAGGCAAAAAGGGGACACTAAGCTTCAAAGAAGTAGTAACAGTGGGAAGCACCTATCACACCTAGGACAAGGAATAGAGCAAAGAGGATTACTACAGCTTAGAAATTTGGAGGAAAGACCCCCATGCACGTGGGACTCGGATCTGAGGAAGGGATATTGAAATCTTTGAGGGGGTTCAATGAGGCTGGTTCTAAGAGAGTGGAAAACTATAAACTGCGACCAACTGTTAATGCCAGGGTGAGGCACCATCACTATGGTGAGACAGAGGAGGACAAGAATCAAACAGAAAGCAGCAAGTCCTTTTGCCCTCCTCTAGCCTTCCACTCCCCTTCCCCTATAGGCAAAGCCTCATTGAGGCAGCGAGCTAGTAAAGAAGAAACGTGGTTTAGAGGTTCTGCCCCAGATTCACAGAGCAGAGTATATAAGGGTGGTATGAAGCCTGGAGATGACACTTTAATAATTCGCAGTCCAGAGGAAGCAGAGAGTAGCTGCAGAGTTAGGTTCACTGATTATTTGAAACTATTAAAGGATGTATATGGCATTTTGGTCTCCTTTCTGCACAGTGCCTGGTAAATAGCAAGAGCTTAATAAATGTAGCTATTAGAGCTCACAGAAACCATCACACAGTTAAATAGAGATACCATACTTCCAGTTGCATGATTCTCTGCTATGGCCACTGGGATTCCAACAACCAGGTGCTCCTGTCTTTCTCCATTCCCACACAGTGCAAGTGGACAGGGGAAAAGTGGAAAGAAACGCAGAGCAGTACCGAGGTAAGAACCATGACAGAGAAAACAGATGACCAATTGAAATTATATTTGGGGGGGTTAAAAAAAATGACAAGCATAGTGAAAAAGCATAGTGGATTAATGGGTTTACCTCCTGCCTAGAGAACTATCAGATAGTTGATTTGATGAGATCTAGATGGTTTTCATTGTTTCTACTCAATGAATCTGTAGCCGTGGCTTAGGGCAGCAAATAAACACTAGTAAAAAGGTTATCTAGATGGGCAAAGCTAACCCAGATGGAGAGAATGGGTGGGTTAGGCTCAAGATAACCGGTTAGGCCCAAATCAGGATGGAAGTGAGTGGCACTTACATGGTCTTGTGTCCTCAGCAGTGCTTAGTTCAGACTTCTGAAAGTTCTACAATTACCTGGCTTTCCACCCCTTGTAAAAGTCATACTTAAATGGAGTGTTTAGATAATCATTAAGTTTTCAAACCAAGCCAAATTTGGCAGAGCCAGGATTTGAGCCTAAGTCTGTCTGACCCCAAAGTCTGTCTCTTAACCACCACAAACATGAGGTTCCTAACTACCCTTCACCCACAGATGCCACCATCATTATCAGTATGGTCTTCACTTATTTTCCTCTTACCAGTACTAAAGACGGACATCTGAGATACCTAATTAGTTGAATTAGGCCGACTGAAAATTAATTTTAAAATAATTAGGCCTATTGAAAATTAAAATTTAAGGATATAATGTAATTATCAACTAGTTACTTATTTTCCTTAATGGAGGAAAATTACACTCTTGAAGACAATAACACTAACATTATAGTCACTAAAAGTCCTGTGTTAAGACAGCTTTCAGCTTTTCTCACTTAGGCAACATCTTCCTAACTCCAATTACAAACTTTCTTGAAATGAACAATAGCAAGAAAGTCTGATGGGTCAAGAATAACAAATTGTGTAATACTGGTCTTATTCTTCCCCCACCAACCAACAAGGAATTTTATGATCTACTGCTGATAGGGTGGGAAGCAGTGTGAAAACATTAAAACTTTACTTAGTTCCTAAAGATGGCATATTTTTCAGAAATTGACCAGGGCTTGTGTCCTTTCTTTAACCTAATCACATATATGTGCTCAAAGGGTATTTTAAAACTCATTTTACACAGCCTGCTCTATTCGCTAGCATGTCTTCTCTGACCCTCTGCTCATGTATTCTCTGAAATGCTTTCTATTCTCTACTATACACCTTTAACTCCATTTATTTTTCAAAATACTCATTCTTCAAATTCCAGCTCATGTCTCTCTCCTCAATGGATGAGGCCTGTAAGATGGTTTCAAATAGCTGTATTTTTAAGGCTTCCTAAACATGATACAATGGCATCTCCTCAAGAGAGAAATTTTAGAATTTCTGAGCTAGAATTGCTCAGGGATGAGCTAACAGTCTACTCTCCTTGTCTCCAATAGGTAAAGTGCCCTTACCCCTTACTGTAACTTATCTCTAAGGTCTCTTCCAGCTCTAAAATTATGTCTTTATGGTTCTATCGATCTAAATACTCCTTCAAAAGGTGTGAAATATGTGTAGAAACCATTAAATTCTCAAACGGTAACAGAGTTCTGTCAGTTATAACTTATACTGTAAGATCTGAGGCCAAGTGCTCAGTTCAGGTCAGAACAACAAGGATCAACTCGGTTTACTGTCCACGTCTGTGGACTGCACCGCGGATGACGGGTTCACTCGGGCACACAGTAGGCCCCAATTCCGGACAAAAGTCTGTTGTACAACCTCTCTATCCTAACACCAAGACCTGGCCCTTACTGGTTGCTTTATCGTCTAGAAACAAAGCTGGGTAAAATACCTCAATCCGGCACCACCCTCAGATGCGCGCAGCGACGGGGACCGGACGATGATGCGGAGCAGTGATGCAGGTGCGGTGTCCACCTTGTTTTCCTCCCGGAGCCAGTCGGAGCTAGTCGGAGTCCTCGGCACCGGCTCTCCGACAGCCCCAGGTGCCCCAATCCAGCAGCCACCCAGCTCCTCTGCCCCCAGTTGCCCGCCGCGACCCCACTCCCTGGCTGTCCGCCCCGTCGTCCCTTGCCCCTGGCCCTGGGGCACTTACCATCCCAACACCAGGCCGGTGGTCACGATGAAGCAGGTAAAGACCACCGCGATGTAGAAAAGCGGCGAGTACTCGTAGAGCGTTACTAGAAACACCGCAGCCATCAGGGTCTCCTAAGCTGAGCCGAGTTCCAGCCGCTGAGCCCAGTCTAGCCCAGCCGGGCCCTCTCGGCCAGGGTAAAAGCCACTACGGTGCCCCGGAGCGGACAAACTTTGTAGATCCGCACTAGCCTGGAGCTCCGGCAGACTAGTTAGGGGTAGCCTCGCGGACTGCGGGAGCCTGCGTGCCAATCACGAGGCGGCCTACAGGGCTCGCCCCGCCCCTCCCGCTCCCGTCCAGGGTTATTGGCTTCGCAGAGGGGCGGGGCCGAGACTCGCACCGCCCGCGACTCGCACCGCCCCCGACTCACGGGCTTGGTGTCCAGCGAGCGTCTTATTTCGTGGTCTGCCCCAGCGGTCTGCGCTTGTCTGCGGCAAAGTCTGAATAGATGTTGGTGCCAACCCCGCCCAAGACTCAGGTAGTTTTTCTGATGCCAGAGAGAGGAGGCACAGTCCGAAATCCACGTCACAGAGTCAAAATCCTGAGATCCTGCCTATTAGATCTGAGGCGGTTGTGGGAGGAAGAGGGCGGCTGCATCTACAAAGTAAAATAACCCCACACCTACTCTTGTTTTATGTACAAAACTTACAAATAGGCACTGTACGAAACACCAAAAAGAGTCTCACAAGCAGTTTATAGGAGCCTTGTCAGCATTTTCAAGTTGGATTTAATGCTAGAGGAAAATTAGCATTGGGTGTCAAGATTCTCAGAAATAAATCAACTGTCCTCCCATATCCCTTTCTTTTTTTCCTCCCCTATACCCCTCAAATTAGAATTAGATATTTGAATATTTTTTGCATTAATTTTCACTTTAATAATAATTTTAAATATGTATTATGTGTATATATGTGCATATATATACATATACATATATACAGTTGACCCTTGAACAAACGCAGGTTTGAACTGCACAAGGTCCATTTATAGGTGAATATTTTTCAATAGTAAGTACTATAGTACTACACAGTCTGTGGTTGGTTGAATCCGTGGTTGAGGTATCGCAGATACCAACTAAAGTTATACCCGTCTCTCTCAACACTTCCACTGAGATCTCATGGGTTTGCGTTTGGTCCCAAGGCCACACCTAGCGGCCACGGAGTCAGGGAAACGCAGCATCCCCGCTACAGATCAAGGATTTGTTACCACGGAAGAAAGGGACAAAGGACCTAGAGATAGATAACTAGTAGTCCCTCCACACTCCCAAATCACCAGTAAAATTACTGCTGGAGGAAGATGAGCTAAATTTGTCCTGTGGCTTCACCTATCCTTTGGTGAATGACAACGTATTGGGTATTCTCTGGAGTAGTGCTGTGTGAGAAGCTTGGTTCAACAGCATAATTTTTTTAATTAATTAATTAATTTGTTTATTTTTGGCTGCATTGGGTCTTCGTTGCTGCGCACGGGCTTTCTCTAGTTGCGGCGAGTGGGGGCTCCTCTTCGTTGTGGTGTGTGGGCTTCTCATTGCGGAGGCTTCTCTTGTCCAACAACGTAATTTTTTTTTTTTTGCTGTACGCGGGCCTCTCACTGTTGTGGCCTCTCCCGTTGCGGAGCACAGGCTCCGGACGCGCAGGCTCAGCGGCCATGGCTCACGGGCCCAGCCGCTCTGCGGCATGTGGGATCTTCCCGGACCAGGGCACGAACCCGTGTCCCCTGCATCAGCAGGAGGACTCTCAACCACTGCGCCACCAGGGAAGCCCTGGACATTTTTTATTATTATTATTAAAGACAACACTGCAGTGATATTCTTAAAGCTAAATCATTTCCTTGGGATAAATTTCTAGAGGTGGAACTTTCGGTTCAAAAAGTATGTATGTCTTAAGCCTTTGAAGAAACACCGTTCTCCAGAAATGTTGTACCAATTTATGTTCCCTGCCTTTTATCCTCGGTTTTGTCATCATTTGATATTGTCACTTAACAAAATCTTGGCTAATGTGAAAGGCAATTTTATTTCAATAAACAATGAAGAATTTTCATAATGGAAACAAAAATGTAAGGAGTTCCAAGTGAAAGTGGTATATTAAACATATGCCTATAAGTTTGCTCTCTCCCAAAACTCCACTAAAACTACATCAAAGGGATTTTAAAAATAAATCAACAAAAACAAGAACAGGAAATAAAATAACAGCAGCAACATATTGGAAGATGGAAAACAGCTGAACAAGGATAATTCACTAGCCAGGCTATTAAAGCCAAATCCCAAACCAGCAGTGGAGAAATAGAACCAACCTGACTCACACCAAAGAATTCTCAGAAAAAAGAACAGGAACTGACACAAATTTAAGACAAGCCCTAATTTTCCACTTGGATAACTGCTACAACCATTGAAACTTGTAACTTTATTTCCAACATAGATTATTTCTAGTACACTCTACACAGTGCTGGCAAACATTTTTTTTTAACACACATATATATTTTTAAACATGTCTTATTTCACTCCACTGCCAAAACTTCTTGGTTGTCATGCTATATGTCCTTGAAAATAAAGTTCCAAGTTCCTTATTTAGCATACCCATCTATCCATGACCCAGCTCCCACTTACCTCTTAGTTATTCATTCATGAAATGTTTATTGAGGGTCAGTATGTGCCAGACACTGTAGAAAACAATAGGGATACAATAATAAGCAAAAAGTGACACATCTCTGTTCTCATGGAGTTTATCATCTAATGGAAAAGACAAACATTAACCAAAGAGTCTTGAACAAAATATAAAGGCAAAATTATAACTGCTACTAAAAATAGGTACATGGAGCTATGAGAGTAAATAATGGGGAAATGGGGAATATAAGGAAGATCAAGGAAGGCTTCCCTAAAGAACAGATGGTTGACCTGAGAGCTGATGGAAAGAGGTTTACCAGGCAAAGGGACAGGATGGGACAAAAAGCATTTAGGTCAGAAGCTACAGCATGTGCAAAGGCCCTGTGGTGGGAAAATCATAGCATACCTGAGAGAATGAAAGGCCAGCATGGAGAGGGAGGAGGAACATGCTATGAGATGAAAATGGAGACATAGGTAGGACCCAGATCATACATGAGTCTTGCCATTTTAACTACTCAAATAACCTAAGAGCAATGAGAAGCCTCTGATATGACTGAAGAAGAGAGTTTTATGGACTGAATTGTGTCCCCTCCTCAAAATTCGTATGTTGAGGCCTTAACCCCGCAATGTGACTGTATTTGAAGATAGGGCCTTTAAGTAATGAAGGTTAAGTGAAGTCATAAGGGTGGGATCCTAATCTTATAGGACTGGTGTACTTATTTAAAAAAAAAAAAAGACAAGACACCAGAGATTGCTCTCTGTGTACACGTGTGTACAGAGAAAAGGCCATATGAGAACACAGCAAGAAAGCAGCTGTCTAAAAACCATGGAAGAGAATTCTCTCCCGAAAGACTGCTGGCACCTTGATGTTGGGCTTCTGGCCTCCAGAACTATGAGAAAATTTCTATTGTTTTCGCCACCCAGTCTGTGGTATTCTATTATGGCAGCCCAAGCAAACTAATATAGGGAATGACATTCTATTTGCATTTTATTTTATTTTATTTATTTAGTTTTTTTGCGGTACGCGGGCATCTCATTGCTGTGGGCTCTCCCACTGCGGAGCACAGGCTCCGGACACGCAGGATCAGTGGCCATGGCTTACGGGCCCAGCTGCTCCGCGGCATGTGCGATCTTCCCGGACCGGGGCACGTATCCGTGTCCCCTGCATCGGCAGGCGGACTGTCAACCACTGCGCCAACAGGGAAGCCCCTATTTGCATTTTAAATCAATTACTTTAGCTATTGTGTAGAAAACTTATTGGAAGGAGGCTGGGATGGATATAAGTGAATATGGAGATACCAATTAATAGATTCTTTCAAAAGTCCAGAGAAGAAATATTGGTAACTCTGATTAGGAAAGTGATGAGGACTTGCAGCGAAGTGGATTATTAGTTAGAAGTGATTTCAACTGTGAGTGACTAAATAAATAAATAAAAACAGTATCTTACTTGAGATAGAAGTTTATTTCTCTTTCAGGTGAAAGTCCAGAAGTAGGTAATGCAGGACTGATACAGTGCTTCACAGTGCAAGGGACCCAGGCTTCTATTTTGCTCCACTATGTGTAGCCCCCATTCCTAAGGTCACCTCATGGTCCAAGATACCTGCTGCAGCTCCAGCCACCATGTCCAGATTCCTGCTAGCAAGAGGGAGGAAAAAGAGGAAGAATGAGACACCATTTCAATTTAAGGAAACTCTAAGGATATACGACACATTCTGTTGGCCAAAATTTAACTGTAAGGGAGGCTGGAAAATACAGTCTTTGTTCAGGGTGGCTGTGTGTCCAGCTAAAACTAGAAGGCTCTATTACTTACAGAAGGAGGAAACAGTTTGAAGGAGAGAACTCTTGTCACAGAAGAAGTATACAGGACCTAATGATGCATTGGACATGGGGCATGAGAGTAGCAGGAGTTGAAGTTTCTGGCTTCTTCTACCAGTTGAGTGGATGTAGCTGTCATTCACTGAAATTAGATCCTAAATCTCCAATCTCTCAACTCTCATCCCTGTTCCCCTTCTCTCATTTCCTCCAAATACAAATCTTAGACCTATTGAATTACCAGTCTTCTAAAATACATTAGAGATGCAGGTATGTGAGGCCTGAAGCACATACCATTTGGGGGGCCCATTCTAGGAGGGTGAATACAAAATCACAAATACAGAATTAACTGTAAGGCCTTGGAAAGGGCCTATGCAAGCAAGTGGCCCCCAAACTTAAACTTCATTCACTTTAGGGTGCTTTAAGCCTCACCTTTACTTTATGTATCACCAAGAAAAAAATTGTAAGATGCCACGATTGCTAGGTGCATCCTGATTTCAGAGAAGTTAAAGTGTTGGGAGGAAATGAATTTTGAACTCAGTGAAAGAAAATATTTGCAGATTTCAGAATTGGCCATTGTATTAGTCAGGGTTCTCCAGAGAGGGAGGGAGAGAAGGAGAGGGAGAGAGGGATTCCCACAGTCAGTTCAGCCGTCTATAAGCTGGAGGGCCAGCGAAGCTGGTGGAGTAATTCCTGTCCAAGTCTGAAGGCCTGAGAACCAGGGGAGTCAATGGTATAAATCCCGGTGCAAGGGCAGAAGACCACTGTGCCAGCTCAAGCAGGCAATCAGGAAGAAAAAGGGGGCGGGATGGGGGGCGATATCCTTCCTCTGCCTTTTGTTCTCTTCAGGCCCTCAACGGATTGGATGATGCCCACCCACATTGGGGAGGGATATCTACTTTGCCAAGTGCACTGATTCAGTGCTCTTCTCATTCAGAGACACCCTCACAGACAGACTCAGAAGTAACGTTTAATCTGAGCAATACGTGGAGAAGTCAGCACATCAAATTAGTCATCACAGCTCTGTACATATGCTCTTCCCTTTGCCTGAAAAGCCCTTCTTCTTTCCTTTTCCCTCTCCTGGCGAACTTTTAACCATTCTTCTTTTTTTTTTTTTTTGCGGCATGCGGGCCTCTCACTCTTGTGGCCTCTCCCGTTGCGGAGCACAGGCTCCGGACGCGCAGGCTCAGCGGCCATGGTTCGCGGGCCCAGCCGCTCCGCGGCATATGGGATCCTCCTGGACTGGGGCACGAACCCGTGTCGCCTGCATCGGCAGGCAGACTCTCAACTACTGCGCCACCAGAGAAGCCCCTAACTGCCCCTTTTGAGTAGCTGTCTCTTTCAGGAAAATTCTTAGTCTCTCCTCCCTCTTCTCTTGCTTCTCCTTAAAATGGTATTCAATTGTACAGGGTATTCGTGTGATCTCACGGTAGGGTTGGGAAAACAAGGTCTCACTTTGCACACCTTTGAGTCCTCAGTAAGGTGATGCAGGTTTCATCTGGCCTTTTGTGGCAACGGGCTAGCAACCACTCCTGAGATCCAGGGTTCTAGCCCTTTATCTCTGGTTGTAAAGCCCTCAAGCACTAGCTTAGCTGGTTCACCAGACTGTTCACCATTTCCAGTGGTACTTCCTTAGGGAACTACGAATGTGTACCTCCTCCAGCTTGTACCCTGCAGGCCACTGAGAACCTCAAGATACCAAACTAGGCCCCCTCTGCCATTGAACACTGTTGCTCCTGAGTCATATTCAAGGAGGTGCAAAGCTAAATGCAAGGCCTCTCCTCCTTTCTCATAGGAAAAGTGGACTGCCCATACCAATCTCCTCCTGCTATCCTACAACCCCTCCCCACCCCCCATTCTGAAACTTCAGCCGTGGAGCCCTGCCAGAACAGGCTGGCTATGGCTGCCTGTCATACTTCCCCAAGCCCTTTCTGTTTTTTAATTTTATTTATTTTTGGCTGCGTTGGGTCTTCATTGCTGCGCACAGGCTTTCTCTAGTTACAGCGAGCGGGGTCTACTCTTTGTTGCAGTGCGCGGGCTTCTCATTGAGGTGGCTTCTCTTGTTGTGGAGCATGGGCTCTAGACATGCGGGCTTCAGTAGTTGTGGCTCGTGGGCTCAGTAGTTGTGGCTCACGGGATTCAGTAGTTGTGGCAGACGGGGTCTAAAGCACAGGCTCAGTAGTTGTGGCGCACGGGCTTAGTTGCTCTGTGGCATGTGGGATCTTCCCGGACCAGGGCTCGAACCCGTGTCCCCTGCATTGGCAGGCAGGTTCTTAACCACTGCACCACCAGAAAAGCCCCCCCAAGCCCCTTCTTCTTCCCACGCTGCTCCAGATCAGAAGGGAGACTTTCTCTCCTTCCTACCCTCAGCAGGTACTTTCCTTATGTCATAGCCTCAGTTTTCTCTACCATATGGCGTATATCAAATGCCACTTTTAATTTTGCCAAGGTCTGGATTTCCAAATGTTAATGGAGCTTTACAATTTTATAAAACCTTTCTCCCTTGGTAGTGTCAGGCTTTTTCAAGACTACTGTGTTTCTTCAGATTCAAAAATCCTATTTTAGTAGTCAAAAGCTGCTTGCTTTCTTTTGCATTCCTGACATCACGGTTCTGTTTATCCTTTGAGGCTAATAGATACTTCTGGGTGACCAAGGAGAAGGTCTCATTAGAAATGCTAAAAATATTAACATGTTTTTAAAACTTATTTCTTTTATACATTTTTCTTGGAGCTGCCAATCCCTTCATTCATTTTATATGGACTTTGTATCTCCCACATTATTTCCTGGAAGGTCAAATTTATCTCTGTTTTGGAGACACCAAGAGGAATGATAAACATCATGACTTTGAGTTTCAAACTTTGAGACAATCACTGCACAACAGAATTGAATGAATGTGCAATTTGGGTATGATCTCATAGATGACAGGAACTGTGAAACATCTTATAGTCCTTTGGCAGAACCTAACCTTTTGTAGCCCATCGAACTTCCAAGTCCCTCTAGTAAAAAAAGCTTTCATGGTCTTCGATGTTGGGCTTTTGTCATCTGTATGTACTAAGTGTTAGGAGCCCACCTGAAGCCTGCTCCAACTGAGCCGACACTGATGACTCACATGGTGCTTAGTCTGTGGCCCAAACCTTAAGGCATTCACCTAGAACAGCCATTCTCAACTGGGGGTGAATCCTCACCTTTGGGCCCTGACACCATTTGACAATGTCTGGCCACATTTTGGTTGAGGGGCTACTAGTGTCTAGTGGGTAGAGGACAGGGTTGCTGCCAAACATTCCCCAATGCCCAGCACAGCCTACCCACCACAGGGAATTATCCAACTCCATATGTCAATATTTCTGAAGTTGAGAAACCCTCATACAGAAAATTCTTAGTAGTTCTGGGCACTTCTCACCAAATCACTGTTTCCACCTTGGTCCAGGCCATGTATTCCCTGGATTACTACAATAGTCTCCTGGCTGGTTTCCTTGCTTCTCTATTTCCCACAGTTGGTTCTTTTTTTTTTTTTTTTTTTACTTTTTAAAAATTCAATTTTTAATTTAAATACAGAAAAATTCATTATGTCCGGTGTACAGTTCCTATCACCACAACCAGGATACAGAATGGCAGCTCAATTTTCAATGTCTTTACTATGCTGTTTGGGTCTGTTCGTTACATGAGCCACTCTGGACTTAATCTGAGTGTCGGCAGTGGTTTATATTGTAGTTAAGCTCTCAAAGTCTTTGCCATGCTCCTGTGGGTGTGTTCTGCACATGTGGAACTTGGGTATGTGCCCAGTGTCAATCCCAGTCTCTCCTCTTCAGGATTTCCTCTACATCCTCTGACTCCCAGAGACCCCTTTCTCCGTTCTTCTGGCCTGAAAGATGGGGAGCTTCCAGAATATTTGCCCTCTACACTGCTGGGTCAGTCTGCATGACTGAGCCTGTCCTTCAGCTAAAGTGACAAAAGAAAAGGGAGAAAAAAAATAACTGGGATACCGCCATCAATTTTTGTATAACAGGGACCTTTTTCCAAATTCCTCTATGCAGAAAAATGGATTTTCTCTCCTGGTTTTAGGTGCTTGAGCCCCTGCCCTGCTGTAACAGTGCCAACTTGATTGGTGTTGCCCTCAGGGCAGGGCTAGGAGAAAAAAAAGGGAGTTTCCTTCCACACTCTCCTTTCCCAGGGGCCCCTTTTCGCCATCCCCAGGCTAGAAGGAAGGGTTCCTTTTGGAGGTTTTGCTGTCGCTGCTTCGCTGATTCAGACCACTCTCAAGTCAGGCAGTAAAGGAGGAAAAAGAACTAGAAAACTTACCAGCACAGTACCAGTCATTTGTCAAGTTCTGAGTTCCTGCTGTGTAAGGCCTAAAATTAAGGTGTAATATTATGTGTTGCCTTGATATCTGGTGAAATCGGGAATGACCTAACTGTGAGTTTCTATCCCCACTCCTCTCCCACGGACAAGGTCCCCTACCCAAACAACCCTCCTTATCAAGGGGACCAGGCACAGTGCCTGCTTATCCCTGAGTACCAGGTTTCAGTTTCCTTCCAGCTCCTGAAATTATTCAAATAAGCCAGTCACATCCTCCCGCAGGACCAGGGGGCACCTCACCCTCTTGATGCTACAAAGCCTGCCTCCCACAGCCTCTAGTTGTTCACTCTGTTCCCTAGGGCATGGCACTTGGTGTTCCCCTCCCCCAGACTGTGAGTGTATGTGACTAAAAAACTGCTGTCAGTTTCACCTATCCAGTATTGGGTGTTGTGTGTTCAGCCATCTCCATAATCCTAGGGAGAGAATCCCTCCCTCACAAACAGGATGAAGAAGAGGTGATCAAAACACTTCCTTTCTCAATCCACTAGCTATTTTGCTATTATTTACTCTTCAGAGTCCTCTGGTAGTTGTTTTTCATATTCTCTCCAGAGCTTTTGGTTGTAATCAGTGGGAGAGAAAGACTGCAATTTACTTACTCCATCTTGGCTGGCTCTGGAAGTCACTTTATCCCTACAGTCTAACACAACAGAAGGATCCTTTAAGAAGGACACTGAAGTCAGAATGATTCTGCTAGGGGCTTCCCTGGTGGCACAGTGCTTAAGAATCCGCCTGCCAATGCAGGGGACACGGGTTCGAGCTCTGGTCCGGGAAGATCCCACATGCCACGGAGCAACTAAACCCATGCGCCACAACTACTGACCCTGTGCTCTAGAACCCGCAAGCCACAACTACTGAGCCCACGTGCCACACTTACTGAAGCCCGCGTGCCTCGAGCCCGTGCTCTGCAACAAGAGAAGCCACCACAACGAAGACTAGCTCCAGCTAACCGCAACTAGAGAAAGCCCGGCGCAGCAACAAAGACCCAAAGCAGCCAAAAATAAATAGATTAAAAATATAAATTAATTTTAAAAAATTGTTAAAAAGAATGATTCTGCTAAAATGCATAACAGGTCACGTCACTCCCCTGCTCAATCTCTCCAAGGGCACGTCCTTGTGATGATTGACAAGGCTGTACAGAATCCAGCCCTCTAATCCCTCTGACCACACCTACAACTCACTCCAGTCATTTGACTGCTGTTTTGTCCCCTGTAACAACATGCATGCTTCTGCCTCAGGGCCTTTACAGTGCTATTCCCTCTGTGTGGGATGTTCCTCCAGATATCAACAGGCTTAATCCCCACAGCTTCAAATCTTTGTTCAGACATGACCTTCCTAGTGAAGACTAGGGCGACTTCCCTATTTAAAATAAAAATCCCTCATACAGTGCACTCCCAATCTCCCTTTTCCAATTCTTTCCCCCAGCACAGATTACCTTCTAACTTATAATATTTACTAATTTACTGTGCTATTGTCTGTTACCTCCCCCCCCCCATTAGAATGTTAGTTCTAGAATGGTAGGGATTTTAGTCTGTTTTGGATCTTGGCACCAGGACAGAGCCAATGGGTCCTCAATAACTATTTGTTGCATGAATGAATATGTAAATAATAGAAATACTTTAGCATGGCTGCCAATACAGAGAATGGAGGACTTAGAAAAATTCAGGCCAGAAAAGATTATTCTAATTCTGATCTTCCCTCGATTTTTAATTAGAATACTCCTTTCCTTTCGACCCTGATCTTGTCTTGACATCAAATGCTTCCCTGAGATAAAACACATTTCAGTGACCTCAACACAGCTTAGTATTTATAGGTTCTTGAGTTTTTACTAGGGGCTACCCAGGCAGAAAAGTGCTAGAAAACAGTTTGAACTTTTCCCCCTCAGAATAACCCACGCCCGAACGGCATTCCCAAACCTCATTTAAAATAAATGTAATTTTTTTTTCCTCGTTCAAAGAATATTCTACAGACTGAGTTCAAGTAAAATTTCTGTACATAGTCTATATTCATTTTACACCTCCCACATAATAAAATAAATCATATTTTCATCATTGTCCTTTTCTTGTCAGCGTACTACTCTGCCCAACCTCTCTGGGTCTAACATGAGACCAGCCCATTTCATAGCCATTAACATTTAGGAAACATTAAAAGAACAACATAAGGGCTTCCCTGGTGGCGCAGTGGTTGAGAGTCCGCCTGGCGATGCAGGGGACATGGGTTCGTGCTCCTAGTCCGGGAAGATTCCACATGCCGCGGAGCGGCTGGGCCCGTGAGCCACGGCCGCTGAGCCTGCGCGTCCGGAGCCTGTGCTCTGCAACAAGAGAGGCCGCGACAGTGAGAGGCCCGTGCACCGCGATGAAGAGTGGCTCCCGCTCGCCGCAAAAGTCTAATATACCTGTTCATGGACCAGTAAAAATCATTTTCTCTTCCACCATTTCTTATATGGTACTACATGTCAAATTTACCAGTTCCCTTGTCATGGTAAAAAGTATTGCGGCTGGGGGGCAGATCACTAAGAGAATGTAGTTGAGCTGTGGAACTTCTTATAGCTAATCCTTCTAGTTTTCTAACTTATGAGAAAACATAGGTATTGTATCAAATTAATTTATATATTTTGAATTCTGATTTAATGCTACTTATTAACATGCTAACAATTCATTAAATTTAATATTAAACACAAACTTTAAAAATTCTAATAATTCAGTCTAATACTAATGAAGAAGGATGTAAGTGGGAGCATGTTCTGGAATTTTCTTTTTCTTTGCTTCTTTCACTCTTTCGGCAAATATGAATTGAGCATCTACTATGGATGCGGCATCATGCTAGCAGCTGGGGATAAGCTGTAAACACCATGAGATCTTGCCTCAGGCAGCTTCTTTCATTGAAGGCACCTGTATGAATTCTGAGTTCGAACCTTACTTCTTCTAAACTACTTTCCCCACCACATTAAAAAGTAAACTTGCTCCAGTAAGTCGGCACCTCCTACAGAAACTTCTTAATGTGTGATTAGACAACAGCTCTAGATGAGAGCACTCATCTAGACATCAATCATCATTCAATCATACTTCAATAAATAAACACCATTGAGAAAAGAAATGTATTAATCAAGTCCCAGAAGCTGGCGGGAGTCTGGGGTAGGGTTCCGGAAAGGGTGGGAGGGAAGCCAGGGTTAACGCACACATTTACCACTGAAATCGTAGACTTAATCATGTCACCAGGAAATTGATCTCAGAGCTTGAGGAAAGTTAAAAGGAAGCAAAAACTGGCTTGAGTTTTAAGAGTGTATTTTGGCACGGTCGCCCACTCCCAATCAGACAGGGCATCCTCCCCTACAATGGCTGAAGAGCAAGCGGGCGATCGCGTTTCGGCTAATTTTGAGCCGCGCAGCACGCCGTCCACCGTCACGTGCCGGCCTGCCGCTGCCGCGTAGCTTGGTGGGGGCGGCTCTCCCTGGCGCCGGGTAGGAAGGGAGGCGGCTGTCGTGCCATTCTTAAAGGGACCCGAGGGAAGGCGAAAGGCTGCTGACGGCCGGAAGGAAAATGGTGAGTTGCTGCCGGGGAGGGTGGGGGCCGGCCGGAGGGCTGGGCCAACCCGCCGGGCTTTCCTGTTTGCCAGAACCGGTCTCGGCGGGCAGCGCCCGGGGTGGGTCGGCGGCCGCTTCCGGCCCGGCTGCTGGTGGGTACCCTCAGTCTGAGTCTTGGCCTCCGCCCGCGGACGCTGCCGCCTCGCCTAAGGGCAGCATCCTCCTGCCGGGCCCGGGGTCGAATCGCCCAGCGGGCTTGGCGACTAGGGTGCGACCAGCGCGGGTGGGTGATTCTCATCGGGTGCTTCTGGATGGAAGGCTTTAGCTGCTGCGGCGCTGAAGGGTCGAAGGGGCCGTGGGTCTGGCCCAGCCGAGGGCTCCCCCAAACGCCGGCTTTTCTCCCAGGGCCCGGGCCAGGCCCAAAGGGCCGGCGGACGCCGAGCACTTTCGGTCTGGCCGCCTTTGCTGGGGAGGGCTCGAATTCTGACTCCATTCTCTCGGCCTCGCCTTAGTTTCTTTTTCCTCCTTCCCCTGGCCTGCCTCTAAGGATTTCTCCTTATCCATGCTTTCTTCGAGTTATGGCAGTTGGAAATCTTTTGACCCAGTGCTTTGACCCTTGGCCTTAAAGTAACTGTAAAAAGCTTAGTTTTGCGCTGTCTGGGGGTTCTGGCTTCCGTCTCGTATGGGTTAGACCCCGCGCTCAAAAATAAAGTGTAGAATTAAATTAGTTCCCCAACGAGGATCTCCTGGATCTTTCCCATCGGGTTTTAAAATATGCTTCTCGTGTCTTTAATTACAAGCAAAACACAAAACTCCCACTGTTGTATTCTCTGACCTCCCACTCATTGCTCAACTCACTTCCATCGAATAGATCTTGTCTTGGTCACTAAATCCAAGGGACTCACTCTTCAATTCTCACGTTTCCTGACCTTTCAGCTGCATTCTGGGTGTTGATCACGCTCCCCTCTTTGAAGCATTTTCTTCCCTCATGCTTCCCCCTTGGCTTCTAGGATACAGAACTGGTTTTTCTCCTACGTCGTCTCCTGTTGTTCGTCTGTCTGTGTCCCATGCATTTCTCCTATCCTGTACATCACAAGTAGGAGTCCTAGGCTCCATCCTAATGCTTCATTTAACATTCTGTATTTTTTTCTCCTTCATGTCTTACCTACACTCATAGCTTCAATTACCACTTACCTATATGTAGATGACTTGTGAATTTGTAGTGCACACCTTGCTTCTGAGATCCAGCACAGATTTTATATCCCACTATTTAGTTAACATCCCCTGGGAAGCTTTTCCCCACTTGAGTGCCTCATAGCCCCCTCAGTTTGTCCAAAATAGAACTCATCTCTTTCCCCTCAAACCTGGTGTTCCTCAGTGGTTCCTTAACTTAGTGAAAGGTAGCACTGTTTAAGTCTTAACACAAGCCATAAAGCTTAGGAGTCACCTTTTTTACCGATCCACCCCTGCCAGTATTGTCTGTCACCAGCTCCTTTGTGGTGGTTAAGTGTGGGCTAAAGTCAGGCTGTCTGGCTTGAGTGCTGGCTCCCCTAGTTGCATAACTTTGGGGGAATATACTTAATCTCTCTAAATCTTATTAATAAGTTTATTGCAATTGGGTATACTATAATACCCATCTAATGGGATGGTTTTGAGGATGAAGAGAGATCCATGTAAAGTACATAGCACAGTGTTTTCTCATAGCGTTTAATACACGTTAACAATTATTAACAGAATTCACCTGCTTCTCTTTATCCTCATCAGTCTGTCTAAGCTACTTTTCATCTCTCACCTGGACTAGCCTTGTCAGTTAACTAGTCTTGGTCTGTTCATCCAGGTGCTCTGCCTGTTTCCTTCCTGTCACCACCTACTTAAAACACCTTAGTGGCTTCCCTTTGCTCATAGGATAGAGACCAAAGTACTTAGTATAACTCACTGGGCCCTATGTGGTCCAGCCCCTGCCAGCCTCCTCTTGTACGTGTTACAGCTCGTTCTCTGTGCTTGAGTCACACTGGCCTTTCGTTATCTTAGATGTGCCGTGCTCACTTTAATCAAAGGGCCTTTACATAGGCAGTTTTGGTCCTTTAGATGCCTTTTTCAGGCAAGTCTCCTGTAACCATGCTGTTGTACACTAGTCATAAGTTCTCATAGCATCAAGTTTCTCTCCTTTCTAGCTCTTATCCTAGGTACAAACAAGTGTATATTTTTTTACCTGATGATTTTTATGTATGTCTGTTTTCTAATAGACTTTATAAGCTCCTTGAGGGGCCCATAGTTTTAATCTATTTATCTTATAGCATTGTATCCCTAGCACTTAGCACTTGCTGACACTCATTAAATGTTCATTGTGTGGATTATCCAATAGATGACCACTTGAGTTCAACTCTCCACTTTGTATGTTAATATTTACCATACAGTGTTGTTTTCAGGGTGTTATACTGATTTTTAAATGCTTCTATTGACTGAAAGCATTAGAGTTAGCTGAGCTGTGGTCCTTTTTCTTGTAGGAAGGAATTTTTGGCCTTATTAAGGTATTGGGAGGGGTGAAAATGAAAAAAAAGCAATATAGATTAAATCACAGCATGTTTTTCACTTGGTTTACTATTCTTAGAGTGTCAGGATTGCACAGGCAGCTCTGGGTATCAGAACTGTAAGATAAGACTCATGACAAATTGCTCTTTGCCTACAAAAATCTAAAGTATTTATTAGTTTCTACTAAAGGGTTCTATCTTTGGTTGATGAAAGATTGGAAATTCTAGTTTTCTGATTTATATCTCTTTCTTGAAAGATAGGAAAAAATAGACTAGGCTTGAATACTGCATTCAGGAAGCTCTATATGACTTAGCATTTCTTTCTCTAAAGAGAAGTAAAAGGATGGTCATACATGACTCCTACTGGAGCCTAATTTATTGGATAATATGTATTGGTGGGATGTACTTTCTAATTGTATAAGTAGCACATCCTATGGTATATCATAACTTATGTTACCAGTGTTATGAATTTAAAGGACAACTTAAAATTGATAGCTATTTACTGTTGTAACATATGCTCTTATTTACCCAACACAGGATGAAAAAGCAGCCTTTTCTTAAATTTTCCTTTTAACTTAAAATTTGAAGCCTTAATTCTTTCGGATTGTAATGAGACATGTATTTGGCATTGGTCTCAAAACACTTTTAATTTTCTGAAGAAGTGGGTGGTGGGGGGAGACCCATATACGAAGAGACCAAAGAATGTGGACCTTGTTTGGAACCTGACTCAATCAAACTCACTGTTAAAAAAGAAAAAAAAAAATTAAAACAATAGGGAAATTTGAACTTTGAACTCTACTTGAATAACTCACTGGAATTATTATTAGGTTTTTTTAGGTGAGATAATGTTATTGTCATTATGTTTTTAATGGCACATACTGTCATTTTATTAATACATATTAAAATATTTATAGTTAAAATGACTTTGGGCCTTTCCTATATGACGGTCCATGGGGGCAGTATTGAGGTTTTTGGATGAAATAAGATTAGCTTTGTGTTGATAATGGTTGAAGCTGAGTGTTAAGTGCATAGGATTTCACTATACTATTCTCTACTTTTGTATGTGTTCAAAGTTTACACATTAAAGAAAAAGATTCCCATCCACATGCTTGCAATCAATAGTGCATTTGTACCACTAAAAGAAGAGTGATTTTGATAATTTCCTTGTCAGATTTCTGGAGAAGAGTTTCTAATACTTTTTCATAATTTATAAAAGGTTCTTTGAGTGTTTATATTTGTTTCATCTGGTTTTGCTTTCATAATTCTTAATAGCTCCTTTTTTTTTGATCCGTGTAGTCATTTAATTAAGATATAAAATGTAATTGGTCTTTACTCTTAGGTTTATTTTTCATAACTTTTGCTTCTTTTTATTTTTTCATAGTTGTGAGACTCAAAAATGAACTAAGGCCTTGTTAACTCTAAGTGTAATAAGATGATTTTCCTGTTCTTGCTGCATAGTGCAAAAATAGTATACTTTCTAACAGCAATGATCCTTGACTTTTCCCTTATTCTTCCCTTCCTCTACAGTTCTGATGAAATTGCACATTATTATGTGTCTAGTTCCTTGAGATATTTAGTAGCCAAAGAGAAAGTATACCCTACATATAAGATGAACAAATGTGTATAATTTAATAATGTAGATACAAAGCTTGGTAGATTTAAAAGCTTTTTAAGTGTTCATGTGTTTCACATTAATACTTTCACATAATTATGACATTTGTAGGTGTCAGTATACCTTCATAAAGGTATTAGGTTTTATAACTTTAACATGTACATATGTATATTGAAGTCATGGCATTTGCTAACATGATTTTTGTCTTTTCTAGAGTGAGTCTTTGGTAGTTTGTGATGTTGCTGAAGATTTAGTGGAAAAGCTGAGAAAGTTTCGTTTTCGCAAAGAGACGAACAATGCTGCCATTATAAGTAAGCTAAAAGCGATTGTCTCCGTTACATGGTCTTAGTTTGGAGTTTGGCTTTATCCTGTAGCTACATCGAATAACCTGAACCTTTAGAAAGTTACCTCTTCCAGTTTTAATGCCCCCCCCGCCCCCGCCCCCCTCTGTTAGGTCACTTTAAAAAGTAGCAGCTACTGTAACAGAACAGAGGCAGAGTGTCCTGCCTCCGCCCTCAGCTGCCTACACAGCTCTGGAGAAGATGATCATCTTCTTGGTCACTTGGTCATTTGTAGTGACCCATCCAACTCCATCCTTTAACTTTCAGGGGACTAAAAATAGCCTGGCCGTTCATCCTCAGACACCTTTGCCTACACCTAAAGTGGTACAGTTCAGCATTATGTTCAAAGTGATTTGAGGTCTTAATTCAATTGTAGACTTGAACTCTAGTTTCATGGAGAGTACTTTTAAGTGTCACAGACTTTTGACAGTAGAAAGAATGATTTGTATATTGCCTCTTCCACTGTGAACTGTATGTGATGTTATGGAGATTTCTTTTATATTCTTAGGTAATATTTAATATGTGGGTAGTGATTTAGAAAGATAAAGGAAGGGTGAGGGGGTGAGAATGTAAAACTCTATATACTGTTAACAGAGATGCATCTGGCAGATGTGAATTAATGAGGTGGTGACAGCTTGTTGAATTATGGTTCTTTTACAAACAAATACTACAATGTAGGCATACAGTTCTTTAAAGTGACAATGTGTGTCAGTGCCATTTTGCCACAAAGAGTAAAGCTATTTGAGATCATATTGTGTCTCACAGGATTTACTATGAAATTAGTGCAAAATAAAAAATTGGATAACTTTTCAGAGTAATGGATAAGAATACAGGCATAGATTATCTAAACGTATTTCAGTTTGGCTTTGGGCTCTGTTGCATGTATTTTAATAGAGATATCACTACTATTTGGTAATTCACTTTCTCAGAATACTCATACTGCACCATGAAATCCTGACTCTGGAGAAGCTGGGAATCTGGCGGTTGTTCTGTCCTGACCCTTGGTCCACGTTTTGCTTGCAATTCTAACCATGTGCAATAAACCAGTCTCAGTCACAATGACCTTTTCTTATCATCTAGGAAGTGCATTTGAGTTACGAAGTTCTTCATATACACAGTAAATGTAAGGAGTTGACATAAAGTTCTAAATTAGGTGCTGGGAATTCTGGGTAAAAGCTTTTAAATGCTGACTGCTTGTAGAGTCAAGCTTGTGTTTTATGCTTGTGTTTCTTCCTGTTTTAATTTTGGATGCCAAAAAAGGGCTAGGACTCTGCGGGTTGGGTAGATCAAGTCACATCAGAATCACAGTTTACTCATACTATATTTTTATTTTAGTGAAAATTGATAAGGATAAACGCCTGGTGGTGCTGGATGAAGAGCTTGAGGTTTGTTGGATCAGCTAAATATAGTTTTATCATTAAGCAATTATTATTGCCCAAAAGATGCTATATTAGTTACAGTTACTTCTAAAGCGAGTTCTAAACCTTTAGACATGATCATTATGCATGAAAAGCATGTGCTAATTATTGTGTAGTGCATTGTCTTGGTAATATAATCACCTCCCATAAAACATTAATGAAATCCAGGGTAATAAGTAGTAGAAGCTAGGGCTATATGTCTGGTAAAAACTGAATCAACTTTTTTTTTTTTTTTGGCTGTACGCGGGCCTCTCACTGCTGCGGCCTCTCCCGTCGCGGAGCACAGACTCCGGACGCGCAGGCTCAGCGGCCATGGCTCACGGGCCCAGCCGCTCCGCGACATGTGGGATCTTCCCGGACTGGGGCATGAACCCATGTCCCCTGCATTGGCAGGTGGACTCCCAACCACTGCGCCACCAGGGAAGCCCCAAAACTGAATCAGCTTTATAACTTGCTTCTAAATTGGTTGGCCAGTAATTAAAAACTAAAGCCCTTTAACCTAAGTATTTAGTTTGTCAAGTTAAGTAACTAATTTAGAGTGAAAAGAAATTAACTTTTTTCCCCTAAATCAGATATTGTTGTTGCTCTGAGGAGCTGGCTTATCTCACTCAGTATTTTCTGACAATTGGAACATGAGCATAGACTACTCTGCCTCCCAGCCCCATGTTTAGTTAATACACAGAGCTAAACTGGGTGGGCTGGAGTAGGCTTTCATTGCACTGAGGTTTTAATAACCTCAGCTTATGTACAATTTAGTAAAATAAAATTTTATGTTGTGGTATAAGGTTATGAATTTATACCTGTTAGTAGAATAGGTGCTGGTATATCTCTTAAGAATTTATGGGTAAGAAAATGTTTAAAAGTTGCTTTCTTTATGGTTCCAGGGCATTTCACCAGATGAACTTAAAGATGAACTACCTGAACGACAACCTCGATATCCTTTTCTTAGTGCTTTAGAAAGATTTGTTTTTTTAAAGTGGTCACCATTTTATTTATGAAGTTCATTTGTTCAACTTTTAAAAGACATATTTTACAAAATTTTCTTCTACACCATGATCATGACCAAATTATTCAATAAAATGTATGCTCGTATTGGAAAAGAACCAAAAAATTAATATTATTTTTTAAAAGTTCCTTTTATTATTACATGTTTATAATAAAAATTGAGAAAGAGAATAAATCCATATTAAATCTATACTTTTAATAAATTTATTTGTGAGAGAGTATAAGATGTTATAACTTTTGGGGGGGGGCCATTTATAATTTTGTGGAAAGATAATGAATAATGAAGGTGTGGCCTAAATGGATAGGATAGAAATTTGCCACCCATTAGCTCCCCTGGTGCGTGTTTTCTTTCAGAACTTTGTTGATAAGTACTTGTCTCAAACAGAGCAGTAATTTTAGTTTCCTTAACTTGAGAAAAACCTTCATTGTATATAGTTATAAGTATCAACATGATGATGGAAGAGTTTCATACCCTCTGTGCTTTATTTTCTCCAGTCCTGTTGGTAAGTGAATTTCTTTAAATAGTGCATATTTGGTTCGGATCAAATTAAACCATTTTTATACTAGACAAATTTTATGCTCATTTTAAGGAGGAAAAGTGATGAATAACCTAAATTGCAGTATGTGCGCACGCACATACACACATGAATGCATCCCTAAAAAGAAGTTACTATAAAGCATCATCTCTTAGAACTTGCTTTTCTTAGGATAGATTCCTAGAAGTGTAGTTAGGTGAAATTGTACAGATGTTTTAAGGAATTGATTTTAAGGAAAATGTAATGACATTTTAAAATATCAAAAGTACATTTTCTTCTGTATTTTAATTTTATTTATAAGTATGTGAACTATGTGTATGATTATGATATATATTTGGTGTCTATCTTTAAAATAGTAGTTACCAGTGATATGCCTATAATCTTGAAAATAGTCCCAGAGTAGCTTACATTGGATACTAAAATGGCTTATTGGTATTTAAAGTATCCATTATCACCAGAACTCCCACTGCCACCACCATTCAAGCCCACAATAAAGTTTCTGCTCACTGAACTCCTCCCTGAACTTTATTATTTGTATCATTTATGTAGCACTTAAAATATACTGCAGTCTATTTTTTAATTAATACGTAAACAGACTGTAACCTTTTTTCAGAGTCAATCTCCTGACATTACTGACCCAACAGCATCCCCAAACCTATATGTATTAGGCCTTTGTAAAATTCATCTTGATATTTACTGTCAAAACTAAGTGCTGAAAAGTTTTAAAGTATTTGCAAGGCTCTAAAAGTCAAGATCTTTAGAGATCTATCCTCATTTATTTTTGCTGACCTAAAGCCTTGTTCATTAGTAATATAGCTGTTTCTCTTTGTGCAGGCAGTATGCAGTGTAAGACTCAAAATACAGCCTTTACACATTTAGACAGAAGTGTTTGTAAACTTGATAGCATAGGAAATCCTAAATGTGTCATTTTTATAAAGTAAATAATGAAAACTCATCACTCTTTCAAAATTTAAGTCTCATTTCTACTCTGATCTGTCTCTTCCAGGATGTAAGCCTGAACAACAGATGATGTATGCTGGGAGTAAGAATAAGCTAGTCCAAACAGCTGAACTCACCAAGGTGGCATTTATATTTGACTAACTTGTTGAGACAATTTTTTCCCTTTCTAAATAGAGCAATACCCAAGTAATCTGAAGAGTTAAGTATTTCTTTATATAGGTGAAAGTTATTTAGAACAGAGCAGTAAACTAGAGCTTTTTATTAGTTGGAAATAGAATGATAGAAGTCTTTAACGAAAAGTGTGTTTTTGGAATGAAAATTATAAGTTGATTACAAGAACTCATATTCAAAATATAGGCAGCTTTAGAAAACTACTCAATCTATTGAGAATTTTTCATCTTCCATAATGTAATTTCTAGTAGATAAATGCAGCATTTGAAGCTTCTCTGGGCCCTTTACCATAGACTAAATGAACCAAATTCTGTGCAGGAATTCCATGCTATGCAGTTAACTGTATTGTTTCCAAATCTAAAATTAAAATTTTAAGAATACGTATTAGCTTTATTAAGTTAGAGCATTCTGTTTCATATGAGACACCTGCTTCAAGATTTAACATGTTCCCATTGTTTTATGGCATTTTTGAAGGTTAAAGGTAAGAGTGGTACTTGCTTTCAAACTTTATTTAACTTCCATGCATTAGTTTGAGTTGAAAAAGTATATACATTTAATGTTTTGAAATAGAATTTTACATCACTGGAATGGTATTAAATAATATTTCCTTTCAGTTTTTATTTTAAGGAGAGCAGGGTTTTCCCCTTGGGTGCTTAATTATCAACCCAGGTGATGTTTTTAAGTGCCCTCTGCTTTTTCCCTTTAGCCCACATGATTGTCATTGATACCACCAACTTATAGACACTACTTATCCTCATTTGTACCACGGGAATATGCTGGAGTTGCTCTAAGGGGATTGGGTGGTTAGGAAGGAGCTCTGTTAACAGGCTCATGTCTGCTCTAATCCTAGGCCTGCCCTAAAGTGCTGGAATTAAGGCGTTACAATTTACAAGTTACTTTTACAAATAATCTGATTGAATCCTCACCACAGCTCTGTAAGTTGATGGTGAAACTCCTGTTCTTAGCTGGGAAAACTGAGGTTCAGAGGATGAATGACTTGCCTAGGGTTGTATATTAGTACATTTCAGAGCTAGGATTCAAACTTTCATCTGGCCTCAAATCCCATCCTTTCTGCTCTATTACATTGTCTTACACAAACTGTCTTTTTATAGCCGTTATACTTTCTGGGCCTGTGTGTGTTCAGATTCTGGCTAGAGATTTGTGGCTGTGGACCACTAATCTATCCTTATAAAAACAGCTGTATTCCCTTCACCTGTGAAGGATCAGCACCTGCTCTTCCAGTTCCTAACTGGATTGATTTTAAGTGTGTATACTTGGCTCTCTCTTTTAGTGGGTAATATTTACAGAACTACTCTTTTAGAACATTTGTAGATTTGTGCTTTTAAGAGTTTTGATTTTATGCTGTCTTGATTGCTAAACTTTGGTAACTGAGGCCCTAGCACTCAAACGTAAAAGTATATCTAATTTACACAGATTAAGTCATGACCAACATGAAAGGAAGGAGAATTTGGTATTTAATACTCAAATATACAAAATATTTGATTTTTTCTTAAGGTATTTGAAATAAGAAATACCGAAGACCTAACTGAAGAATGGTTACGTGAGAAACTTGGATTTTTCCACTAATGTGAACTTCTGTGTTTCTAAAGTATTTATGTATTAACCTGACCATACTGGAACCAGACATAAATACTTATTTATGCCTAAAAATGCACTGTTATTTACAGTTTGTTACCTGCAGTAAAGAAAAATTCTTCATTTGTTCAAAGTTTGAACAAAGGGGAAATCATCTTCATAGTAATGAAACTTTGTAAAGTGTTTCCTTATATTTGTAATTGTTAGGTGGACTACTTCTCTCCAGGGACTTTTTGCACTCTTGTGACTAATTTCTACAACTTATGGTTCAGAATTTGTTACTATTTACAGACACCATTGGAAAGTGGGTATTAGATTGTGATAGACAACAGTTGCCTCCTTTTGACAAATACTGGATATTAGCAGTTTATATATGAAAATAGCATATTATCACTTGTCAAATCTTTGAAATCAATTTGGGATAAAAGACTTGAGTGACCCAATTTTGAGCCATGAATAATAACTTACTATAGTATAATCTGCATTACAAGCATTTTTTCCATCAATTCCTTGCCTTCTTAATTTTCTATATCCTTTTAATCAAGTCCAGAAACTTCATCAGTTGCTTGTTCTTAAGGTCTGGAAGTTAGATTTTATAATAAAGTTAGGACTATTAGGTTCTCTTCTTATGGAAAATAGCATTTTAGTCTTAGAAATTGATGGATTGTAACTAATTAAGGGCCTCATTCCTGGTTGTGTCATTTCTAGATAGTTTTGAATCTACGTTAATAACACTTTATTTATAAAGCACCTCTTAATGTCCTGTGAATGCTCGTTATTTTACATGTGTTAATACTGTGCCTTTGTTAGCTTTACATTTAGTTTAAGACTTTTACACTCTGCCAGTATTCCAGATTTGGTGAAATTAATACTTTTGTAAAGGGTCCAAGTAAAACAATTTTCTAATATGTGTATCTGAAATTTGTAATAAAATCAACTTGATATTTTAAAAATTCCAACTATCTACTTGCATTGGTGAATATATGGCAGTTGAGAGTTATAATTTGGGGCATATTTGTGATTAGTTTTGTGCCATAGGAAAAAAAATGGTTATCTTAAAACCTTGGCCATAGTTAATAACATTAACACATCAATAGAAATCTCATCATACATCCTAAATGTCAGAAGATATTCTAAACTGGACACCTGTCTTGTTAGATGATGGCATCCTTGGCATTATTAAAGCAAGGATTCTGATATATAGTGTACTTTAAAAACATATGAGTAACTGTTTAAGATTATCTTGACATTAATTTGACAAAAGGTCTTGAGACTCTAAAGACTACCCAGATTTGGTGAGTGAATTCTTTTATTAAGAATATCTTAATCATTTCAAAACTAGCAAAGGCTTTTTTTTTAATGTTGGCGTATCTCCCATTCATATGTGCTTTGCATTTTTTTAAGGTTTCTGTGCCAACTTTAATAAAGAGGTGAAGATAGTTGGAATTTTCACAATATTGAATCTTCTATTCCAACACTGTTTGGCTTCACTAATCTAAAAAACAGGAAGCAATAGGAAGTTAGTTGGAGATGAGGAAGTGCTAGAGGGGGTATTTGTTTTGGTTAATGAATGGGAAGGGTTCTTTATTCCAATTTCCAGAGAGAGAGAACTTAACCCAGGATGTTTAAGAATTCTTTAAACAGCTATTTTGATATTGGAGAATAATGCTTATAATTATGCAGAAATGCAAATGTAATCCAAGTGACTGGACACTTCTTCTAATGTTTTTGAATGAAGGAAATGAGATTTTGTTTCATCAGGTTCGCAGCAATAAGAGAATCTAGGGCTGCAAGAATGTATTTTTTTAGTGAGGTTCCTTATTTTGTCCTGCATGTTTTAGGTGTTTTTTTGTTTTTTAAATTTAATTGGAAGGTCCTCCATAATGTCAGATAATATTGACCTCCATACACAGAACTCTTAGCTCCCCTGTGCTCTAACAGGGACAAAGAGCTGTGATAAACCATGCTTTTTTGAGCTTGTCTGACTCCTTATCGATAACATGTATTTTTGCAAGACAATAGATGAGGTTAGGGGATCAGTAGAACATTTTTTTCACTTCCTTGGTCCTATAGGGAGAGTTATAGATTCCTTGTCCTAGAGTGTTCTCTGTTTTTTATATATATTTCCCTTTCATCTAACCAAATTTTGCATTGTTCTTTTAAAGTATATTTCCTGTTCAATCTCTTTTTCTGCCTTCTCCCTAATAGTAACTCCAGATTTTGTAATTCCAGTTTTTACATTCCATTTCTGGTACAGCCATTCCCATTCAGCCTTCAAACTTCATCTTTCCTTTTTGGCAGCAGCTTTTTTCTTGGGAACCTCCTTCATGGTCTTCTAAGTCACCATTAGTTTTGAAATTGTTGGCCTTGTATAAGTTCTGCATAGCATCTAATGTTGTCAAAATAGAACTGACTCGTAATCACAGCATGTTTTTTAGTATGGTTTTTGTGGCAACATAAATGATATATGAAGAAAACTGTTCTCAGGTGACTATGCTGAAATTCCAAAATGTCAAAGAGTTTTGAATAGTATTCACTTTGTTCTGGTATTGAAGCAATTATGTTAGGAAAAAAGTTGTTTGGCTGGCTGTTTTTGTTTAATTGACTTCTAAAATAAATGTTCAAATTGTCTATTTCTAAAGTTTACTAAATGCCTAGTGCAGTTAAACATACTCTTGTTTAAGAGGGTGTTGCTGAATTTTGTATTGTCATTACTAAATGGTCTTTGTAGCAAAATGTCAGCACTTTTCTCTCCCTTTTTGTCTCCTATTTTCAGGAGTCGAATGTAGCCATAAACTGTATCCTGGTCTGACACTTTAAAACTTTTCCAGTTAAAGGAGTTTATTGCCAAATTAAATTTGGCTGTCTTTGTTCCCCACTCATATAGATGGTAAGGAAGGGGTTCTTAAAAATATGTCTGGACTACCTTAAAACACGAGCAATGTCATTAATCCATAATGTGGACTAGTGATGAAAAGATATTTTCATAAGAGTTTAAATGCTGACATTTGGTGGAAGGTAGAGAGTAACTCATAATCTATCAATTCAAATATTCTTAGTATAGTTGCTTTCCCTGTTTGTTCAATAGACTGGTAATACTGGAATCTACAGAATTTGAGCCTTTACAACTTATGTGAAGAAGTGTCTCAAACATTTCTGGACGAATCTTATTTTGTATTTCTGGAACAATGTAACTCTTTTAGGCCACTTAACATCAGTGCTCCCAAGTTGAATATTCTTGAGAAATTTGTTTCTTATTATGCCATTTGACATTTCAAATCAGTGATCATCTCCCTATGATATTTAAAACAACTACATTAAGGTTGTGATAGAAACTGTGTTTTCTTGCTTTTTGGAGTATAGTTCATACACGTGTAATTACTTGAATATTGTTTGAGATCACTAACATGCCAGGGTAGTTCCCACTGATTCAGGTGGTCCAATGTAATCTCATTCAGGAGGCTTGAAACATTAATGGTTTAGTCTTGTGAATTTTAACAGTTTCCTGTCATCGTTTAACAAAATCAACAGCTGGCACAACTTCTGAAGCTGTGGTTTCAGTCTGTGCGAGTTCATATTGCATGTTTATTTTGGACAGTCTTCTGTTAAGCATGGTGCTTGTACTGGTTTAAATAAAATGTTAACATGAAAGGACTTACAGCTTTTCATTGTTTACTTGCCTCCTTTCCCTTTTGTTGTTATTTACTATTACCTGCCTGGCTCAATTGTGGCATCTGTGTGAACCACACAGATTCAGTTGTTTACTTTATCTGGAAAAACCGAGAGGCAGAATAAGTGGATCAGTTGGCAAAAGTAGGAACGGGGGAGGGAAAATATAACGAGATTATAAAAATTTCTAAAACTTGGTCTGATACTAAAATGGTTTGTTTGTAGGGGCAGAGGGCATTATTTCAAATGATGAACACTTGCTTTCAAAGGGAAGACTGTAAGTTAGAGGGTCTGTGTATTTTGTAAGAAATCAAATTAAATTGAAGGATCTTTTATTGAATATAGTTTATCACCATTTATTAAACGTCCGTTAAAGACCCTTTCTGCCTATATCACAGACTGTTGTCCGTGGTTTGTGTGTCGTGGGTATCTATTGAATGAATACAAGTCAACAGTACTTAACATAGTATTTAGACTTTACCATATACTTCTTGTGATTGACTATGTAGCAGTCACAGTTTGTTTACTGTTGTGAAAGGAGCTGTTTTTGCCTTCCTATATTCAGGAATCTCACAAGGAGAATTGGCCAGAGGAAACATCTTCCTTATTTCTCAAATTTAGCCACTTAGCTACTCAGACGGCCAGCTCCTAAATTTTTTCACCTTCATTGTCTTTTTGTCCTTTGCAGTTTTCAGCATCAAGAAGCATTTCTAATCACTTACCCTCACAGTGAGGGCCCACTCTCATTTGCATGAGGGCGCACCCTGAGTGGATACTCTCTCCTTGTGCGGTACATTTTTAGCTATGTTGGGAAGCCAGTTAGAGGAAAGATCTTATCGCTGAGCATCAGGGAGTTCTGTCATCCTTTGCTTGAGATCTGCGCCTAGGCTACATGAAAAGCTCCCTGCTGAGGTAACCCTCTCTTCCAATTACAGGAAAGAAAAAGCGGAATGTCTAGGTTGCATCCAAAAGCCGCCTTGTGCTGCCCCGACAAAGCAGGGGGAAGGCCGTGTGTGTGTGTGTGTGTGTGTGTGTGTGTGTGTGTGTGTGTGTGTGAGCGAGTGGGGGTAGGAGTGGGGATGGGGACGTGGGGGGGGCGGGGGATTCTAGACACTGTTACCTACACAGTTAAGTATAGATTCTGTTACCCTGGAATTAAGTCCTGCCGTATTGTGACCTATTCCTTACCTGTAATGGATGGCGGATCCCAATACACCACAGACCTTTGTTAGGTAGAAATACCCCTGCCACTGCTCCTTGCTGAAGGGGCAAGCCTTTAGGCAGCCATGGTTTGTCCCACATGGCTGTACTCCTGTCTGCAGCTCCCTCCCCATCGTCAGTACACACAGGATCTCTCCCAAGGGCCACCAGCCTCTAAGATGTTGCCTAACTGGTACCAAACACTGAGCTGGGCCAATTGCTTTCCCGGTGTCAGTCTTGTTACTTTATAAAGAGGTACAATTCAATTATAGTTCAATTCCTGATATTGGGACGATGATCTCATTCTCTTGAATGAGGCCATTAGCAGTGGGAGCTGAACTTGGAAGAACGCTGTTAGATGGAGAAGAGGCCAAGTGCAACCTACAGAGCAGAGGGAAAGAAGATGCCAGCTGGGGAGGTATAGAATGAAGCAGGTGTGCAGTGAGCAGCTGAATCATGTTAAAGATGGAGCCCTGAATTGAAGGGCCACCCTCCTGGCTTCTAGGTTCCTAGGGCCTCCTTTGATCCAGGGCCATTCTTCAGAGTCCCCCTCGTTCTGAGGCCTGGTTGGTTGGTCAGCTTTTTCTGGGTTCCTCTGTGTGTCTATCCTTACTAGAAACCCTCCATTACTTAAGTCAATATGGACATGTTTGTTCACTTGCATAAAGTACCTAACCCCAGTGCTACCTCTGGTTTCATCTGCCCCTATTCCCTACATTTACACCATCTCCAGCCCACCTTTTATACAAACATGCCCTGGCCCTGTCCCCAACCAACAGAAACACCTCTTCCCCATGCTGCTGCTGCCTGCCAAAATCAGTGATCTTCAAAAAGCATCTCAAATGCCATTTAAACCATGAAGTCTGCTGTTTGTTGGACTAAATATAGCATCTTAAAACACACACACACACACACACACACACACACACACACACACACTTTACGGCCAGGAGCCCATTGCCCAGGTGCACCCTCAGGACAGAACAACCAACCCCCCCGACCCCCCGCAGTCCCCATGGGGCCAGTTCCTTCCAGCCCTGTGGCTGTCTCCATCCCTTGAGACCTGGTAACTGGCTTTGACTGAAACAATCTGCTTGATGGCAGTATGGCTCCATAAATGCCAACTAAGTGCCTAACCCTAAGCAAAAGGTAGAAAAGGTCTACCACTCAGAGGAATCCAGTGACATTTTTGGTTATCTCTTTTCTTGTCTCTGGAGGAATTCTCTGGCTCCATAGCTTTTCTGGTCGCTCTTAAGAATTATGGAATTATGCTCAGTTTTTCAGGTAATACAAATTCCAGTCTAGCCTAATGTCAGAACTTCAACATCTTACTTTCTTTAAAGCTCCCTCCCTCCCTCCCATCTCCTTTTCCTCTACTCTGCCTCCTTCAAGCTTGTTCCAGGCTGGGAAACCCACCGTGCGACGTGGGGTGTGGCCTGTCCCGCATTATTGCCCTGCTTTGCTCCTCCATTCACTAGGTGTCTTTGGGCCCTTAAAGACTGGAGGAAATGGGCAACATAAGGGAGAAGGAAAAGACTTATTAACCTGGTACAGATGTAACCTGGAGTTGGTGCCCTCTGGCGTGGTCAGTGTCAAATACCAACTTTTTTCCCCCATGGAATGATTTCGTGGGTTTCTTGCCAATTCCCCCAGTGGGGGCTTTGGCTGCAAGACCCTTGACTCGGGTCATGCCCCCTATGGCTGGTGACTTTACAACCGTCCCTCCCAGCTCTTGGCTTCTAGCAGTCAACTCTGGTACCCTCCCTTTGTTTCTCCAGTCTGGCATTTTGAGCAGGGCCTGCAAGAAACACGTGTCTTTGCCTTGCTGCCGTCAGGGACTGTACAAATCTCTCGTTCTGCCATCAGGGTCAGCTCTCAGATCTAGCCCTGCGTACCTCTCTGATCTCATTCTGTCCTATTCTAGCCCACTACACCTGAGCCAAGCTGCCTTATTTTTGTTCCTCCAACAGCAAGCTCAGTCTTTCTCACTAGCTGTAGCTTCTTCCTGGGAAGATTGCCTGCTCTCCCCTCTGCACACCCCTCATCCCTTCCCCTGCAATATTCCTGTGGCTGGCTCCTGTATTCTGAACTGAGCTTAAGTGGTGCCGCTCAGAGGCTTTCCTATCATCCTTCCTATGGTGGCAACACATTGATACTCACGTCCCATCTGTTCTCATTCTCTGCGTAGCACTTAACCACCATCTGATACTTTTCTAATTTATGTAACTGGTCTGATGAAGGATTCTCAAACGGAATATTATAACAAATTTTGGGTTGTTTTTTAAAAAACTGTTACCTCTGTTCCTTGTCAAGCCTCTCTTTTTCCCTCTGGTTAGAAAGCTTCCTTAATGATATATTTCCATAACATGTCAGTCGCTTAGTTGTTAAAAGTGCCTTTTCTGTTACTAAGATTCAGTTCTGTTCCTTTTAAAAATTCCGTCTCAGATTTGATTCAGACCTTTTCTCCCCATCAGCACAGGCTAAACTTGTGGCTGGCAGTGGTGGGGAGCACCCATCCTCAGTCCCCTTGCACTGCCTTTCTCACTTATCCCCCTGGCGTAGCGATGGGGAAGAAGGAGACAGGAAAGGTGTTAGCTAATGCACCTGCCCAGGGCAGGCTGTTCTCCTGGAGGGCTTTCTTTCTTTGAGCATCCATCTCGTGCTGCTGGTGAGTAGGTTGCTTACTTCTGGATGTCATTGCTTCTTTATTTAACACCAACTGGCTGTGGTTCCAAGAGTGGGACAAGTATTCAAACAATGATTCTTTCCTGGGGGTCATCTTTTGGATTTTAGATGTCTTTTGGGGGTTTCTTCATGATTACTCTTTCTACAAATTTTGTTTTACTGGATTAATAAGTATCATTTGCCCCCATTTTCTTAGTTTTTAATGTATTCATTGCTATTTTTTGCCCAAATACCCCAAGAGATTAATAAAATGCCTAGAGCAATTCTTCCCAATACTTCAGCATATAGGAAAAGCTGTCAGTTCCCTTCTTCTCCTTGGAGCCCTACTTCCCTGCCTCCCATCTTCCCTCTAAATCTGCACACACACTGGATGCTCTATAGGTATGAGGCCAGATGTCATCCTGAAGTTTCCCCCTCTTGCTTCTTAGTTGGAGCCCCTCGGTTGGATCCCATGTATTCCCTGTCTTGTTAACTCATTACGTTGAGGCTCATGGCACAAGGGAGGAGAGCTTCTGTGTTTCTGAAAATGTTTTTCCTCCATACTCACAGTTAATTTGTGGTTTGGCTGGTGTGCCAGATAGTTTTGGTTTGCTTCTCCAGACCCACTCTCTGCCCTTCTCCACCCTGGTCTGTGCCCTCAAGGAGGCTGATGTTAGAAACTATATCAACTGGCTCCTTTGCCTTCTGGTTTCTTTTTGATTTCAGCCAACCTCTAAGAAGGATAGGGGGTGAGGATAGGGTATTTATTCCCTCCATCACTCCATTAGGGCTTCCTCCACAGGCTGTGGCCCTCCACTGAAAGTCATTCCTGCACTCAAGGTAGTTCTCTCTACATGATCTGCTTTTTCTGAATCCTGGTAACCACCACCTCCTCTTCATCCTTGGGTCTGGTGATGGGAACAGCAAAGCTTTGAGGACTCCAGCATCCCTTCCCACTCTTTAGTAATAGCCCCTTTTCAAAATCCCCTCAAATTATTTGAATTTAGAGTGGCATCTCTTTTCTGGGTATTAAATTCTAAGATGGAAATCAATTGCCCTCAGAATTTTAAGGTCATTGCTCCTCCACCTTCTACCTTCAATGTGCTGTTAAGAAGTCTGATGGGGCTTCCCTGGTGGCGCAGTGGTTGAGAGTCCGCCTGCCGATGCAGGGGACACGGGCTCGTGCCCCGGTCCGGGAAGATCCCACATGCCGCAGAGCGGCTGGGCCCGTGAGCCATGGCCGCTGAGCCTGCATGTCCAGAGCCTGTGCTCCGCAACGGGAGAGGCCACAACAGTGAGAGGCCTGCGTACCGCAAAAAGAAGTCTGATGCCCGTTGGACTCCAATTCTTTCATAAATTACATTCTTCTCCTCTCAGGAAGCTTTTGGGATCTTCTTATTTCTGGTGTTGTGAAATGTCTCTGTGATGAAACTCGGTATGGATCTGGTTTCATTCATTGTGCTAGATATCTGATGGACCATTTGAATCTGGGGATTCATATTCTTCAATTTGAGGAAAATTATTTCCCATTATTTATTTGGTACAAATTAGGTACAGGCTTAATTTATATGATACATACACAATCATAGTTGTCAGCAATATTTGTATTTGTATACATACTGATATTTTCTCTTTAAACATGTTTTCTATTCTAGAGAAGAATCTCCAAACAAAATCTCACCATGACTTAATTTCAGTACTAGCTCTTCATGTAGTTTGTAGATATGAGCTTTTATTTTATTTTATTTATTTATTTTTTGGGTGCGTTGGGTCTTCTCTGGGTGCGCGGGCTTTCTCTAGTTGCAGTGTGTGGGGGCTACTCTTCGTTGCGATGCACGGGCTTCTCATTGTGGTGGCTTCTCTTGTTGTGGAGCATGGGTTTTAGGTGTGAGGGCTTCAGTAGTTGTGGCATGTGGGCTCAGTAGTTGTGGCGCACGGGCTTAGTTGCTCCGTGGCATGTGGGATCTTCCCAGACCAGGGATCAAACCCACGTTCCCTGCATTGGCAGGCGGATTCTTAACCACTGCGCCACCAGGGAAGTCCCTAGATATGAGCTTTTAAATTGTGAATGTTCTGTTCTGTGTGGCATGTTTTACTTATACAGATGTAATAGGAGGTGTTGATTAATAGGAGGTTGTTGTCCTTGCTCTATGATCAACTAAACTAGAGCTATAAGACTACAAATGCCAATGAGTTAACTTCTATCTGGAGATTTTCTAAAAGGTGGCAAGGCTATTCTAATGCTTTCTTTCTCCCTTGAATTGCCCTTATCATCTCATCTAAGCCCAGGAACCAAGGATTGGTGGCTCTTCTCCAGTTTCATCTGCATTATCTCTTAACATGCAAGTACCTTTCTTTTTCTGAGATCTCCAAAGTTTGCCATTGTTCCCAGGCTGCCTGGAAGTGATATCCTTGACCACCTGTAAACCTGGAACCCTGTAAGTCTAAAACAAACTTCAGATCAGTTCCCAGTGAGGAATATGAAGTGGATTCCATATTCCCATTAAAAGATAAACAGAGGCACGTTAAAATTGACAAAGAGTTTATTTGAGCAAACAGTGATTCAAATCAGGCAGCACCAAACTGGAAGTGATTAGGAGCTTTCTAAGGGAAAGGCTTTTATAGAATAGAGGCTGAAGCAAAGCAAGGAAGTTATTTGACTGGTTATACATACTTAAGCAATTGCCTTATTTGGAAGAGCCTAGCTAACTGAGACTGGTTGTTCTAGCCAGAGCAACTAGGCAAGAAAAAGAAATAAAATGCATCCAAATTGGAAAGGAAGAAGTAAAACTGTCTCTGTTTGCAGATGATATGAACTTAAACATAGAAAACCCTAAAGACTCTACAAAAAAACTGTTGGAACTAATGAAGGAATTCAGTAAAATTGCAGGATACAAAACCAAGATACAAAATTCAGTTGTATTTCAATTCACTAAAAACAAACTATCTAAAAAAAAGAAAACAACCCCATTTACAGTAGCATCAAAAACAATAGAATACTTAGGAATAAATTTAACCAAGGGGGTAAAAGATCTGTCCACTCAAAACTATTAAGACATTGATGAAAGAAATTGAAGAAGACACAAGTAAATGGAAACATATCCCATGTTCATGGATCAGAAGAATTAATATTGTTAAAATGTCCATACTACCCAAAGACATCTATGGATTTAATGCAATCTCTATCAAAATTCCAACAGTATTTTTCATAGAAATAGAAATAAAAACAATCCTAAAACTCATATAGAGCTACAAAAGACTCCAAATAGCCAAAGCAATCCTGAGAAAGAAGAACAAAGTTGGTGGCATCACATTCCTTATTTCAAACTTTATCACTAAGCCATAGTATTCAAAATAGTATCGTACCAGCGTAAAAACAGACACATAGACCAATGGAACAGAATCAAGAGCCCAGAAATAAACCCATGCATATACAGTCAACTAATATTTGACAAGGGAGCCAAAAATACTCAGTGAGGACAGGATAGTTTCTTCAATAAATTGTGTTGGGAAAACTGGATATTCACATGCAAAAGAATGAAATTGGACCCCTGTCTTACACCACTCACACAATTAACTCAAAATGGATTAAAGACTTAAATGTAAGACCTGAAACTATAAAACTCCTAGAAGAAAACATAGAGAAAAAGCTCCTTGACATTGGTTCTTGTCAACAATTTTTTGGATATGACACCAAAAGTGGAAGCAACAAAAGCAAAAATAAACAAGAGGAACTACATCAAGCTAAAAGCTTCTGCACAGCAAAAGAAACAATCAGCAAAATGAAATGGCAACCTACAGAATGGGAGAAAATATTTGCAAACCATCTATCTGAGAAGGGATTAATAACCAATATATATATTAATAACCAATATAAGGAACTCATACAACTCAGTAGCAAAAAACCTCAAACAATTCTATTAAAAATTGGGCAAAGGACTTGAAAGACATTTCTCCCAAGAAGACACGCAAATGGCCAATAGGTACAAGAAAAGATGCTCAACATTACTAATCATCTGGGAAATGTAGATCAAAACCACAATGAGATATGACCTTGTACCTGTTAGAATGGCTATCATCAAAAAGACAGAGATAACAAGCATTGTCAAGGAAGTGGAAAAAAGGGAACCCTTGTGTAGTGGTGGTGGAAATGTAAATAGGTATAGCTACTATGGAAAACAGTATGGAGGTTCCTCAAAAAATTAAAAGTAGAACTACTGTAAGATTCAGCAATCCTACTTCTGTGTATTTATCCAAAGGGAATGAAACTACTTTCCTAAAGAGATACCTACGTCCCCCTGTTCATTGCACCATTATTTATAATAGCCAAGACATGGAAACCACCAAAGTGTCCATTGATGGATGAAAGGATAAAGAAAATGTCACACACACACAAACACATACACAGAGTAATATTATTCAGCCATAAAAAAGAAGGAAATTCTATCTTTTGCAACAATAGGAATGGCCCTTGAGGGCATTATGCTAAGTGAAGCAAGTCAGACAGAGAAAGACAAATACTGTATGATCTCACTTATGTGTGGAATCTAAAACAGATGAATTCATAGAAATAGAGAGTAGAAAGGTAGTTGCCAAGGGCTGGGGGTGGGGTGGTGGTGGAGGGAACTGGGAGATGCTGATCAAAGGATACCAGCTACCAGCTATAAGATGACTAAGTTCTGGGGATCTAATGTACAGCACGGTGACTGTAATTAACAGTACTGTATTATGTACTTGAATGTATTGATATATTGTTGTACTGTTAAGAGAGTAAATCTTAAATGTTATCACCACACCAAAAAAATGGTAATTATGTGAGGTGATAAAGGTGTTAACTAACCTTACTGTGATAATCACTTTGCAATATATGTGTATCAAATCATCATGTTGTACACCTTAAACTTACATATAAGTCAATAATATCTCAACAAAGCTGGAAAAAGCATTTTAATATATATTAGTTTCCTTTCAATCATTTCCCATGTATTTAAAAAAGATAATTGTATACGGTATGTATCCAATTTCATGAGTAATGTAATTATACATTCTCCATTTAAAAAGGAACTATTTATAAACATAATTAGATAATTTTATAATATTTTTCTTAGTGCATATGTCACGGTTTACATAACAATTCTTTTATTATTGGGTATTTTGGTGGTTTCCAATACTATTGCTAGAGATATTTTTGTGCAAAAGGCTTTTCCATGTTTTGGATGATTTTTCAAGAGGGTTATTATACTGAGAAGCTATGGACAAGGGAGACTTGCCGATACCAAATACTTTCATTTATTTAAAGTACTACCTAATTTGATTTACCAAAATGGTAATCTTTATTTTTAAATTGGCTTTTTCTTTGATTACTAGAGAGAGTTTATTTTCTCATATGTTTGTTAATCAACTACAACTGTAAACTGTGTGACCCTACCCTTTGTCCATTTATCAACTGGGGGTTTAGAGTTCATTTTTAGAGAGATTTCAGTGTACTTATTCATCCTTTGTCTTTTTTTTTAAACAGACTATTTCAGTTTTCTTCTTTACTTTGGTGTACTTTTATATATTGAAAATTTTGTTTATTTTGTAATTGACTCTGTTGATTGGGTGGGTTTGTGTGTGTGTGTGTGTGTGTGTGTGTGTGTGTGTGTGTGTGTGTGTAAGATGTAACAGACTGGTTTTAGTTTAAAAAGTACACCCACACCCGGAGATCTGACAATGCTATGCGTTCCTTTATTTTAAATGGCTAACCTTGAATTTACCTAATTATATGGTATCAAGAGAGAATTTAAATTATTAATGTACCTCGACAAAGGTTTTAACATCATGAAAAATATTTTTTCCAATAATTTGGGATGCCTTCTTTAAAAAGCATTCAATTATTATGTGGAATTGTGTCTCTTTCTGGAATAATTATTCTAAGATATTGATATATTTGTTGATTTTTCTGCCTCAATCATACTTATAATTATTACTGCTTTGTAAAATGTTTTCAAATCTCATAAAGCTAATTTCTTTTCATCTTTGTTTGTTTTCAAATATTTATTTGGTATTTTCAAGTATTCTTTAAGGTGAATTTTAAAATAATGTTCGAAATCTCATTTTGATTACAATCGTGGTAACATAAATTAATTTGGGAGAAAATGACATCTTTTTAAACTTCAATCAAGGAAAATCTTTCCGTTAACTCTTTTATTTTTCTCAGTGAAGTGGTATCAATTTTTTCTTTCCATATTGGTGGCACATATTCCTTGTTGAATCTGCTGGGTATTCATTTTAATCCATCTCTAGTCATGGGATTAATCGTGAGATTCCTCCCAACTGCTCCCAGTCAGAAGACCTGACCCAGGGATGGTTGAAGAGGTGTCATTGAGACTGGAATATGGCCCAGGAACTGGAAGCACCTAGCTTGACCTGCAAGACTGAATTTTCTGGTTTTCACGTCAAATGCAGAAGTTTGTTGATCCTCTTCCATTAGGGTAACAAAGCACCTCTCTGCTTGTTGCTGCAGTTGAACTGCCTGGCCATGGACTCTATTAGCCTTTTCTCAATCTCACCACTTTGGCTTTTGCTCAAAACCAGTTAGACTTCCCTTTACTCATGGGTCATCTTAGTCCTTCCTGCCTCATAGCCACTCACATTATGAATTCAGATTCAGTTCCTATTACAACCTTTTTGGCCTGGGGGTGGTAGCGACTCCTGGCTATTTCGGGCTGCAGTGTACTGCACTCCCCCTTGTTAGTCTCCTTTAGCCCTGCCCACAGCACTGCAAACAGCCCAGTGCACTGCAATGTGGTGCGTGTCCAGGCTGGCACCTGCCCCAGCCTGGCCTGGCCAGGATGCGCCCAGCTTCCAAAGGACAGTCGTTATAGCCTTGGATGTGAGAGGTGGAATCTCATTTCTGTTCTACTCACCTGGGGCTCTCTCTGAGAAACAAATGGAGCTGGTCCAATAGAACTGGAGGAAGATGAGTTCTTTTAAAGTTGTAAACCTGGGACTTCCCTGGTGGCGCAGTGGTTAAGAATCGCCTGCCAAGAGCTTCCCTGGTGGCGCAGTGGTTGAGAGTCCGCCTGCCGATGCAGGGGACATTGGTTCGTGCCCCGCTCCGGGAAGATCCCACATGCCGTGGAGCGGCTAGGCCCGTGAGCCATTGCCGCTGAGCCTGCGCATCCGGAGCCTGTGCTCCGCAACGGGAGAGGCCACAACAGTGAGAGGCCCGCGTACCGCAAAAAAAAAAAAAAAAGAGAAAAAAGAAAAAATTAGAATCGCCTGCCAATGCAGGGGACAAAGGGTCGAGCCATGGTCCGGTAAGATCCCACATGCCTAAGAGCAACTAAGCCCGTGCGCCACAACTACTGAGCCTGCGAGCCACAACTACTAAAGCCCGCGTGCCTAGAGCCCGTGCTCCGCAATAAGAGAAGCCACCGTAATGAGAAGACCGCGCACTGCAACAAAGAGCAGCCCCGGCTCGCCGCAACTAGAGAAAGCCTGCGCGCAGCCCGCGTGCAGCAACGAAGACCCAACACAGCCAAAAATAAATGAAAAAAAAGACATATTTTAAAATAAATAAATAAAGTTATATACTTGTTACTTTAAAAAAAAAAGGGACTTCCCTGGTGGTCCAGTGGTAAAGATTCCGCCCTCCGGTGCAGGGGACGCAGGGTCGATCCCTGGTCAGGGAACTAAAATCCCACATGCTGCGGGGCAGCTAAGCCCGTGTGCCACAACTACTGAGCTCCCAGGCCTCAACAAGAGAGGGAAAACCTGCACACCACAACTAGAGAGAAGCCCATGCGCCACAACGAATGATCCCGCATGCATCAATGAAGATCCCAGGTGCTGCAACTAAGACCCGATGCAGCAAAAAAAAAAAAAAATGTTTCTAATGACAAATGTATATAAGGATCTTAAGAGGGTACAGTTTAAAGATTAACCACAAAAGAGCGTAAGATTCAAAGATTAACAAATGATAAAGCAGATACGCATGCACTCATTATCCAGCCTAATCACCCTGTGTAGAAGCCCTGAGAATGGTGTTCCACGCTAGCTAAAAAGCACTCGCATGCACCACAACTTGCTGTGTTATATCTGCAAGTTTGCTTTTTCTTTTCCTGTTTTCTGAGCCAGTGGAGTTACTAGACTCCCAACGTCAGGTTCTGTGGTGTTTCAGGTTCTAATGAGGTTGGCTTAGGATGACATGAACAATAGATACAACAGCAGCCAAGCAGTGAACATATTGAACTTTTGACTTATTCAGTTTGAATAACTTCCCATTCTTGTTTAGGAAGAGAAGCAGGCTCCTGTGGGGAAACCAGCTTCTTTACTTCTGCTTAGACATGGTTTTGATCAACTCATTCCTGTGCTGTTTATGGTTCCAGCTTTTACCCTGGGATTCCGCTTACTCCTGGGTTCTGTTGACTGCTTTCTCTTTAGTGTCTCTCCACTTGTGGCCTTGCGCCTGGTTGCTGAGTGTCCTTGTATATCTCATATTCAAACTCCCAGAGACACAGGGTCTGTGTGATACCCTTGGGGATGTGGTTCTGGGAGGGCAGAGCAGCTCCCAGGCAGCAGTACCTGGCTCCTCTACTTCTTAGTCTATCCTTAGGATAAACTTCCCTAAACCCATGCCACCTGGACATGACTCTGTTCCTTGCAACCCCAATGGGCCTGAACAACCACTCACAGATCCAACAGGCAGAACATCCAGTAAAGGAAATTTGAGAGCAGTATGTCCTATAAGGAGACTGAAACACAGGGGGTGTTCCAATTACAACCTCAGGAAGTCACACCTAAAGAAGATCAAGCGCTCCCCGGCACTAAAGGGTGGCTAAATAATATCTTGAAATAATTATCGTGTTTTTCTCTCGTATTTCCTTCTCTCCCTACACTGTGAAGGTGGCTAGGCGGTTTAGGCTTCCATGCCTCGGGGATTTTTGCAGACAGGACAGAAAGAAGAAAGCCATTTGAAGCCAACCACTCTCCTTGCCCTTTATGAGAGCCCTAATTGCACTGAAGAGACTCTGCCAGGTGTCCCAGAAGGGGAGGGTGATGTGTGAAGGTTTTGGGGGTCCAGGAGAGAAAGAAGAGAGGATAGCTAATCAGTCTCCTAAAGTAGAAAGGGATGAGAAGTCTGTGAGTCTTGCATAGCTGTGGGTAGCTAGCATCTAGGCACTGCTCTGCTCAACCAGGACAACATCCCCAAGTGGACCACACAGACCCTATCTCTCAGGGAGTTTGAATGTGAGATATACAAGGACACTTGGCAACAGATGGCAAGGCCACAAATGGAGAGACACTAGGGAGAAAGTAGTCAACAGAACGTAGGAGTGGAGATCTGTGCCCTGTTCCGTGGGCCCTGGGGAGGTGCTGACATAATAGAAAGGGTGACCTTAGGGTGCCTGTGGGGGGACCAGAGTTTCCAAACTTGGCAATGATTCTAATACCTGCCAGTTCTGCCTCTGTGACCACATACATTTCCAAGACTCTATTGTGACACTGGGAAGGGGGATCCCCAGTAATACCTGGTACACAGTCTTTCACGAATTCAGTGGAAGCAGAACTGGAGTTAGAATTAAGTGTTTTAAAAACAATAAAGAACATAGCACCTTCTCTATGACCCAGCAATTTCACTAATATTTACCTAAGAGAAATGAAAATATATGGCCCCAAGAAAAGACTTGTACAAGAATGTATATAGCATATTTATCTGTAATAGCTCCAGAATGGAAATAACCCAGATGTCCTTCAATAAGAGGATGGATAAACAAATTGTGATGTATTCACATGATGGAATATTACAGAGCAATAAAAAAAAAGGAATAGACTACTAATACAGCAACAACATGGATGAATCTCAGAAACATGCTGAAAGAATCCAGACATAAGAATACATACTGTACTGGAGAACGGACTTGAGGATATGGGGAGGGGGAAGGGTGAGCTGTGACAGGGCGAGAGAGAGGCATGGACATATATACACTACCAAATGTAAGGTAGATAGCTAGTGGGAAGCAGCCGCATGGCACAGGGATATCGGCTCGGTGCTTTGTGACCGCCTGAAGGGGTGGGATAGGGAGGGTGGGATAGGGAGGGTGGGAGGGAGGGAGACGCAAGAGGGAAGAGATATGGGAACATATGTATATGTATAACTGATTCACTTTGTTATAAAGCAGAAACTAACACACCATTGTAAAGCAATTATAGCCCAATAAAGATGTTAAAAAAAAAAAAGAATACATACTGTATAATTTTAATGATAAGGTGCTCTAGGTAAGACAAATCTAATCTGTAGACAGAAAACAGATCAGTGGTGGCCTTGGGCTAGGCATTGGGAAGGGGCACAGTGGAACTTTTTTGGGGTGTTGTAAATGTGGAACGCACTGATTATGGGTGGTTACCTGAGTGTATAATTTTGTCTAAATTCATTGACTGTGCACTTAAAATGGGGATATTTTATTTTATGTAAATCATACTTTAATAAAGTTGATTTTAAAAATGAATGAGGGACTTCCCTGGTGGTGCAGTTGTTAAGAATCTGCCTGCCAATGCAGGGGACACGGGTTTGATTTCTGGTCTGGGAAGATCCCACATGCCGCGGAGCAACGAAGCCCGTGTGCCACAACTACTGAGCCTGCACGCCACAACTACTGAGCCCATGTGCAACAACTACTGAAGCCCACGCATCTAGAGCACGTGCTCTGCAACAAGAGAAGCCACTGCAATGAGAAGCCCGTGCAGCACAACAAAGAGTAGCCCCCGCTCGCCACAGCTAGAGAAAGCCCGCGCACAGCAACAAAGACCCAATGCAGCCAAAAAAAAAAGGAACTCCTGTGGAAGAGTCTCAAAGAAAACCCCCAAATATTGTGCTGAGCCCAAACAGCCAGACACAAAGAACACATATCACAGGATTCCATTTAATGAAGTTCAAGAACAGATGAAGCTAATCTATGTTACTAGGAAGCAGGACGGTTGTTGCCTATGGGGGTGGGCCATGAGGGAACTTTGTGAGGTGATGGCCAAGTTCTCTATCTTGTTTGCGGGTGGTCGTTACATGTGTGCGTGCATGTACTGAAACTCCTTATACACTTAAGATCTGTGTTTTTCACCATTTAAAAATTTTACCTTCATGTGGCTTTATAAAAAAAGGCACACATTAGAAAAAGAATACCAGTGAAGAGAGATTTTGCACACATGAGATTGTTGAGTCATTTTTGTACATTGATTCCTCTCATAATGGTTGTATAACAGGCACTCCTAGGGCAAAGGGCAAGGTGGATAACACAGCCACCTGATGTGAGAAACCACATCCTGCTGGACAGCCTGATGCTGTCTATTTGTATATAGGGATTTCCCTGGCGGTCCAGTGGTTAAGACTCCGGGCCTCCACTGCAGGGGGTGTGGGTTCGATCCCTGGTCGGGGAACTAAGATGTGGAGCAGTCAAAAAAAAAAAAAAAAGATTGTATGCAGCCTTAACCCAATGATTTATAAATGTATGTGGTAAACAGAAAATAACACGAACATCCATCAGCTCTGCCCCATACAGAGCAGCTGGGAGTCAGACATCACTCTGGAGGGCAGGAGCTGCCTTTCCCTAAAACCTTGGGCTGGGGAAGGGCTCCTCCTTGAACCACATGGGATGAAGGTCATGAACCCTTGAACAAACTCTGAACTCTGCCAACAAGAAAGAAGTGGGAGTGGCAACCAATACTTTCTGCTATACCTCCCATTCTTCTCAGCTCCATGGCTATTCTTTCCAAGGCTTACATCTCAGACACATGTCCAGATCCAGGTGCCACCCACAATCACCCGGTGAAATTGATTTTCCCCCGAATATGCAAACCTCTTCTGGAACATTGGGAACCGCTGGCCTACCATTTTCTGTGCTCATTACTCAACGTAAGGTCCCAGGTCCTCCCAAAACATCATAGGTTCCTTATGGTATATGTCATCTGGATGACATGTTCTCCTCTTGCTCCATGCCTGTGGGAGACCTTGAGTTGGTTGAGGACAAATTCACAGTAGTGTTGGGACTCTCCCTTTATGTTACTACGGTGTCTTTTTTTTTTTTTTTTTTTTTTTGAGGTACGCGGGCCTCTCACTGTTGTGGCCTCTCCCGTTACGGAGCTCAGGCTCCGGACACGCAGGCTCAGCGGCCATGGCTCACGGGCGCAGCCGCTCCGCGGCACGTGGGATCCTCCCGGACTGGGGCACGAGCCCGTGTCCCCTGCATCGGCAGGCGGACTCTCAACCAGTGTGCCACCACGGAAGCCCTTCCATGGTGTCTTTGAGGAGCCTATTCATTCCCCCTCCACAGAGAGGGTGCGTGGTTTACCAGCCTCCTGGGCCAAAGAAAGAGGAACGTCTCCTCGGCAGGGACTGAATGTGGTGCTGAGCGGAGTGGTGAGCGTCACTCCCACTTGGAAGATGGAAGTGTGAAGACGACCTGCTGTCGAATGGCAGTTCTCAACAGACACCAACAGGAAGGAAAATTGAGCTCAGCTGCCAGGCGCTCGCTGGAGTTTGGCAAGGCGGTGCTGGTTCCCAGGGAATCTTGCAGCCTGCTTGAGCTCACGTTCTCCTGACTGCTCAGCACCTCCTCTTCCGTCTTCCTCAGCACTGGCTTTCTTCATCTAGTCTAAGGGGCTGGAAAGTTCTCTCAGGTGTGTATCTGAACTTTTTGGATCCAATTCTTAGACTACATGCTTTGTATTTGTGGGCTTTGTTTTCCAGCTCTCTGGTGGCTGACCTCCGCTTGTCTGGGCTGAGGGCATGGGAGTAGAGGCAAACTGATGGAAAGACAACTTGAACAAAGGAAATTTGAGTGGGGGAAGAAGAGAAGTGGGGGAGAGGGAGTGAGTGAGTGAGCAGAAGATTAATATTAATATTAATATTCTTTCATCCAGCCCCATCCATACATGTAACTAGAAGCAGGAACCACCATCGACTACAAGATTACTCCCATGGGCTAAAAAGGGTTAATGCAGCTTCTTAAATTTACTGAGAATTGTTTGCCCTTTCTGCTCATAATGGTCCTCCAAAATGTCAAGTAAACCCATTCTTTTCCTCGACGACTGCCTCGTCTATGGTTGGTTCATCTAATTAGCCATTTGCCCTCATTAAAATCGGTGTGTTTTGTAACTGATCACAGTTGTGTAATGTTGTCTGAAGCAGTGCTGTCCAACAGAACTTTCCGCGATGATGGAAATAGTCTTTAACTACGTTGTCCAATAGGGTAGCCAGAAGCCACATGAGGCTACTGAGCACTTGAAATATGGCTAGTGGAGCTGAGGAACGAAATTTTTAATTGTATTTAATTTTAATCAATTTAAACAGCCACGCGTGACTAACGGCTCCTGTATTAGACTACACAGGTCTAAAATTTACCTGCGTGCTCCGGTAAAATGTAAAGGGGGCTTCACACTGCCCCAGCCTCTGAGCGAATTAGTCAGCATTCTATCTGACGTAGAGTAAACCTTGTCGAGACACCTAAAATGCTACGCTTGAATGAAGTTCAAAATTTCTCTCGCCCATTTTTTCTACTTTCTCAGGTGAGTCGTCCCTTCTAGAGCTGAGGGTGTGTCCTCGGGAGGCAGTTCCCCTTTGTGTGATAAGGTGCTGGGCATAGTTACCAGGCAAGGGAAAGATACATTCCAAGTATTGACCTGAAATAGATTGCCAGATGTTTCTCCAGCAAAGATGGGTTTATTCCAGATCAGTAGAGAACTGCGATTCGGGATCTGCATCCACGCGCAAGTCCCCAAAATGGCAAGGGAGGAAGAAGAACACTTTTATAGAGGGGAAAAGGAAGTTGGGAGGACTATGGCAAACAAAGAACCCACGGCTTTTTTTTTATTTTATTTTTTTTATTTTTTTGCGGTACGCGGGCCTCTCACTGTTGTGGCCTCTCCCGTTGCGGAGCGCAGGCTCAGCGGCCATGGCTCACGGGCCCAGCCGCTTCGCGACATGTGGGATCTTCCCGGACCGGGGCATGAACCCATGTCCCCTGCATCAGCAGGCAGACTCTCAACCACTGCGCCACCAGGTAAGCCCCAGAGCCCACGGCTTTTAATTGTTTGAGTCCTTGCCAGGAAAGAGGAGGAGTCTTTCATCTTCCTTTTGGGCTCTGCTGTTATCACAGGGCATGAGAGCTCCCTTGCTGGTCTCCCAACCCTATTTAATTCAGGTTTCTGTTTATTAATATTTTACACAAATGAAGCTGGAGAGGAGCTTGTTGCCAAAAGGTAGGACCTCGAGGTATATGGTGATGAAACATTATTTTCCAAAGTGTAGATGGGATTCATTCATAAGAAGGTGGCTGGATCTCATGGTCTGGCTTGGACAATTCCACGTAAACTCTTGTTTCCCCCGACATCAGGAAACTGCCTCTGCCCTCATTAGATCATGAGTTCCCCTGGACAAATATTGCCCAATGCTGTATTTTGCCATGCTTCTGTGGCCTGTAGTACTGTATATGTCTTCTTTGATGCCTTCCTTTCTGTCACCACTGCATACAGTCAACCAAGTCCTACTGAGCTTATCTCCTAAATATTATCAAATATATTCACTCCTTTTTCTCCCAGCTTCCACAGCTTTAGTCAGAGCCACAGCAACTTTTGCCTGGATCATTGCTATGGGCTCCTTGCTTCCAGTCTCATGCTTCTCTAATGGGGGTTATCGCGTCCAGTTGAGCAGTTTGTATACTGCAAAAGGTGGCTGGCCAAGGAGGTTAGTGGGACTGAAGTATCGCCTGCATTCTTGTGCACGGGTACAGGAGCTCTGTTTATCTGGAGAGAGTACCTTTGTAATTTGCACAAAGGTGCCACATAATCCTCATGGCTATCCAATATGGTAGCCACTAGCCACATGTGGCTGTTTAAATTTTTTTTTAATAAATTTATTTATTTCATTTATTTTAATTTTTGGCTGCATTGGGTCTTTGTGCTGTGTGCGGGCTTTCTCTGGTTGCGGTGAGCGGGTCTACTCTTTGTTGTGGTGCATGGGCTTCTCATTGCAGTGGCTTCTCTTGTTGCGGAGCACGGGCTCTAGGCACGCGGGCTTCAGTAGTTGTGGCAAGTGGGCTCAGTAGTTGTGGCATGCGGGCCTTAGAGCACAGGATCAGTAGTTGTGGCGCACGGGCTTAGTTGCTCCGCGGCATGTGGGATCTTCCCGGGCCAGGGCTCGAACCCGTGTCCCCTGCATTAGCAGGCAGATTCTTAATCACTGCACCACCAGGGAAGCCCTGGCTCTTTAAATTTTAATTAATTAAAATAAGTAGAATTTAAAGTTCAATTTCTCAGTCATACTAGCCACATTGCAAGTGCTCAATAGGCACAAGTGGCTATTGGCTACTATACTGAACAGTGCTGATAAAGAAAATTTCCACCATTGCAGAAAGTTCTGTCTGACAGCACTGGATAGACTGCTTCTAAACCATTCTCTATACAGTTTGCTGGTGTGAGCAATCTTTAGCACAAAGCTAAACATGTCCCTCTCTTGCTTAAAAGCCTTCAGTGATATCCATTTCCATCAGCAGCGATCATTTAGCAGGTGGTGAGCCAATTTTGTGGGTGACAACCAACATTAAAAACAAGACAGCAGGGAAAAGCAACAAATAACATACAAGGGAATCACCATAAGGTTAACACCTGACCTTTCAGCAGAAACTCTGCAAGCCAGAAGGGAGTGGCAGGACATTTTTTAAAGTGATGAAAGGGAAAAACCTACAACCAAGATTACTGTACCCAGCAAGGATCTCATTCAGATTTCATGGAGGAATTAAAACCTTTACAGACAAGCGAAAGCTAAGAGAATTCAGCACCACCAAACCAGCTTTACAACAACTGCTAAAGGAACTTCTCTAGGCAGGAAACAAAAGAGAAGGAAAAAACCTACTATAACAAACTCAAAACAATTAAGAAAATGGTAATAGGATCATACATATTGATAGCTACCTTAAATGTAAATGGATTAAATGCTCCAACCAAAAGATATAAACTGGCTGAGTGCATACAAAAACAAGACCCGTATATATGCTGTCTACAAGAGACCACTTCAGACCTAGGGACACATACAAACTGAAAGTGAGGGGATGGAAAAAGAGATTCCTGGCAAATGGAAATCAAAAGAAAGCTGGAGTAGCAATTCTCATATCAGACAAAATAGACTTTAAAATAAAGACTATTACAAGAGACAAAGAAGGACACTACATAATGATCAAGGGATCAATCCAAGATGAAGATATAACAATTGTAAATATTTATGCACCCAACATAGGAGAACCTCAATACATAAGGCAAATGCTAACAGCCATAAAAGGGGAAATCGACAGTAACACAATCATAGTAGGGGACTTTAACACCACACTTTCATCAATGGACAGATCATCCAAAATGAATATAAATAAGGACAAACGCTTTAAATGATACATGAAACAAGATGGACTTAATTGATATTTCTAGCACATTCCATCCAAAAACAACAGAATACACTTTCTTCTCAAGTGCTCATGGAACATTCTCCAGGATAGATCATATCTTGGGACACAAATCAAGCCTTGGTAAATTTAAGAAAATTGAAATCGTATCAAGTATCTTTGCTGACCACAATGCTATGAGACTAGATATCGATTACAGGAAAGAATCTGTAAAAAATACAAATACATGGAGGTTAAACAATACACTACTAAATATCCAAGAGATCACTGAAGAAACCAAAGAGGAAATCAAAAAATACCTAGAAACAAATGACAATGAAAACACGATGACCTAAAACCTATGGGATGCAGCAAAAGCAGTTCTAAGAGGGAAGTTTATAGCAATACAATCCTACCTCAAGAAACAAGAAACATCTCAAATAAACAACCTAACCTTACACCTAAAGCAACTAGAGAAAGAAGAACAAAAATCCCCCAAAGTTAGCAGAAGGAAAGAAATCATAAAGATCATGTCAGAAATAAATGAAAAAGAAATGAAGGAAACAATAGCAAAGATGAATAAAACTAAAAGCTGGTTCTTTCAGAAGATAAACAAAATTGATAAACCATTAGCCAGACTCATCAGGAAAACAAGGGAGCAGACTCAAATCAATAGAATTAGAAATTAAAAAGGAGAAGTAACAACGGACACTGCAGAAATACAAAGGATCATGAGAGATTACTACAAACAACTATATGCCAATAAAATGGACAACCTGGAAGAAATGGACAAATTCTTAGAAAAGCACAACTTTCCGAGGCTGAACCAGGAAGAAATAGAAAATAAAAAGAGATCAATCACAAGCACTGAAATTGAAACTGTGATTAAAATCTTCCAACAAACAAAAGCCCAGGACCATATGGCTTCACAGGCAAATTCTATCAAACATTTAGAGAAGAGCTAACACCTATCTTTCTCAAACTCTTCCAAAATATAGCAGAGGAAGGAACACTCCCAAACTCATTCTACGAGGCCACAATCACCCTGATACCAAAACCAGACAAAGATGTCACAAAGAAAGAAAACTACCAGTTTCACTGTATCACTGATGAACATAGATGCAAAAATCCTCAACAAAATACTAGCAAACAGAATCCAACAGCACATTAAAAGGATCATACACCATGATCAAGTGAGGTTTATCCCAGGAATGCAAGGATTCCTCAATATACACAAATCAATCAATGTGATACACCACATTAACAAATTGAAGGAGAAAAACCATATGATCATCTCAGTAGATGCAGAAAAAGCTTTTGACAAAATTCAACACCCATTTATGATAAAAACCCTCCAGAAAGTAGGCATAGAGGGAACTTACCTCAACATAATAAAGGCCATATATGACAAACCCACAGCCAACATCGTTCTCAATGGTGAAAATGGAAACCATTTCCACTAAGATCAGGAACAAGACAAGGTTGTCCACTCTCACCACTATTATTAAACATAGTTTTGGAAGTTTTAGACACAGCAATCAGAGAATAAAAAGAAATAAAAGGAGTCCAAATTGGAAAAGAAGAAGTAAAACTGTCACTGTTTGCAGATGACATGATGTTATACATAGAGAATCCTAAAGATGCTACCAGAAAACTATTAGAGATAATCAATGAATTTTGTAAAGTAGCAGGATAAAAAATTAATGCATAGAAATCTCTTGCATTCCTATACATTAATGATGAAAAATCTGAAACAGAAATTAAGGAAACACTCCCATTTACCACTGCAACCAAAAGAATAAAGTACCTAGGAATAAACCTACCTAAGGAGACAAAAGACCTGAATGCAGGAAACTTTAAGACACTGATGAAAGAAATTAAAGATGATACGAACAGATGGAGAGATACATCATGTTCTTGGATTGGAAGAATCAATATTTTGAAAATGACTCTACTACCCAAAGCAATCTACAGATTCAATGCAATCCCTATCAAACTACCAATGGCATTTTTCACAGAACTAGAACAAAAATTTTCACAATTTGTATGGAAACACAAAAGACCCCGAATAGCCAAAGCAATCTTGAGAAAGGAAAATGGACTGGAGGAATCAGGCTCCCTGACTTCAGACAATACTGCAAAGCTACAGTAATCAAGGCAGTATGATACTAGCCCAAAAACAGAAATATAGATCAATGGAACAGGATAGAAAGCTCAGAGATAAACCCATGCACATATGGTCACTTTATCTTTGATAAAGAAGGCAAATATACAATGGAGAAAAGACAGTCTCTTCAATAAGTGGTGCTGGGAAAACTGGACAGCTACATATAACAGAATGAAATTAGAACACTCCCTAACACCATACACAAAAATAAACTCAAAATGGATTGAAGACAAAATTTAAGGCCAGACACTATAAAACTCTTAGAGGAAAACATAGGCAGAACACTCTATGACATAAATCACAGCAAGATCCTTTTTGACCCACCTCCTAGAGAAATGGAAATAAAAACAAAAATAAACAAATGGGACCTAATGAAACTTCAAAGCTTTTGCCCAGCAAAGGGAACCATAAACAAGATGAAAAGGCAACTCTCAGAATGGGAGAAAATGTTTGCAAATGAAGCAACTGACAAAGGATTAATCTCCAAAATTTACAAGCAGCTCATGCAGCTCAATATCAAAAAACCAAACAACCCAATCCAAAAATGGGCAGAAGACCTAAATAGACATTTCTCCAAAATAGATATACAGATGGCCAACAAACACATGAAAGGATGCTGAACATCACTAATAATTAGAGAAATGCAAATCAAAACTACAGTGAGGTATCACCTCACACCAGTCAGAATGGCCATCATCAAAAAATCTACAAACGATAAATGCTGGAGAGGGTGTGGAGAAAAGGGAACCCTCTTGCACTGCTGGTGGGAATGTAAATTGATACAGCCACTATGGAGAACAGTATGGAGGTTCCTTAAGAAACTAAAAATAGAACTACCATACGACCAGCAATCCCACTACTGGGCATATACCCTGAGAAAACCATAATTCAAAAAGAGTCATGTACCACAATGTTCATTGAAGCTCTGTTTGCAATAGCCAGGACATGGAAGCAACCTAAGTGTCCATCGACAGATGAATGGATCAATAAGATGTGGCACATATATACAATGGACTATTACTCAGCCATAAAAAGAAATGAAATTGAGTTATTTGTAGTGAGGTGGATGGACATAGAGTCTGTCTTACAGAATGAAGTAAGTCAGAAAGAGAAAAACAAATACCATATGCTAACACATATATATGGAATCTAAGAAAAAAAAAAGTTTCTGAAGAACCTAGAGTCAGGACAGGAATAACAACACTGATGTAGAGAATGGATTTTAGGACACCTGGAGGGGGAAGGGTAAGCTGGGACCAAGTGAGAGAGCGGCATGCACATATATACACTACCAAATGTAAAACAGATAGCTAGTGGGAAGCAGCCGCATAGCACAAAGAGATCAGCTCGGTGCTTTGTGTCCACCTAGAGGGGTGGGATAGGGAGGGTCGGAGGGAGATGCAAGAGGGAGGAGATATGGGGATATATGTATATGTATAGCTGATACACTTTGTTACACAGCAGAAACTAACACACCATTGTAAAGCAATTATACTCCAATAAAGATGTTAAAAAAACAATAAAAACCACCTAAGAATAAAAGAAAAGAAAGAAACAAACAAAAAAAACCCTCCAGAAACAAGACAGCAAAAAAGAATAGAAGGGCAAGTACTCGTGGATATTTAGTTTTGTGAAATTTTTGTTTGTTATATATGTATTTCTTTGTCTCTGTATCCAGATGTCCATGTCTCTATAATTCCACGTGTGTATGATGTTCTGCTGTGTTGCAATGAAAAAGTCTAATTGTGTGTGGTGGGCAAAAGAGATTGAAAAACATGGGCTTATGGGATATGAAGTCTGAGCTCCTTAACCAGGCATATAAGGCCCTCTATGATCTAAACCCTTGATGACCCCTAACTCTCAGCACTGTCTTGTCCACTAATTTAGAACTGTTTAGGTGGTTTCACCTAAGACACCGAAATTTTTTTCTTTCTTTCATCTCTGTGCCTTTGCTCACGTTGAACCCTCTGACTGGACGGCTGATCCTACCATCTCTTTGCCTGGACAACTTCTACTCATGTAAGCCTCAGTTTAAAAAACATATTCCAGGGCTTCCCTGGTGGTGCAGTGGTTGAGAGTCTGCCTGCCGATGCAGGGGACAGGGGTTCGTGCCCTGGTCCGGGAAGATCCCACATGCCGCGGAGCGGCTGGGCCCCTGAGCCATGGCCGTTGAGCCTGTGCGTCCGGAGCCTGTGCTCCGCAACGGGAGAAGCCACAGCAGTGAGAGGCCCGCGTATCGCAAAAAAACAAAAACAAAACATCTATTCCAGGAATCCTTCCCTGAACGCCCCAGGGTGGGCTCGGCGCCCTGCTCTGACCTGTCATAACATGCTGCAGACTTCCGTTAACAGGGTAATAATACTGTAATGATTTATTTACGTATTAATTTCCAGCACTATACTAACTTCTTTCCGTGCTAGTACTATTTTACTCACCTTTGTATCTCAAAGGAGGAGCACAAAAACCTGGAACATACTGGCACTCAGTCAATGAATATTTGTTCAAAGAATAAACGAGCGAAGTAGGCAAGATAAATTAATCCTCTATGCAGACAATACAAGTGCATGGCGGACTCCGGCCACCGGAGGGCGCCTTGCACCGGGGCTGGTGCGCAGGCGTGCTGGGAGGGCTGGCGCCCCCGCGGCGGCAGCGGCGGCGGTGTGGGTTGTGGTCGCGGGAAGTGAATGGTTTTACCCAGAGGGCCCTGCGCCGCCTTTCTCCGCTGGCACCGGCGCTGCTCCCTGCTCCTCCTCCCCGGCCATGGCGTTCACGTTCGCGGCCTTCTGCTACATGCTGGCGCTGCTGCTCACCGCCGCACTCATCTTCTTCGCCATTTGGCATGTGAGTAGCCGGGGCCGGGGATAGAAGGGCGAGGTGGCGGCGTAGCCTCTTTTCGCCCCGGGCCAGTGGTCTGGGCGGCCACGGCCCTCGGAGGTCCGCACGCCCGGGAATGGGGCCAGGCCGGGGCGGTGCCGGCCGCGCGGCCAGGGGCCTGCGCGCCCTCGGTCCGCGAACCGGGGGCTGCAGGTCCAGGAGGAGACGAGGCGTCCGGCGGCTGGCTGGCTGCGCCCGCTGTGTCCCGGCGCAGGCCGCGCGCGCTGCTACTCCTCCCTCGCCGGGTGGGGCGGCCGCGGTCCTAGCGGGCCCTGCGGGACAGCGCTTCGCTGGCCGGCGCCGCATCCCCGTGTTCCCTCGTCCCTCGGGAGGATGTCAAGGGCGCAGAGGGGCGTGCTACGTGCTGAGCTGGAATGAAGTTTGCCGAAATATTATTTAATGCAGATTGCCTTTGTTTTCTGGTGTCCACAGGAGTGTGGCCCAAATGAGGTAGTTATAACCTACTTGAGATAAATTTCCAGCTGTACTTTTCAGGCACTTGTTGGGTGCTCTTCAGGTAGAACCACCGCCCCACCCCCGCCCCCGGCATTGTCTCCTGGTGAACTTTGATGCCGGTTGAATTGATTACTTTGTTGACCGTTATCTCCGAACTTTCCCCCTAAATCATACTTTGACCGACAGGTTTCTCGAGAGACTTCCTAGCCACCTCTGTGTTCGGAGTAGCTTGATTTAGTAGAGGTGGTTTTAATTCGATTTTGAAAATGCTCAGAAACCTTACGCTTCTCTAGGATAATTTTTTTTTTTTCCTCTTTTACTCACATCATGTTGCAGGACAGAAGCACATCCTTACTGGCCCCTGTAAGGAACAAGTTAAGTTCCCTGTGAAATACAAGAGATTTTAAAGGATTCCTGTTTCTCTAACACAAAATTAGAAGCAGCCTTTTGGACATCAGCATTCATTAAAAATTTATCTTATTTTTGCTCTGCCCTCCATATTCTAGTACCTTTTGGAATATTGGTCTTAGTTTGAATGATTGGGCATGTTCACTCTCATGTAAATTTTCAGTCAGGTTTCATCATGCCCATAGCAGGGATTTGTTATGGAACATACAGAGGCAGAGTGATTTACGTGGTAGCAGTGTCTTGTGCAAAAAAAAAAAAAAAAAAATCTCAAATCCATTCCCTTTTGCTAAGGAGCGTAATTACATTTATAATTATTTGAAACCCAACTGCTTCTGTAGTGGGGGAATGCTTATGTAGGCTGCTCCCTCAGAATGCTTTGTCAGTAGGAACCCATAACTTGAAGAGCATTTTGGGCTCTTGTTTGGTGGAATAAAGACAATAAGTAAAGATAATTTGGGATGCAAACTAGCTCTGCCTTAGTAAGCCTCTGATGAAACTGAAATGTGTGGTTCCCTGCCATTTGTAGATGAGGATTTAATCACTTCCTGCTTGATGGGCACTCTGTTTTCTGAGCTGATGAGGATTCTTAGAAGAGAGCTGTGAATGGCTTACATTTTGAACTAGATTGTGTTTTGCTAAGAAAACCTGAACTGCACTTTAAAGAAAAAAATGGGTAATTTAAATCAATATGTATTGGGGTAATTTAAATGAATATGTGTTTGGGTGAAGTAGATGATTTTAAGTCCTGTTACAGAATTAAAAATTTGTTTGTACTCCACAGATTAGTGGAGAGCTTATACCCTTGGGGATTTCTAGTAGTTCAGAGGGTTGTGCATCCTTTGGGAAAAAAATAGAAAATTCTAAATAAAGATATAGTTTTAATTTTTCTGTTAACTATGTAACCTTCAGTTTCTTTTTTTTTAACTTTTCTTTTTAATTTTTTTAAAATAATTTATTTTTGGCTGCATTGGGTCTTCGTTGCTGCACGCAGGCTTTCTCTAGTTGCAGCGAGCGGGGGCTACTCTCCGTTGTGGTGCGCGGGCTTCTCATTACGGTGGCTTCTCTTGTTGCAGAGCATGGGTTCTAGGCACGCGGGCTCAGTAGTCATGGAGCACAGGCTTAGTTGCTCCGCAACATGTGGGATATTCCCAGACCAGGGCTTGAACCTGTGTCTCCTGCATTAGGCAGGTAGATTCTTAACCACTGCCCCACCAGGGAGGTCCCCAGTTTATTTTCTTAGGTCATTTTAAGTATCTGTCAGAAGACGCATCTGGAAATTTCAAGTATAAATTCAGAAAATCCAGTTTATGTTAATTGTTGTACGGAGGATTTTTTTATGCTGATGGTTACGTCTGTCAGTTTAGTCCTAATTCATGTGATTGATGCTTATTGGAGAATAGAGTTGGGAGCATAGATTTGTTTGAAAGCTAAAAATGCAGAAGTCATTCCGCAAAGATGTGCATCGAATTTGGAGGTATCCTGAATTGTGTAGTTTGCTATCTTTAGGGATTTTTGTTTGTTTGTTTGTTTTGTTTTTGCACTTTTTTGGAAAACTTTGTGAACGTCCTTGTCCAGACCCACAGTCACAGAAGATTTGAAAACCTCTAGTTTAAGAATCTTTTCAGAAGAGTTTTGACAACTCTAGCTTATAGCACTCAAACAGAAACCCATTCAGCAACATACGCATTAAAAGATCCTTTGAAATCACCTGAAGAAACCGTGCAGTGGGAAAAAAGTTAAAGCACAAGTTTCATACTCTGCTAGTAAATTGGATCTTGTTATAGGGAAGTAATTGTATTTGCGATCACAGTCCTTGTCTTAAATGTCTAAAATGCATTGGGAATATATCACAGCTAATGTCAGGTAATTGACTGATTATATCCATAAATAATCAGAAATTAGTATCTTCTATTTGTACATTTATATTTTTAACATTTATATGTTTTAGGGGTCATTAGCAAAGGAAAATGCCTTTTGGCGAGTTCTGTACTTTTTTTTTAAGCATAGGACTAGTTTTCCCTTTTTCCCCCCTTTCATTCAGTAAATATTTGTTTTTAATATTTATTTGGCTGCATCAGGTCTTAGTTGCGGCAGGCGGGATCTTCGTTTCGGCTTGCGGGGTCTTTCGTTGAAGCGTGCGGGCTCAGTAGTTGTGGCACATGGGCTCCAGAGCATGCAGGCTCAGTAGTTGAAGCCTGGGGCACGTGGGATCTTAGTTCTCTGACCAGGGATCGAACCCGCATCCCCTGCATTGGAAGGTGGATTCTTAACCACTGGACCACCGGGGTAGTCCCATTCAGTAAATATTGATTGGACACTTATATAGGTGCCAGGCACTATTTTAAGCCCTGTGACATAGCAGTGAACACAGCAAAAATCTTTGCTCTCATGGAGCTTACATTTTAATGTTTAATTATTTTCCTTCTATTTCTGCTTTCATTAAAATTTTTATTAGGCCAGGTTGGTAATTTTATAAAATTCTAGAAATTAAAAAACTCATCTTTTTATGAAGCTAACAATTTTAACAGGGTAAGCCAGTATATTAAAAGCTAGAAATATATGACTTCAGTGATTACTGGTAATATTGAGTAGCACTGTCTCACATATAAAAATACTAGTCCTAGCCCACCAGAGCAAGGGCAGATTAAATTCTTTGTCCCCTGGGCGACTGGCGGCAGCAACTAAAATAGCTCCCCCATAAATTTGGGGCCTTTGGCTTCTTACTTTGACACAAAGTGGTGTGTCACCCCTATTTGATTTTTAGTGCATTTTGACTTTGAAGTTCTGTGTTCAGTGACCTTAAATGTTAAAGCCACATTTCTTCTCAGAGTGTGGACAGAAATATTCTTGATTCTTGCTGTTTTTTTTTATGGTATGATATAAAATTTTTATTTATTTATATTAAAGTATAGTTGATTTACTCTTGCCATGCATTTTATTTGTTTATTATTTATTGGTCACGCCACACGGCATGTGGGATCTTAGTTCTCCGACCAGGGATGGAACTGTGTCCCCTGCAGTGGAAGCACGGTGTCTTAACCCCTGGACCGCCAGGAAAGTCCTTGCAATGCATTTTAAGTGGATGAGATCTTTCTTCCCTTATCATATTTATAACTGTTTCACTCATCATACCATGAGAAGCTGGCCTTACCTGGGCTTTACCCTTCTTCAGTCTTTAGTTTGGTGATCAAATGAAAGGACCTGCATGTGGTAGGAATATACAGAGGACATGAAAGGAGGTCAGAATGATCATTTTTGCAGTGCCCTTAAACAGGCCTGCTCTTGCCTATGTGGTGCCTTAAGGTGAATTAGAATAAGATGCCTCTTGAGGCAGAGGATTAGAAAAGTCCTCCCTCCTGAATAGCCCCTGGTGCAGAGCCCATGCCAGGGTGCTTGGCAGCAGAAGCGTGCGTGGCATTGTGCCCTCACCTGGCCTTTTGTTCTGTGCAGAAACTGCAGTACTGTATGTGGTGGTCCTGGCTGTGAAGTTTAATATTCTCTTAGTGTTCCTCTATTCTGAGGCTATTTCTTGAATTTCCAAATCGAAGTAGGACTGTGAAATGTATGTGTTTAGGTACAAATGGGAACAAATTGAAGCATACAAGTCCATTTCTAGTGTCCCGCTGAACACTGTGACAAGGGAGGGGCATGCACAGATGATTAAAAACACTTCACCCTGAGGGGCACACAGTCTAGTGGGGGGACACAAACCTGAACTTAAATCCTCTCCTCCAGTATGAGAAATGCCAGCCTGATAGCGTTATAAAGCCTTGTTCTATGTGGAGATTAGACAGGCGTGCAATTATTTCTGCCCAAGGGAGTTAGGGAGACCTACAGGGAGGAGTTGACATAGGAAGAATGTTTGTTTAGGATAAAGAGGAGCTTCTGTAAATAGTTATGGCTGGGGGAAAGACTATTTCAAGCAGAGAAAATAACTTTAGTGGAGGCAATGAAAAAATTGAAAATTGAAGGTATTTATCACAGTGATATCAGATCATTTTAATGATAACAATATACAAGTGTTTTCAGTTCTTTGAATGTGATTCTAGTTATTTATTACCATATATTGAGCTTACTGTAAACTGGTACATATAAAGTTGCTACACCTGTGCTTTTGTCCTGTTAACTTTATTCAGTTATTGTTTGATGGGGCAGGTTTATTGCTGCTTTTTATTAAAGTGAGAGATCCTAACTATTTTATTTTTATTTTAGATTATAGCATTTGATGAGCTGAAGACTGATTACAAGAATCCTATAGACCAGTGTAATACCCTGAATCCTGTAAGTTATAATATAGGCTATTTCTCTAGATTTTTAAACTGTTTTTGCTTTTAACTTGATATAATTTGAAAATGGCCAATATTCTCAGTAGCATGATAAATTTGTACTTTTTGAAGTAGGCAGAATTTTAAAAAATATTCTTTTTCCTGTCCTGCTTGACTATTCTATTATTAATCTGCTGGTGATCTTGTCAGCTGTCATACTAACATTCTTCCAATCTGCTTTTTACATTGTCGGCCAAAGACAGTTGAAAAGGTCAAAAAGATTAAAAGAGTCAAAATTGCATTAAAGGTGTGTACTGCTTTTTAGTTTAATGTTTCAATGCTACATCCATTTCATGGGGAGGGTTAGGGCATTTGTATTTGTAAACTGTTCTGTTCAGTGTGCTTGTTCATATGCCTGTTGAGGTTTATGATTTCATGAAATTTCATATTTTACGCAAATGTTTGCTTGCTGGCCCAGTCAAGTAGGGAAAGCTGTTAAATGCTCATGCATTTAAAAAAATGTTATAGCCATAGGCACTTCGATATTAAATTATTAGGTGCAGTGTTTGAAAGTTGGTTAACATGAAATGACTTTAATAGGTGAGATTATTCTTTTGTGGTGACTTACTCTGAGGTAATCTGTAGGTGGAGTCTTTAGTACCATATCTATTTTTATCTTTGGTTTTATCTATTCTGGAATTTATTTATTCTTTCAGCAGCTGTTTATTCAGAGCCTTTTAGGTAGATAGCTCTGTGCTTAGGCTCTGGAATTTTGCAGTAAGGCTTACCTTTGGATTCATGGTGTCAGAATTTTGTGGATAACAATTTGTATACAAATGTCTACATAGTTATTTCTGGTATATATCCACTCTAAGTTTCTAAAGCAGACCTGTCTAACACTAAGTTCTGAGCTCTTCTGGATTTAGTTATAATGTGGCCCCATTGTGCTTAGGGGTTTTATATATATATTTGACTTCATTTAGTTTACAGGAGGATTCTCCTTTAGCCTGTAGGTTTGATTTTTGCCTAACTGGTCAGAAACTGAAAGGTTTTTTGTAAGAAAGCAGTGAGTATGTCTTCAAGAAATAGAATGTAATAATTCATCTTTGAACATTACTTAATGAAGATGAAAACATGTATAGACTTTAGCTGTGTAAAACTGTAAAGCCCTAGCATGCTAGAGGGATTTTATTTAGAAAGGGTCTGTAAAGTTGGTTTGCTACTTTTATCATTGTTTCCTAGATAAATAGCCATGATGGAATAGATTCCTGGTTTGTCTTTAAAGAACTGCTGCAGTAAGACTTGATGTAGGTACAATTAAAAGTATTAACTTGCTGTTTCTCTACTCTTATGAAGCAAAATGTGAGCTGAATCTGCTTTTTCACTGGGAAGTAATAATGTTCATTGTAAAACATCTTAACTTACTGTTTAAACTAATTGTTACCAAGAAATTAAGAAACTGAAATTTCTCCTTTTGATGGCTATGTATTAATAGTATTCTATCTTCTTTGGCTTTTCATTACTTCAAATAACCAAATGATGATGACGATGATAATAGCTGAAATCAGATGAGGGCTTTCCTGGGTGCCAGGCTCTGTGCTAAGCATCTTTACCTGGGTTTTTTCATTCAGTTTTCATGACAATCCTAAGAGGTGAGTATATTATACTCATGAATAGGAGAGTAAACTGAGGCTTAGTGAGGTTCAGGCACTTTGCCCAGGGCCACACAGCTAACATAGAGTCAGAATTCAAACCCAGACAGCCTGATTTTTTTAGGTTTAGATTCTTGTATTTTCCTAATTTACCATAAACTTAAGAGGGACTAATTTCATTTTAAAATATAGAGTGTGATTTTTGGCTTTTTTTTAATGGAAAGACATTCTCACTTTGTGCTTGGGACATCCTAATGCTGCAGTGGATTGGAAGGAAGTTTCTACACCAGCACAAGTTGTGTTTTGGATAGGGTGCCGATAATTGGCTTAATAGCAGTGCATCTGACAGTTTTCCCTATTGAAAATTTGTTTTGACAATTCTGCCAAAGTATGGGGGAAGACAAATACCATTGTATTTAAAAATGTGAACCTTAACTACAGAATATTATGATTTGCGTGTTTAAGTACTATCATTTCAGCCATATTTGCATGTGCTGTTTATGGATACTAGTTTTTGTGTAAATGTGGGTTCCTAAATGGAATCATTTTGTGCCACTAATGGGGAAATTTCGTCATTAAAGAATGAAGAGGACTGGTCTTCATGAGAGATGCATAGTAAAAGTATCTGGACTGTTTTGAGGAGAAGGGAGGGAGTGTGGCATTTGTTTCATATTAAAACTGGTAGAGGGCTTCCCTGGTGGCGCAGTGGTTGGGAGTCCGCCTGCCGATGCAGGGGACGCGGGTTCGTGCCCTGGTCCGGGAAGATCCCACGTGCCGTGGAGCGGCTGGGCCCGTGGGCCATGGCCGCTGGGCCTGCGCGTCCAGAGCCTGTGCTCTGCAATGGGAGAGGCCGCGGCAGTGAGGGGCCCCCGTACCGCAAAAACAAAACAAAACAAGACAAAACAAAAGACTGGTAGAGTTGCAGATTATCTTTATTATCACTCTTATTAAAGAATATTGTTTAAGAGCAGTAAGGATCATGCTTTCAAAATCATTTTCTCCCCATACCCTAGTCTGGAAAACTTGGATGATGATTTGTATTGTTAGATCACTTGGTTTTAGAGGGCCCAAATAGGCTCATTATATTTTAAAGAAAACTCTTGTAATTTAAACTAGTATTATAAACAGCAGCTTTAGTGGAACTCCTGATAAAATGTATTATATATTTTTCTTGGTTTGTCCTGGTTGTAGTCTTTGTGTTCCAAAGATTTTCCTGTGGATATTTTCTTGCAGATGTTTAACTTTGATCTTAATTAAATGCTGGCTTAATGGTCCATGTTATTTACATGTTTATATATATGTGCAGAGTTTATCTTGTTATTATATTACTTAAATTTGTAGAAAATATCTGGTTAGTGGTATAGATTAATTGGTTTTACTGGAATTTTATTTAAAATAGTATTAATTAAAAACTTTGCTTTACAGCTTTGAATGGGAAAAGTAATTTGGGAGTACTAGAAAATGGACTTGAATAAGTAATATATTATTTCTACAGCTATAGTTTCCCCTCAGGAAAGATCTGATGGGACAGTGCAGCACATTTGAGAAACTGGCTTTGCAGCTGTGACTTGTAGGAAGCTCTTTGGCTGAAACTTGAAATGGAAGGTTTTAGTATTTATGTTTAACAGAGTCATTAGGCTGAAATCTGTAGGATGAGAAAGATAATTTAAAGTAAAGCATGAACTCTTGGTCATTTTATAAAAAGCATTTTGCTTGAACTAATTTTTCCTCACTTAATACTACCTGCTATCAAAAGATGCATTTTGAGTTCTGAGCTCCTACTGGTCTGCTGTGTTTGTAGCCCTTCATTGGAGAAAGCAGGCTGAAAGAAATAGGAAGGCCTTGTAGGAGTGGGAGCTCAGGAACCGGGAGAATTCCAATTTCATGGTTCAGATCTTAGTCTTTTCCCTCCTACATTGCAGAAAGCACATCGTTTGCATCTGTGCGTATTAATGTTCTTTCCCCCCGACTGTGCTGAGATTATTGGCTGTTGGCTTTCCATTGAAAAATTACTTTTGTGGTAATGTGATGTGGTTTGCTAAATATTGTATATGTAACATCCCTGGTTTCTGTTTAAAGGCTTAAAAACACTAATGTGTAAACCTTCTAAAGGGGAGTTTTGTTTTTGTGGATTTTTTTATATCATGTTGCATGTGATCAGATATTTCATTTTTGTATTTTCATCATTCTTGAATGGTGGAAAGAAAAAATATTCTGAGTGATTAGCAAATAACTGTGTTTGAACAATCTGGGTGGTAACTTTGTATAATTTAACCTGTTGCTCTAAAAGTTTGGGTTTTAAATTTTAAGTTATATCTTATTCTTTTAGTGCAAGCTATATCCTCTGGTCAGTTGGCATATAATCCTGCTTTTGTTCAAAAGCTTAATATGAAAATAAAACTCAGTAGCATCTTTCATTTCTGATTCTAGGAAAACAGTGATTTTTCATTATTGAAACTTAGTTGCCACCTGCTTTCCAAATTAGCAGTTGATTTAATGCCAAGGCATTTTGATAACTGGCTTGTATTTTTCTTCCAGCTTGTCCTTCCAGAGTACCTCATCCATGCTTTCTTCTGTGTCATGTTTCTTTGTGCAGCAGAGTGGCTTACACTGGGTCTCAATATGCCCCTCTTGGCATATCATATTTGGAGGTAATATTTAGATACACTTCTAATACTTTTCCTAATTAAATTTTAATTATACTATGGTTGACGTGGTTATGTTACATGCTAGTCACCTAAATGAAACTAGTTAGCATTTGTTTTTAAAACCACATGGATGCACAAATAACTGTGTTAATACCTCTTATGGAGCTTATGTTATTATTCTTTAAAGGGTTTTTTTTTAAAGTGAGGTATAACTTACATACGATAATGTGTGCACGTCTGAAGTGTACAGCTCAGTGGATTTTTACATATGGATACACTTGTGAAACTACCGCCCAGATCAAGATATACAGCACTTCCAGCCCCCAGAAGAGTCCCTTGTGCCCCATTCCAGTCAGTTAGCCCTGTACTTTCATAGGAGAACCAGTGATCTCTTGCAGCTTAGATTAGTTTTGTCCATCTTTGAACTTCATATAAATCAGATTGTACAGTGTGTGTCTAACTTCTTTCTCCATGTTTACTTTATGACTTTAAATTTGGTTATTTATAAAAGATTCATATTTCATAACTTCTAAATGTTATATCTGATCTATATAGCATTAGAGTGTTTTGTTTTAGATAGGCATGTCAAAATCTCATTGCCCTTGATTTTAGGAAATACATATGGAAGAAGTATTTAGGAGTAAAGTGGTTTCACATCTGTAACTGGCTCTGAAATGGCTCAGAAAAAAATGTACGTGTATTTAGAGAGAGAACAGAAAAGAGAAGGACAAAGCTGTGTGGTAAATGTGAACATTTGGAATATCTTGGTGAAGTGTTCTTTATGTTAAAATAAAAAGTTGAAAGAAAAAATTGTATTTCCTTTTTACAGTTATTCTTAATTTTCTTGGATTTCTGAAAGTGTAGAGGAGACCAGATATGACTTGTTTAACCACCTTGTTCTCTGTAGGGGCTCCAGTTTTAAAATTAAGATGATAAAAGGAAAGAACTCCACCTAGAACTAAAAGTATGCTTCCCAATGTGGACCACCTCTCATTGTAACAAATATTATTTGAGAAGAAGAATGCGCCTTTCCATCCTGAAGGTTAGCTTCCATTCTGAGTGGCTAATCAACTGTGTTTATTACAGGTATATGAGTAGACCAGTGATGAGTGGACCAGGACTCTATGACCCTACAACCATCATGAATGCAGATATTCTAGCATATTGTCAGAAAGAAGGATGGTGCAAATTAGCTTTTTATCTTCTAGCATTTTTTTACTACCTATATGGGTAAGTTTAAAAAACAAAACGAAAATATGATTTCACTTTGCTGCCGGAAACATTTGCAGGCATTATGGTCTGAACACCTTAAAATCCACTTGAAGAATAACTCATGTCTTGAACGGTGGTACTGAAAACGGCACAGTGCACATCAGCAAATTCACACACATTGAATCAACTGGTACTTGTCAAGGCAGCCAACTGATGTGCAGTCAGAGGCAGAAAGTTGGGTCAGGGATGCTGCTTCCAAAGTCTCAGACAGTCAGTGAAGGACAGTCCTCATTCTCCATGGCAGAGCAAGAGGATATGGCTGTGTGCGTTTGCAAAAAAGTTTCTGCTTGGCTTCAGTGTCTGTCTCAAGATTATGTTTAATTTTTTCTTTATCATTCTTCATAAACTGTATGCTCTACCCTTTATTTTCTGGTTTGCATGATCCGAATGGGATGGAGGAAAGAAAAATTCTATCATATAGGATGCTGCAGTTATTTATTTTTTTAATTAATTATTTATTTTTTTGGCTGCATCGGGTCTTAGTTGTGGCACACAGGATCTTCGTTATGGCATGTGGGCTTCTCTCTAGCTGTGGTGCGTGGGCTCCAAAGTGCAAGGGCTCTGTAGTTTGTGGCAAGCTGGCTCTCTATTTGAGGCGCGCAGGCTTAGTAGTTGTGGCGCGCGGGCTTAGTTGCCCCAAGGCATGTGGGATCTTAGTTCCCCGACCAGGGATTGAACCCGCATCCCCTGCATTGGAAGGCAGATTCTTAACCACTGGACCACCGGGGAAGTCCCGATGCTGCAGTTATTGATTTTCCTCCCTTTATACTGTGATGGACTCATATCATCATTCCTTTAGGTCAGGGTTTCTTGACCTTGGCACTGTGATATTTTGGGCAGGATAAATCTTTGTTGTGAGGAGCTGTCCTGTGCATTGTAGGATGTTTAGCAGCATCCCTGGCCTCTGCCCACTAGATGCCAGTAGCTTCCCCCTGCCCCAGTCATAATAACCAGAAATGTCTCTAGACGTTTGCCAGATGCCCTCTGTTGGGCAAAATCAGCCCTGGTTGAGAGGCACTGTTCTAGGTGTACTGTAGGTGGAGGAAAACGGCTGCTTATTAAAACTGGAAATGGACACGGGTGAGTGTGGAGTTATAATTTTTCTTTAAGCTTTATAAATACATTTTTCCCATTTTTTATTGATAAATATTCAACTGGAGAGGAATTTCTACCTGATTGTCAAAATATGAAGAAAACTAGTTTTATTAGATGAAATTTTGGCAGTAATTAAGTTTCTCTTCCCTCTCCTTTTTGTTACTTGAAAACTTGCTTATTTCTTGTTTACATCATACTAGTTTCCATTATGGAAAAGGGTGAAGTGCTAGACTTAAATTTATGGAAAATGTATTTTTATGATTTTACACATTATATTTGTGAAAATGAGTGTCCGTTAGTACACCTAGAGACGTTCATATCTGAAACAAAGATAGTGAAAAAGTTCTGAAAAGTGAAATTCCATGTGTCCTTTTAATTTCTGTTAATTTTCAGTTTTTAGTTTCTATAATAAGTGTCTAGAACAGTGCTGGCATATAGTAGGCACTTAAAACATATTTGTTGAAAGAAGGAAAATAAATGAATGCTTGAATAAATGATAAAATTGGAGATGTAGAGTTGTGGGAAAATGTTCACCAGGAGATGGTGGCACTACATCATTCATTTGTTTTAAATTGTCTATCAACACACATGCATACACACACGAATCCAGGCGGGAGGCCCAGCCAACACAGTGCCTTGATTGAGGAGAAAGAGAAGGGCAGACACCCAGTCTGGGGGTCATATCAGCCACGAGCCCCCATAAGAGCAGCAAACTAAGTCCCAGGCCTACCGATGGAGTAGGGTATCACCCCCACCTGAAAGGCCTTTCTGAGAAGAGCCAGGGACAGCCAGCTGTCGGCAGGAGGAGAATGGAAACAATCGCCCAGATTGCGAGAGCCCACAAGTCCACTCTGTCTCCATCATCTGTCCTCAGGCCGAGCACCAAGACCATTGACCCATTGGGCCCCCTCCCAGGCTGTCTGTGAACCTCTGTGAGCCCAGCCCTTACAATGAAGCCCATTGTCTGTCTTTAAAAAGCAATAGTAGGGACTTCCCTGGCAGTCCAGTGGTTAAGCCTGCGCTTCCACTGTAGGGAGCACAGGTTCGATCCCTGGTCGGGGAACTAAGATCCCACATGCCAGGCAACGGGGCCAGAAAAAAAAAAGCAATAGTAATGGATAAACATCATATTTAATCTGTGGGCCATCCAGGCAATGGAATATTATTCAGAGATTAAAAGAAATGATCTATCAAGTCATGAAAATACATGGAAGAAACTTAAATGCATGTTGCTAAGTGAAAGAAGCCAGTCTGAAAAGGCTACAGATCGTCTGATTCCAAATATATGATATTCTGGAAAAGGCAACACTATGGAGACAGTAAAAATATCAGTGGTCACCAGCGGTTAGCAGGGAGAGAGGGATGAATAGACAGAGCACAGATAATTTTTAGGGCAGTGAAACTATTCTGTATGATACTGTAAGGGTGGGTACGTTTGCCAAGCAAATATACGTTTGTCAAAGCCTGTAGAATGTACAACAGCCAGTGAACCTTAATGTAAACACTGGACTCTAGTTAATAATGATGTATCAATATTGGTTCAGTTGTAACAAGCATACCACACTAACGTAAGATGCCAGTAATAAGGGAAACTGTGTGTGTCTGTATGTATGTCTGTGTGCTGGGATCGGGAGGTCTATGAGAGGTCTCTTTACTTGGAGCTGAATTTTTCTGTAAACCTAGCACTGCTCTTTTAAAAAGTCTATTAATTAAATAATGATAACAAAAAATAGTCTATCAAGTTTGCTCACCTCCTTGCTTTGTATTTCCGTTTAGACACACATGCTTTTGAACCATGCCTCTCCCACCTTGCCCTTCATGTAGGATCAAATGGTTATTGCTTTTTATTTTGCTTGTTGGTCCCCTTTTCCTTTTTAACCTTGCTGCTATTGCCTAGAGCCTTTCTCTAATGGGAAAGTTCCTTGATTGATCATTCCTGTCTGTAAAATGGGGATAATGGTACCTACCCTACCTCCTAGGACCTAACAGAAGGCCTGGCATGAAGTGAGCCCTTGGAGATGCTCACTCCTATTCTTAGACATAGCTCTGGAGCAGTGTGCTGTTTGGATTGCTTCTCTAAGCTCTGATCCCTATTAAGCTTTCAGCTGTGCTGTTCTACTTGCTAAAATTGGAAAGGAAATAGGGGACAACTACAGCACATGCACTGAGCCAATCCTACCTTAGGCAAAAGTCCATAAATGCAGATTAAAATCGTACTGTGAACTTGTCATTCATCGGTCTTTCCATTTTCTGTGATGGTGTGATATCACAAACTAGTTTGCTATATAAAGCAGACTCAACTTTTTGGTGCTCTTAGTTTTTATAATTAGGAATGTTTGGGTTAATAATAGCCTTTTTCTTCTTTTCAGCATGATCTATGTTTTGGTGAGCTCTTAGAACAACACTCAGAAGAACTGGTCCAGTTAAGTGCATGCAAAAAGCCACCAAATGAAGGGATTCTATCCAGCAAGATCCTGTTTCCAAGAGTAGCCTATGGAATCTGATCAGTTACTTTAAAAAATGACTCCTTATTTTTTAAATGTTTCCACATTTTTTGCTTGTGGAAAGACTGTTTTCATATGTTATACTCGGATAAAGAATTTAAATGGAATTACATATAAATTAATATAAAATGATACCTCTGGTGTTGACAGGTTTGAACTTGCACTCCTTAAGGAACAGCCATAATCCCTTGAATGACTGCATTAATTATTGACTATCCTTAGTCCATTGGAAGCTTTTGTTTATAGAAGTTGTAGGGCTCATTTTGGTTTTATTGAAATGCCATTTAATTATAAATTAGCTGTAGATATCAGGTGCTTCTGATGAATTGAAAATATATATCTGACCTGTGGAAACTTCATGGGTTTCCTCATCTATCACGTAGGTGATTATATATGGATGCATTAAAAAAATCAGTGGGATTTTTTTCCCTTTGACTTGAAATATTATCCCTGTATATTGCATGAATGAGAGATTTCCCATATTTCCACCAGAGTAATATACTTGCTTTAATTCTTAAGCATAAGTGAACATGATACAAAAATATATGCTGGCTGACTTGTGAAGAATGCATTTAAAGCTATTTTAAATGTGTTTTAATTTGTGAGACATTACTTATTAAGAAATTGGTTATTATACTTAGTGCTCTAATCTGGTGGTAAAGATATTCTTAAGAGTTTGCAAGTACTTTAGATTTTCAAAACTGAATGAGAGAGAACATTGTATAGCCGTCCTGCTGTTCCTTTAGTGCAATACAATAAAACTCTGAAATTAAGACTTATTTTCAGTGCATTGTTTTAAAGATTACAAATAGCTATTCTTAAACTTGCTTATTCCAAATAAAGACATATCACTGTCAATTTTTTAAAAAGATAGTAGAGTATTACATTTTTTTTTTAATACCATGCTTGGATCTAAAAAGGAAGATTTTTAAATGGTTAAGCACATTACCTTCTTTTGTCACTTGACAAGATTCATAAACACTGATGGCACAGCATCATCATTTTTCTTACCAATTAAAAACAATTATTGTGAAACTTAAAATGTTTAAAATATTTTTTTCCTTTTTGAAACAGCACATTTTAAGGTAAAATGACTTATAAGTTTGGTTTTTTTGCTGCTGCTTGTAAGGCAGGTAAAATAATTATGGCTTGCATGTTTCCGTAAGCATTCTTGTGCTTTATTTGGGATGAGGAAGTTAAGGCAATTGAAAATAGTCTTAAGTGGTTCAAAGTTTCTTCAAGGGTCAAAGAAAGAAAACCATAGGCAGAAATTCCACATTAATGATCAAGGGAGTTTATGGATGTGTTTGTGGAAGTCTTAACTCTAAGTACCCCTTGAATTAGATGCTGTACTGTTTTATTCTCTACTAGTGAAAAGAATGCCTCTCCGCCTTTGGGAGAGTGGCTGTTACTGTTTTGAGATTGGGTAATGAGGGTGAATATGTTGAAGAAGAGGATGTAGAACCAGAAGAGTGAGGAGAGTCCAACCATTTCATAATGAGAGACGCTTTAAAGACCTTGTCTTTTGTAGTCTGGAGCACGCTTCGAGGGATCATCAGTTCATGTGGTAAATTGTTTACTGAGCCCTTACCGGGCACTGAAGACTCATGATCTGAGTATAAGCAATAATTCAGTTTCTAATCCACCCAGTTGTACCAGCTTGCACTCATTTTTCTTGTTCACAAGAACTTTTGATCATGAGAGACTTGGCCAAGTCTTCTGTACTTCACATAGGTTTCCTGGGGCAGTTACTTTTGTATTCCTATCAAAGCATTTTCATGAGCCCTTGCTGTCTCTCAGCAAACACCACTTTCCTTTATAAATTAACATAGCTTTAATAATGTGTTCCACAATACTCTCCAGGATTAATGCAAGGTTTACTGGTTGTAATTTGTGAAAGCCACCTTCTCATGCTTCAAAAATTAGATATGTAGTCCTTAGCTGATTCCTCAAAGATGACTGACGATTGAGGTTCACGCATCTCAGTGGTAGATTGTTAGTTCCTAGGCATGTGATTGGGTACCTGGATGCTCTCACAATATCTACTCATCTTTACCTTTTCCACTGTTTTATGAAATTAAGTCACTTACCAAGAGAAAGCAGAAATATAATATTTGCATTTGACAGTATCCCACTTGTTCTTTCCCTTGCTCTGAGTTTGCTTTGTTCCCCCCATTAATCTGGTTTGGGTGGCCCTAGCCATATTTCTATTTTTCCTGCATGCCCAGCTGAAACGTAGTTAGCCTGGGTTTGTAATCCTTTCCAGCTTTAGTCAGACTGCACCCTGTGTAGCCACAGCTGTTTATTTAGGAATTCTTTTTTCCCTTGTTACAATTACTTTTGCTATTGTGTGATTTGATTTATCCTTAAGAGTGTTCCAACTCTCTGAAACCATTAGTGTAACACACTGTGGTTTTTATCTGTATCAGCAACTGCTTGCTGTTGGTACAGATTCTCCTGCATTAAAAATCTTACATAACAAATGTAGTCTGTTTAGCAGTTATTCTGCTTAGTAACAATACTATATCATGCCGACATGTCCTATTAGTGTTAAGGAGGTATGGGGTAGAAATTTAACTTGAATGCCTGAATCTGAATTTTATTAATAATGTTTGATGATTTTCACAATATTTAACTGATAGTACCCACTCCCTATCCCAGGATAGAGGAGAGTTGGGTCACAGGCTGTACATAAACTGCTAATTTGTTTGAAGTTTGAATTACTTTTCATGGGAAGGGGGTAGTGATGGGAAATGACCAGATGATCCACTTTTGAGACACACCAGGTATTACTGAAGCATTTGAGAAGCCTCATGGATTACACCATGAATTGCGAGACCTACCAGTCAAGTTTAGATACCCAGGTAATGGTCTTACACAAAGCAACAGAGTGCATGGCAGTTTGTAGTATGTGTCTTTTAAAGCCTGTTCAGTATTTTCCAGCTTGAGGACCACTTATGTTAATAGCTCTCATCTTCTCTGCAGATCAACAACATATTTTGAAAATATTTCAGATAATTGCATAGAAAGGAAATAAGAGATACAGATACACTTTGAAACTAGCAAATTATTTTCCTTGATACAACACTTCTCTTTTCCTCCAATTATATGTATTTATGAACAGTGTTCATGGAATATTATTGCCATAGTACAAAGAATGACTTCTGTGGATTTCTTCTTACACCCTGGAGGAGGGTGGGCTTTCATTTCAGGTATGGCTATAGCATAGCAGCATCAAGCCCATTAAAATAATCTATTTAAAAGTTTTCATCTAAGTTACTTATTTAAAATGTGCATCTCTTAATAATCAGTTGTACAGTATAATTGGAAATCAGAAGTTCTGACAGCCGAAATATTTTAAAACAACACTCTTTTCAAAGGGGAAAGATAGTAATGTCGAATAATTTAAGCTCTTTTGTTCAAACCAGTCATTGATCTGGTCAGACCAGCAGCTAATGAGTCTCTGGCACTAGTATTATAGCTTAGCAGATGGTTCTGAACTAATACTCTGGGGCGGTGCTAAGAGAGAAAATGGGGTTCTGTTTCTGGATATGTTGAATAGCTTTCTTAGAACAATTTTACTTGATTAAAATTAATGGTTTTAAAGCTAAATGTCTAAAAGGAGTAAACAGCTCTGCTGCTTGTTCTGCTTGTTTTTGGAAAATAGTATTAACCACCTAAGGTGATCTGGGGGATCGGAGTGAAGGTTTTACCCTACTTTAGTTTCATTGATGCACATTGTGGAAGATGTAGAGAACATCTTGACATGGAAAAGAATGAATAAGTTAACATTCATTGTACAGTGCTTTCCTAAATTTCTTTGGTTATCAAGCTCTTACATTCTGGAGAAGAAAAATGTCTTAAATAATAAATTGATGACTTGGTAGATCTTAAAACTACTAAGGGAAACACAGAATATAGTTAGCCATCTGCGCTCATGGTTTGTTAGATTTAAAATCTAAGTTAACCTTAATGGTGCTGTACACCATCCAAAGACCTGTACACCATGTACAGCCCTTATGTCGTCCTGCCTTCTTAGAGCTTGCTTGCTTTATTTTGCTTTTGTATATTTAATAAAAACTGTCTCAAATGTTTCCTTGTGTAGTTTGTGGATAACAGTTGAGTTTGTGTTGATTCTATTTCAGCAACTAACTGGCTTGTGTATGACCAGGATTCTAGCTGGTCTCTCTGTCTCCCCTCCCCCATTGTTTTGAGGGCTGTCCTGCAGATTAACCAGAGAAAATGCTTTTCCAAGAATGTTGGAATTACATGTTATTAAACTTAATTGGATAATTATATTTGAGTAGTGACATCCCATGTTTCTTTGTTATGGAATAATTGATGTTTTTCCTTATACCTAGTATTAAAATAGTTCAGTCAAGCATTTTAAATGCGGAACGCTTAACAAGCACTTGCAGTGGAAATTGAGATGCGTGCACTTTGAAAATTCAGTTGATTATTAAAGGATTTGATTAGTCCATGCCAATACTTATCTTCCATTTTCTTAAGTATTCATGAGTAAGCTATATGTTTATATTGGGAGAAAGCTAATATAAGATTTGCTAATGTCAATTTCAATGACTGTTTAAAGTTTAATTGAATATTGTGATTTTTAAACTGTATTTGGTTATAATACCAAAATCATGAGGAAGGTCAGTCTATTATTGCAGCCTGTACTTTAAAAAAAATAAATAACTTTCTAGCTATAACTTTTGGCATTTTATTACCTTGGGTAAGAAATCCCTAGGGATATGCAATTCTCCCACCTTCCTTAATAGTCTTATAAAACCTTAAGTTCTAGAAGCACTGTGTATATAAAAGTATTAAAACATTGATTTTATATTATGGTATATGCTGGCTCTCTGGTCTGAAGTTCCCAAACAGCACCAGTAATCGTTTTATTCTCTAATGAAATCAAAGGAGTCCATCAGAGCAAGAAGAATGACAGAGTAAGACTTTGGGTAATTATATGATTATTTAAAATTAAGGGTTGATGTAGTGAAATTTGCTTTGTCTTGTGTGGAAGTGCCTCTGACTGTTGGTCACGTTTGTGACTACCAGTAGCCGAGAGCCATGGCACTCCGCAGCAGTGAAACCACTGAGGTCTCTCAACTTTGACTCACTGTATGATCCTTGTCTACAAATGACTACTTTTGGTAGCTCAACATGGAATTTAAAGACAAAAAGACATGTTCAGTAGCATAGAGTGAAGTGAAGGAGTGAGAGAACTGGAGACTTAACCTGTAGATAAGTGCTTTTATAAAATAAATGTGGAGGAGGGATTAAATTCATTCTGTGTAGTTCCTAGGGTGGAAAAATGAATGCTGTAAAAACAGAGCAGCTGTCTGAACCAATTGGAAGATTCCAGCAAATGCTGGATAAACACCTGTTGGGATGATCTGGTATTGGGAGGGAGGTGACGAGGTGATTCATAGGATCCCTCACAATTCTGTATGTCTATGAAGTAAAGAAAACAGTGGGAGACATTTTCAGAGGAATAGAGGGTAAGAGTTATTTAAATAATTTTAGCATGGCTACTCATACCAATTTTCATATGTATTACTATGTCATATGCTACCCAGTAGTTACCGATAATATGAGGTAAGAGTGTGGTAAAAAATAAAAATATATTTTTCCATATGCTTTTTTCAGCATTGCCTCCAGGTAAAATACATCAGAGCAGCTAGTGCATTTTTAAAAGGAATATTGTATACCAGTTTTTCTATCTCCTATAGGAGATGAAAGAGACACAATGAAATTTGTCAGTAAAAGCTTTAAGAATATCTGCACATATACATCTACATTCATTACATTCCGTTTGATAACAACAGTAGTTTCATTCAATACGAATGTCAGAGGACTCAGATTGCTGCCATGGTCGTATATATGTGCTATCTGAAATTCTTCTATCTAGATACAGATCTTGATAGTGAATCTCTTGATGATAGGTGTGCAGCTAGTTTGTCCCGGAACTCGTGAAGATAATTATATTGCTGAAAAAAGTAAAGATATATTGAAGTACATTGTAGAAACCTGATTACCAGAGTAGTCATACTAGTCGGAATCGGGAATCAAAAAAATATTTGATAAAAACAGTTCTACATCCTTTTGTGTAAGGAGGTATTTCTATCTTGAGGAAGTTTTCTCTTTCAATAAAGCTACATATAGTGTGAAAAAGTTGTTTTAAAAATCTCTGTAAATTAGGAGGTAGCATGAAATAACGGCAGTGTTTTATAAATCTTTAAAATCCTTTCTCCCTTTACTGGCAGGAGGAAGTAAGATTAAAAACACACGAAGATATTCTTTTTGCTAATGCATTTTCCCCTGGGGAGTAAGTACAGGGGAGAGGGTGCTTTCTGCAGCAGTTAACAGCAGTGTATTCAAGAAAATCTATTTCTTAATTTACAGAGCCTTAGTTTTCTGCTTTTGGTGATGATAAAATCCATCTGAAACAATTTTCATAGTAGATAATATTAAAATCACTGATCTTAACAGATAAGCAAAATAAAATCTTTAAATAATTCATTTGGAGTTTTAATAGCTGCCCAGAGGATATTCTCACTCTGCCAGTAATCCCATTTTGTATTACTGTTCAGAAATTGAAATTGCATACTGCTAACTTACATCAGCACAGAGATGGAAAAAGCACGTTTGCCCCAGAATGCTGAGGTGATAAACTGACAGCCCCTATTAATGTGGGCTTAATTCTCTCTATGATTAAAGATGTAAAACATGCATATACATATGTTTGACCATGTATTTTGTTTTGTGTCAAAGAGACACTTGGGAACATGTTGAATATGAAGCATCATTTGTTAAAAACAGATAATAAAGGGAGCTGCTTCTCTGTTTTCAGAACCTGCTCCTCAGACTTCATCCTAAAGTTGAGACTGGGTAATTGGGAAAGGAAGACAAGTTAGCTTTACAGATCTACAAATCAATAATATCCTTGGGGCTTTGCCACTGCAGTGTTTTGGTGTTAAATAGAAAGTTAATGTGAAAGATGTCACTTAGGTTATCCACAGCAAAGGGTAATTAGCATGGTTTTACATTTTTTTCTATTATAGTCATTCGTCTATCTTTGTTAAATGTTTTGGTGATACAGTAATAGGATCTTCATGAGATCTTTTTGGTCAAAAATATACCCAGGAAACTACCAGGTTTATAGTAACTGCCTCATTTTTCCAGGTGAGAGGATCCATTCCCAGAACAGAATGGGCAAAAACTGAACAGCAGTGGATCTTGAAAGAGTAAACTGGAAAGTTCAAATTTTTCATTATTTTGTTTGAAAAACTGAACTTTTTCAGACGTCCAGGTTATATTTAAATGTAAATTTTTAAAAAGTCAAAATATAAACAGGTGATACATGAATAATAGAATGCTTTGGATTTTCATTACCCTTTTGATGAGATGTTACACTGTGACGGTCTGCCCCTGACCACAGCCTCACGAGAACGGTCACCCTCCTTACCTTTATGGTCTGTATTGCTCCAGACCCTCTCAGGTCCCTCAGGCTGTCGATGGCTTGCTGCGGTGATACTGTGTCAGACAGGTATAGGAGGAGACAAGCGGCTACTAAATAGAACACGAGACAAAAATTGTATACTACGTGTAATATATATTCTTATAGTATATTATAAATTAATGATATTCTTATACTTAATTCAGACTTCTGTTTGTGCAGAAGACTGTGTTTTTGACAAATTATGATTTTAAATGACTGTGGTTGAATTAAAAATTTTTTTTTTGGCTCTGACACGCACTTTAATAAGCCCCACCCTCTCTGGCCAGGCCCACTTGAATTAAATTTAAAATTTAACACTGGCTTCATTCTTTTTTTAAACAGCTTTAAACAGCTTTATTGAGTTATTATAATTATAATAATTATAATTCACATCCCATACAATTCATTCATTTAAAGTGCACAATTTAGTGGATTTTAGTGTATTCGCAGTTAAATGCAGCCACCACCACAGTCAGTTTTAGAACATTTTCATCACCTCAGAAAGAAACCCTGTATACTTTTGTTATCATCCCTCAATCACCCATCACCCCTCCCCTAAGCAACCACTAATTTACTTTGTCTTTATGGATTTGCCTGTTCTAGACATTTCATATATATGGAATCATACGTGGTCTTTCGCAACTAGCTTCTTTCACTTAGCATAATGTGTTCAAGATTCGTACATATTGTGGCACATATCAGTACTTCATTCCTTTTTATGGGTGAATAATATCCCATTGTATGGCTATACATTTTGTTTATCCATTTGTCAGCTGATGGACATTTAGGTTGTTTCCATTTTTTGCCTATTATGAATAATGTGGCTATAAGTGTTAGTGCACAGGTTTTGTCTGGACCTGTTTTCATTTCTTTGGGGTATATGCCTAGGAGTGAAATTGCTGGGTCGTATGGTCACTCTGTGTGTCACTGTTTGAGGAAGTAATGCCTGGCTGTTTTCCAAAGCAGCTGCACCTTTTTCACTCCCACCAGCAGTGTATTTAGGTTCCAGTTTCTCTACATCCTCTCCAAAGCTTGTTCTCCATTTTTTGGATAACAGCCATCCTAATGGGTGTTAGGTGGTATCTCACTGTGGTTTTGATTTGCATTTCTCTGAGGACTAAGATGTTGAGCATTTTTCCATGCGCTTATTGGTCATTTGTATATTTTGTTTGGAGAAATGTCTATTCATATCCTTTGCCCATTTTTAAATTTTTTAATTGTCTTTTTACTATTGAGTTGTAAGAGTTCTTTATATAGTCTGGGTAAGTCCTTTATCAGATACATGGTTTTGCAAATTTTTTTTTTCCCATTCTGTGGGTTGTCTTTTCATTTTGATAATGTCTTTGAAACACAAAACTTTGTAATTTTGATACTGTCCAACACTAAAAGGAATAACTGTTACTCCCACTGTGGTATTTCATTAGCTGTTCCCCACCCAATACATTTTTTAAAAGTTTAAAGTTAACATATATAACTGTTTTTATGCTTATATTACCCATGGATATTATTTAAAAGTTACTGTCAATATCTTAACACCTGCAAAGGGAGAACATTAGAAAACAAAAAAAACACAAGAATGCAGGTGCTAAGACCTGTAAATTATGTTTTGTAGAATCCTCCCAAACAATGCTGAAAATACCTCTCCCACCCAGGCTTTCTAGGGAACACCAAATTTAGGGCCTTAAATAATCCTTTGGGTCTTAGCAGATATATATTATGTTTCGTCTCATTTTCATACAAAGTGAGCATATGGCCCAGAAACACGAGTTTTCATACTTCGAGGTAAAAAACAACAACTGAATAATAGAAATATATTTCTTACCAAGACAGGATCTCCCAAGTCCTCCATAACAGCTGAAAGGGAAGTACAGTTTTGAAGTTTGTACATTTTCATTCCATCCCAACAATTACAACCAAAGACTTGCTCTTTCTGCCTTCTATTTCTACTCTAATGCCTAGCACAGTGCCTTGTACCCAGAGATTAATAAATATTTTTGAATAAATCAATCAAGAGCAAAGTGTGCTTATTTGTTTGTTGGGAGGTATTCTGTACACCTATAAGGGACAAAGAAGGCAGGGCCTTTTTATTGACCTCTTTAAACATCTGAGGAGTGGAACATGTTACTAAACTGATAGAAATCAGACTACTTTTACCAACTGCCACTTAATTTTTCTCTGAACAAAACCTTAGTGGTTATGGGACAGGTCCGTATGATAATTCTTCATTCATCTAGAAAGAGTAAAGAGGCAGTGTATCCTAGAGGTTTAAAGCCTGGGCTCTGGAGCCCCACCGCCTGGGGTTGAATCCTGAATCTGTCACTTATTACATGTGTGAACCTAAGTTATTTAACCTCTCTGGGCCTCAGCCTTTTCACCTATAAGATGGGGCCGGCAACAGTACCTATGTCACAGTGAGGACTGAGTGAGATAACATTTGTAAAGCTCACAACAGAGCTTGGCACAGAGTAAGAGGTAAATGAACGTTAGCTGCTATTACGTAGCATTGTGAAGAAATGAGCAGTTCTGTATAACTGGATTTTCTAGAAAAACAAGGACTGATTCTTAAGCAATAAAACCATTCACTTTAATCAGTTTCAAAGATCCTAAAAAGTGCATTCCATACTTCCTAACTTTCTCAGAGGGTGTACGATCCTAATTCAGTGCTGACAACCCATCATGAGCATCAGTTACTATGGTGTATTTGTAGATGGAGCTGTAGATACATGTCTTGTGATAGGATGTGAAACAGGACCAAACAGGTACTGACCCCTGTATAACTGATGAACTTGCTTTCTACAAAGTGTCCCAGCTGTAGGCCTGTTTCAGAGACGAGGCTCTACTGTATAAAGGTAGAACATTTTAGTGGCTTTCTGCAAGATTAAGATGTACCACTTTTGGGACCTCCCTGGTGGTGCAGTGGTTGAGAATCCGCCTGCCAATGCAGGGGACACAGGTTCGAGCCCTGGCCCGGGAAGATCCCACATGGCGCGGAGCAACTAAGCCCGTGCAGCACAACTACTGAGCCTGCGCTCTAGAGCCCACGGGCCACAACTACTGAAGCCCGCGCGCTTAGAGCCCGTGCTCCGCAACAAGAGAAGCCACCGCAATGAGAAGCCCACGCACCGCAACGAAGAGTAGCCCCCGCTCACCAAAACTAGAGAAAGCCCGCGCGCAGCAACGAAGACCCAACGCAGCCAAAAAAAAAAAAAAAAATTACTTTATATCTTGCTAGCTTTATCTTTACTCCCGTTTGATTGATTCCTACTCATCCTTCAAAACCTAGCTCAAATTTCAACTTCTGAAATGCCTCTGTGCCCCCATAGAAACCACTGCCATTCTGTGTACTGCCTCATATACACCTGTTGTGAGTATTATTACACTTACATGAGAGTGTCGTTGGCTGTGGGTTCCTTGAGGGTGGGGACTGTGTCTAGAGTGTGTGTTTTATATTCACAATGTTTCATACACAGTAGGTGCTATGGGTTGAACTGTGTCCCCCGCAAAAGATATGTTGTACCTAATCGCTGGTACTGTGCATGGGACCTTATTTGAAAATAGGGTCTTTGCAGATATAATCAAGTTAAGATGAGGTCATTAGGGTGGGTCCTAATCCAATACGACTGGTGTCCTTATAATAGGAAACACCATATGAAAACACAGACACACAGGGAGATTCATGTGATGATAGAGGCAGAGGGGAGTGATGCAGCGATGAGCCAAAGAATGCCAAGGATTGCCGGCCACCACCAGAAGCTAGGAAGAAGTGACGAAGGACTCTATCCACGGTTTCTGACTGAAGATAGCCCTGCTGACACCTTGATTTTGGACTTCTAGCCACTAGAACTGGGTGGGAATAAACTTCTGTTTTAAGCGACCCGGTCTGTGGTCCTTTGTTACAACAGCCGCAGGAAATGATGCAACAAAATAGGCGAGCAGTGTTCACTGACTTTATAAAGGAACAAAAATGTCCAGGGAGGACAGACAACAGAACAGGGAAAAAAATGTACCAGACCCTGTTTCTGAGGGATAAACTCTAGAGCTGTTTAGCAGTGTGGGCACCCAAAGATAGTAGAAAGGATAGAAAATCATCTTTGTCCAAACAAACATTAGTCACTGTAGGGACACCTTTGAAAGCTCTAGGACAATGAAAATTTCCAGTCATCAGATGCTTTATTTTATGGGAGCCTGAAGCATTTGACATATGCAAGATTGCCCACCCACCTTTCCATCCTGTTTGTATCCAAACACCAGAGCATTTGGTTTGCTAGAACTTGCTAGAGTAGATTTTGTTAAGCTTTTCTAAACTGAGCTAGTTTGATCTCTGGTAATCTTTCAGTAGAGGCTGCTTTCAAAGACTCGTTTGAAAAAAAAAATCTCAGAATTGGTTTGAAAATGGGTTCAAAACCTGTAAAGTATTTTTCACTGGCTCCATCTAACCACCTAATGCTGTTTTACTTGGAGTTATAAGAAAATGTAGCACAGGCAACTATTTACTCTAAAATTTTGCTTCTCCAATTAGTACTAGATGAGAGATGATGTGTTTCTATAAAGTTTGGAAACCGTAGGATGTAGGATGGCTTCTAGTTCTTTTTCCCCTACTTTGCAGGTGATAGTTCTCTATATCAGAGTTTAGTTTGGTCACAAACAGATATGTGTCCCCTTGTACTGGTTGGTTTGCTTTCAGAACGTAAGCTACTGGCATGAAGCCCTGGGGCTCTTGGTCTAAGGAGAGAGAAGCTGGCTGGGCTTGCCCTTCTCCTAGGTGCCTGAGACTACTGAGTTATTTGGTATAGTCTGTATACTTTCTAGCTCAAAGCAATGACCTTAGAGCTTTTGAGGTATTACACTACTTAATGCTCTATCTTGCTCCAGAAAGGATTAAGAAGATTAGGATGCAAAAAAACAAAGAAACATCCCCAAAACCGAAAAAACAAAAAAACCCCAATAAGCACAAAGACCTATGTTTAGTAAATGATGAGTTCTCTTTGCTCTTCACAAATACCTCCTCACATATTAGAATAAGTCTATAGTTTTCTCCTTGTGGCTGGCTCCCCTCTGCTCTGTGGGTCTCACCTCTGGTATAACTAATGTTCCTTTCCATGGCACCACTTAGAGTCTTTCCAATGGTACTGTCTACTGCTGATTGTCACTTTCTTCTTCCTTTCTCCAAGCTACTTTTTTCTTTTCTTCTCATTTTTTCCCCTTAATCCATTTTCTTTTGTTTTAAACTTTCATACCAGCAGCTTATTTACAGCCACTGACAAACAATGAGAGTCCCTCTTTCATTCAGGTAGCAAATTCGTATCATCAAATACAATTTTCAAGTCCTGTTTTTAGGATTGCTCATTGCTTAGGGATAATTCCTTTGCTGATTTTTAAAAAATGGACTTTCTTGCTGTTGGAAGAAACTAAACAACTGAAAGGCCGACCAGTAGGTATGGTGTTACATAACAGGAATGAGGCCCTCACCTTTTTGGGAAGGAGAGGGTCCCAAAATCATGAGTAAAGGTCTAAGACAAAAGGAAAGAAAGCAAAAAAAAAAAAAGCCTGTTACCCTATCCTAAAAATTTCCTAATCTACTCATTTATTGTCCTTACTCTTCAAAAGTAATAATGGCAAATATCTGAGTGCTTGCTCTGTGCCAGGCGTGGTGCTAGTACTTTTCATGTATTATCTCCTTTTGATCCTTGCAACAAACTATAAGGTAGGTAATAACTGCATAAGGATGCAATAATTTGAGAAATCATTTTGACTGGGACATTTTTCATGTAATATATGGAGAAAAGGAAAACATACTGCATTAAGGTTTTTCGGTTATTTTTAAGGCAGATCTCAAGCTCCTCCATTATGTCACAGCAGCTGGCTATGTCAGGAGTCCCTCCATCTGGAATCGGATGATGGTGAGTGATAATTCCATACTGATGGTAGAGGCCCACAAGGTTTGGAACTCTATATTTTGACAGTTCCCCTCTGGTGCAGAAAACAAATATGTCTTGTATACCATAGCTCTTTAGTTCTTCTGCCAACAGACCAAGAAACACAAGGACACACATGGACAAAACATTACAAATTTAAATACAGTCGGGAGGGAAAACATGGAGTTAAGTTCCTTAAGCCAAACAAACTAAGTAAATAACAAACGATAACCTTTGAAGTGCTCATTGATAATCTAAAACAATACTTATCTGTCTTCAAACTAGGGTAAAAACCAAGTCACTAAGCACAAAATAGTAATTAGAAACATCTGAACCAAAAGGTTATTAAAATGAAACCTGACTTTATAAGTCAAAATGTTTTTTTACTGGATTGTAAGACATCCATTATATCGCTGTTTTGAAAAAAAAATTTTTTTTACAATAAATACTGCTTTAAAATAAATTGTAAAACACCTAATATTTCAAAATAAGAAGGAATGATAGCACATTTTTTCCCATTTTCTTCTCACCAAATCAATGGTGTTTGCTGTGTACAAGTCTCTGTTATTTTGTTTTACCCTAAGCACTGTATATAAAATCTCCAGCATAGCCATGGTGCCAGAGCTCTTGTATTCTCACCTATATTTGCACTGTACCACACCATCATGTATTTAATTTTAGGGACTAGGTTTCTAGGAAATAAAGCATTAGCTGTATGAAAATTATGTGACTTAGCGAATTTCAGTATAATGATATGAACCAAGCGAGAGTACTGCAGGCCATTCTGTTCACTGGAGCTTCCTTAGGGCAATATTCACTACAGAGCATTTGGTTCATAATGAATAATTCTGACTCATCTGGTTCCCCTTTTTCTCTCCCCACCCACTAAATCCTAGGACATTTAGCTATTTAAGTACAAAGTACTTTTTATCATGAAACTCTAAACCTGTACATGAAATATGGCTACTCCAAATTGAGATGTATTGTAAATGTAAAATACGTATCTGATTTCAAAGACCAAGTACCAAAAAACTCCTATCTCAATAATTTGTTTTATACTTAAAACCCATTGAAACGATACTATTTAGCCTATATGAGGTTAACTCAAGTATATTACTAAAATTAATTTTACCCGTTTTTACTTTTTTAATGTGGCCCCTAGAAAACGTCAAAAGTACATATATGGCCTCTATTTGTGGCTCCCAATATGTTTCTGTTGGACAGTGCTCCTCTAGATAATACTATTAAGCTTTTGTACTTGTAAAAGGGTTTAACTTGTACTTGACATCCGTAACCATTTTTAAGAGAGTAGGTAAATTTCCTATTTGCCTCTTGCACGCATTGAATAATTTCTATTATACAGTAGATTTCAACTTTCCCAGAAAGGACTCTGAGGACGGACACAGGAAGTGCTGCCAGGAGAGTCTAGGTCTCCCCCTTCAGACACTGTCATCTGTTTTGTATATTGGATTCCATTTAAGATTTCATTGGAAGAAAAAAAGGTTTGGTAAAAAATTGGAAACTCCTTTTACAGAAGAGACTAAATGAATAGGGCTTTCCAAAATGTGCAAGATTGGTTCTTGAACCAATGATTTAAATGATATTTTGCTTATAACTGAATGTTCTCCAAATGGAAATTTCCTACCATGGTGGGTATCTCTAGAGCAGAAAATCTTTACAAATACTGCAAGGGTCAACTAATCTATTAGTCTTTTCTGGTAGGTAAATTAAAGAAAGTATATTAGCAAATTGATATTCTAGGATAACTAGGACAGAATTTTAGGTTTATAAAATCTATAGTGGTCAGAATCAAACAACATATACATTTTTGTATTGGTTTATTATAAGGACATTGGTAGGACTATCAGGCTTGAGATATTCCAGGCCAGCCAGAATAAAATATTTTGGAAGTCTAAATTTGTTAGTATCGTACAACATATAAATTCCAAATTGGGACAGATTATCGGGATATTTGTAGGATTATTAGACTTGAGGCTAAGAGCATCCTTGGGCATGTAGAGATCAGACCCTATTCCATCTTTTCCACCTAGACACTGGTTCTGTAAATTTTCTATGTGGGATGGACAATTTCAATACTACCTCTGGGTTCCCAGCTCAGGCTTAATTTCCAGTATCACAGTCAAGTCTGCAAAGAACAGTATGTTCAAAGATCTGGGCAGTGCAATGTCAGCTTTCTATTTACATACTTTTCCCCCTCCAACTTATACATTATAACTCAAATGCAGTTTCTATGTATAGAACTACAAAAACCAGTGAAAAGCAACACTATGTTTAGTAAATGGTGAGTCTTTTTTGCCCTTCACAAATACCTCTTCACATATTAGAATAAGTCTATAGCTTGAAACTTTATGAAATACCAAAAATTTTTTGGGGAAAATTCAGAAGAGACTACAGTTTGTTCTTTTTGACAAAGATTTTTAGTATTATTTTTTAAGAACCTATTAAGATGGTTCTGTCATATTATACCTACCTGTATCTTTTTGAATATTTCTTCTAACACCTTTAAATTTACAACCTGTAAGTAGTAACAAGGCAAGTGCAAGAGTCAGTTTCTGGTCATAAATAACAAGTATATTAAACACATATATAGCTACTGTAGAAAGTCATTACACATGATCATTTATATGCTTCAATTCCATTCTGAATGGGAATTTAAATTTCTTATATTCTTAGGAATATAATTCCAGGGATTCATAGATCCCAGCTGAAGGAACTCTTAATCCAAGGATTCTTTATTCTGTGTCCTTTCTGTAACAAGTACCTGGCTGTAGTCCTTAGCCTCACATCGTACCCCTGCGTTACATTTTATAAGATAGGTAAATCAGAAATGTAGAACTGTGAATGTGGATGTGGAAGGGTTGAAGAGTGGGTCTATGCTCCTTTATCTGTAGCCCACCAAGAGGGTTTCCAGAACTGAGTTCCTATGCTGATAGTCTGTGAAATTCTCTTACTGCTCAGTACAGAGAATTATATAAAAAATAATTTCTAATACATCAATAGTGTCACCTACCTGGAAGAGCACATAAACCAAGAAATTGAGAACAGTTCACTCGTGACAGGGGTAGCCTGAAAGGAATAAAACTTTATCAAGTTTAGTTCAATTTAAAGTTATAGATGGACATTTATACAAACGTGTGTGCCTGCCACTAAATGAAGGTGTTTTAAAGTTTTACAGCAGTCACAAAACAAAAATTCATAGTTAAATATCAATGTATTGGTCACAAAAAGGCTTAGAAAGACTAGGAGTTTTAAAATAGGAACTTATCATTTGCTTTGTTGCAATTTAAGTCTTAAAAGTGGCAAGCTAATTTAAACTAACTTAAAGATAGTAATGCCTAGGTTGCTTACAGCTAGTATAAAGTATACTTAAGTTATCCTGTGGTTTGTTACCTGAGATATTTTGTGTTAGTAACCTTAGGAAATAAGCTGGAAAATGACCATCTGACGATTTCATCTCCAGCATTCATTCAAAATTACTATTTTAAGATTTCTTTATAGGACTTCCTTAAACAGATACAATTTCATAGAATAAAAACCACAGGCTACCTATTCTTTGTTGTAATGGATTTTGGTTAAAATGAGATAATTTCAAGAAATCCTATTCCCAGTTTGCAGTGCCTGGGGACAAAGCGGGCAGAGGCTCACCTTGTCTGCAAAACAGAAGATGAATTTAGAGGAAAATATGGGGCATTGTATAAATACCACCTGACTTTGAAAATTAGATGAGTTTTTGAGTTTGAAGGCAGCTTAGAAGGGGAAATGAAAGTTAATTGCTATTTGATGGCAGAACAAAAGAACTATAGGGGCAACACTTTTTTTCTCTTCCTACAGCAGGGTCAGTGCTTAAAGAGAGAGATTATTACACTTAACAGGGATTGTAGAGAATCTGCTGTAACCGTAAGTCACTGCCAAAATTCAGAAGTTGATTTTATATAAAAACATTTGTTTTTGTTATTGTATCTATGGTGATGTGGCTTTTATCTTAAACAGGGTCTGCTGATAGATGCATTATTGTGGCAAGTAGTTCTAGGACTGGAATAAATGATAACATAGGATATCTCATCCTATGTTTGGTACACTATTCTTTTGTCGTAAAAGAATAAGAAGGTTTTGGTACTAAATGGGAGCTCATTCAAATCTTAACTCCTTGTTTCTACTATGGTTTTCTCAATGTATAAGGAAGGAACTCCCACCACTCCCCTTACCCCCCAAAAAAGCTTTATTCTACCATAGATAAGAAAGATAATAATTCTATAATCAGCAGAAGAGAATCATTTTCAATATGCAGACTAAATTCTACAAAGATTATTATGTACACATCAAATATTTTAGCTCATCATTGATCAGAAAGGTTAACATACCATGATATCTGAATTGGAGTCTGTTCGTCTTCAATAGGCTCTTCGTCTGATGAGTCAAACTCACTTGTTTGCACTGAACTAGGCTTCAAAAGAAATCAGTTATGTTAAATAACTTTAAAGAATATTTACATATAGTTTTAGTATAGCTGATCCTTGCTTAAAGACAAACTGATGCGTATTTGCAATTTACTCAAACCTGGAATATCAGAGAGATCAGCGATATCAATAATAAGCTATTGCTGTTTACTGTCCTATTAATAATTACAGCCCCATGTAGTGGAAAGAGTGTTGGATTGGGAACCAAGAAACCTGTCTTCTGGTCCTGGCTCTGCCACTTACTGTATAAACTTGGACAAGCGATGTCAGTTTCTACTGGATCTCAGTTTTCCAAAACTATAAAGTGAGATTCATTCATTCATTCATTCACAAACATTTCTTGGACACCTTCATTTGCCAAGCTCTGGAGATGCAAAGATCCATAAAATAAACAGCCTGCCTTCAGTATAATTGGAGAGACAATGTGTAAATAGATTCAAAAAAGTTAGAAGTGCTAAAATGGCACTATGCCCTTCAGAGCAGACAAGGGAGTGACTGACTGCTTAGGGAGCTGGAGAAAGCTTCACAGAGGAGAGATCCATTAGTTGGGTTTTGATGGATGAGCAGGAGGTTTTTAAGCAGATAGAGAAGTTAAGGCAATTAAGGCAAAAAGAGAAAGGGCTTTTTGTACAGTATAGTCCCTTGGTGTCCGCGGGGGGTGGGGGGGATTGGTTGGTTCCAGGACCTCTCCCCCCACCGCGGGCTCCAAAATTCCCAGATGCTCAACTCCCTTACATAAAACGGACCAACATGGGACAGTTGGTCCTCTGCATCCACGGACACCGAGAGCTGACTGTATACAGGAACTGTGACATCAGAGCAGAGAAGAGGAAGCTAAAGAAGTAGTTTTCTCTACCCCATTTCTCAATAAATAACCCCCAAACAGCCTAGCAATTTGGTTGGTGGGTGGGTGGGAGTACAGGTAGAATAACATGTCCCTAACTTTGTGAATCACTGGACTAGAGAGACTGAGATGAACTTTGTGTGCTGATCTAAGGAGCTGAAAATCACGTGGGAAGCATTTCTACATGGAAGATGTGTTATAGGACCAATAAAAAACACACCTTTCTTCTACTTCCTAGTTGGAACCAAATGAGGGATGAGACACTGGAGAGGAAAATGGAGATCAATATATCAGTTTTATTACTGACTGTCAGGTGGAGGATGGAGGATGTGGCTTTAAAGCTGAGGTCAAGTGGGCTTGTCAATTCTTCACTCCAGAATTGGACTTATCCACCCAGGCACAGGCAGTGATGGACAACCCATGGCTCCCCTGTGGCAGACAGCACCCCAGATAGTACTCTCTGCAAAGAGAAGGGAAGGAACACAGCTACTTGTGTTCAGTTCCTCCCAAACTCAGAGATCAGATCACTCACTCTTCCCCTTCTGGGGACAAGTGTAGAAAGAGGCCAGGAGTGAAGGACAGCTGATGTCCCTCCACATGGAAACATGGGGATTAGCAAGTGTAACTGCCTAATGTCTTTTCTAGCTCTGAAGTTATATTCTATTCTATAATGGTCTTATTTGTAACTACCAGATCGCTTTACAGAGCCAATTTAGGCCATGGATTTGAGTTGCTTTGGATCTATCCGTATTATTATTATCAACTCAACTCAAATGGAGCCCCTTCAACAGGTTGTCAGCTCTGTTGGTAGGTGATGTGAGTCAGGTGGGGCTTCAGATCCTTAAGCCTGTTTTTTCTTTCTTTAAGGCAGTTTTGATGATTCAAGAGTTTCAGTTTGCGTGGCCCATTCACTCAGGCTCTCCCAGCCAGCTTTACAAATCCTAACAGAGTTGGATGTTTCCGCTTCCCCAAGCCCAGAGATTCTTAACTCCAGGGAAAGGGACGCAGTGCCAGGTGGCCCCGTGGAATGGTGGCTGTGGTGACACACCCACAAGCTGGGGCGGGGGGTGTTAATCATCTTCCAGGAAGTTTTCCCCGTCCGCGGAGAGGACTGCTCCCCAGGGGGCCCAGGGCATCCCAGGATATGCTTTGGGGCTGGGGTATCAGGCTGAATGATGCACGGAGACACTTAAGCTCTCTATGCCTCAGTTCCTTCGTAAAACGGGGCTCAGCCCTCTCTGGCAGGGCTGTCGTGAGGCTTAGGAGACCCTGCATGCGACAGCTCACAGCCCACAACAGGCGCACAGCGAATGTCTGTCTTCCCCTCGCCCGCCTCCGACCCTATTCCTTCGCTGCCATCCTTCTTGCAGGTTCCGGGAAGCGCCACCTCCCATTCCCTGGACGGTTACTGCGCGAGTCGTGTCGCGACCAGGCTGGGGCTGTCCCCGGGCTCAATAAATCGCATCGGGGCCGCTCCCATCCCTGCGGCTCGGTTCCTCCAATCCCCGTCCCCACTCACCGGCTTCATAGCTGGCCGCCAGACAACCAGACCGGCCTTCTCCTACCTCGGGCAGCACCAGCGTCTCAACCTCCGCCCCGCGCCCTCTGCCCCTCAGCTCAGCTCATTGGTTCATCCTTCTGTGAGGTGGGGCGAGGCTTCTTCTTGGAACCAATCGGACACTCCCCCTGTTTCTTACTCCGCCCCCGGTGCCCAGGCTCGACCTCTAACCGCTCATTGGTTCCTACGGGGCCTTTGAAACACGCGCCGGAGGAGGACCCTGCTGAGTGTTGATTGGCTGGGAGGGCGCCCTCCTCCCCCCGGTTTGGAGCGGGGTGGGGCGGGGAGAGGGGCGGAGCGATATCTTCTAAAGGCCGCCACAACGCTGTGGGGATGTTGGAAAGCGGCACTTTCTCGAGGCAGGATCCGAAGTGGTACCAGGGTAGGGAATTTTGTTTGTTCTTTTAAATTATTTTTTAAGGGCATGATGGGAAGCATTGACCTGGAGCATCTTGTGAAAACACACCACATCCTGTAGACTTTATAATTGTGGTCATATCTAGTCATATAAATACTATGGGAACCGCCAAAAATCCAGAATATAAGCATACCTAGTATGTTTGATATCTTATATTCCTTACCATTTCAGGATATATACAGGTTGGGATGTAGATCAACCTTCCTGTTAACAAAATATCAATGAAATAGTATGTTATGAAGAGGAGATAAAGTCTCCAGATGGTTTTAAGTGCCAGTTTCTAAGTAATTGGCTATTATCTTAAAAAAATATGTTTCATTATTCTCTCCCCCATTCTCCAGTCCCCATTTAGTTGGCCATGGGGAAGAAGGTCACCTGGAGCAACATTACCTGCTGATCTGACAAAAATATGCAGAGCTTTCAGCTCCCTGACTCATGTTGTGGAAACCAGTGGGTAGAGAGCTAATGGGAAGAATTCTTTAGCAAAGAAGATAGCACAGTTTGACTTAGAGACTGTATTAGTCAGGGTTCTCCAGAGAAAAGAACCAATAGGATATGTACATGAAGAGATTTATTTTAAGCTTGGCAAGTCAAAAGCTGATAGGGGAGACTAGGGGGGGCTGGAGACTCAGGAAAAAGTTGTAGTTGGAGTTCAAAGGCAATCTGCTCTAGAACCAGGAATACCTGATATTGCAGGTGAAGTCCAAAGGCCATCTGCTCCAAAATGTCCACTTGCCTTTTTGTTCAGGCCTTCAATCGATTCAATCAGGACCACCCACATTATAGAGGGGAGTCTGCTTTCCTCAAAGTCCACCAACTGAAATGTTAATCTCATCCAAAAACACCCTCACAGAAACATCTAGAATACATTTTGAGCAAATATCTGGGCACCATAGCCCAGCTAAGTTTGCACATAAAATTAGCCATCAGACAGGTCCAATCATCATTGGACTTGATTCATTAATTTATTCAGAAAATGTTTATGAGCATCATCTGTGTCCTAGGTACTATTCAAGGTGCAAGGAATATCTGAGTGAACTGAACAAAGTCCCTGCCTTTATGGGGCTCACATGCTGCTGGGGGAGACTGTCAGGTAGTGATATGTGCTGTGAAGAAAAATTAAAACAAGTGGAGCCTGATGAGGATGCTATTCTAGATAGAAAAGTCAGGGAAGGCATCTTTGAGCTGTCACTTGAGAAACACCCAAATGAAGAGAGAGAGTGAACCATTTGAATAGTTAGAGGAAGAGTTTTCAGTCTGCCTGAAGAGTAAGGAGGTGCAAAGCCCCTGGGGTGGGAATGTGCTAGGTGTGTTCAAGGAACAGCAGAGAGGCCAGTATGGGAGAAGCTGATTGAGTGAGGCTGAGAGAGGTACGCAATGAAGCAGGGCCTTGTGGGAGGCTTAAGAGCCTCTTTTCTGAAGCATTGAGAGAGGGTCCAAGGAAAGACTGGAAAATTAATTAATTAATTTTTGGCTGCATTTGGTCTTCGTTGCTGTGCACGGGCTTCTCATTGCGGTGGCTTCTCTTGTTGCGGAGCACGGGCTCTAGGCACGCAGGCTTCAGTAGTTGTGGCAGGAGGGCTCAGTACTTGTGGCTCGTGGGCTCTAGAGTGCAGGCTCAGTAGTTGGGGTGCAGGGGTTTAGTTGCTCCGCGGCACGTGGGATCTTCCGGACCAGGGCTTGAACCCGTGTCCCCTGCATTGGCAGGAGGATTCTTAACCACTGTGCCACCAGGGAAGTCCCCTGATTGTTTAAGTATTATCTGTGGCTACTTTTGCGTTACAGTGGTAGAGTTGAGTAGTTGCAGCAGGGACTGTATGGACTGCAAAACCTAAAATATTTACTCTGTGGTCCTTTACAGAAAAAGTTTGCCCACCCCTGTGATATAGTCTGTGAGAGAAATGTATATTTCTTCTAGTAACATGATTTTAACTCTGTTTCTTGCAGAGGAAGAATCCTGGCCTTATTATGCTAAAACATTCTCCTCTGCTTGGCTTGGTCCCTTCATTATGGGGGTCCCACATAAACTGACAAGGGCTATGGCTGAACTATCTGGTTAAATGGCATCATAGTAACCTAGTTTCTCTCTAATCCCCAAGATTCTCCCTGGAGAGGAGGAGTGGGGGCTGGAGTTCAGCCTGCCACACCTGTAGTCTTCAGTTAATTTTTTGGTGTGTGACTCACGGCTGTTAACAGAAATGTGTGTGGTCAAAACAATGTGGAGGATTTATCCAAACCATCAGAGGGAAAAGTGTTAACATATGTTCACAGACAGATGAGTATCTTTAGAGATGCTCAAAGAGAAATGAAACATGATTGCCATCAGAGGTTGTACTTGGATGTATGTTTTACAAATAGATCCATATTTTAAAAATATTTTAATATGAATGCTAATGGATTTGACATGTGTGTTAGGGAGAGAACACTGGAATCTTAGAGTTGACTGCAACTTGGAGAGATCATACCTCCCCATTCGTGACATGCCAAGTTTAAAAATTTCTCTTGTGCTGACCATCGGTTACAGTATATAACATCTGCAGTAGACATATGTTGTTTTCCAATTGCTTCTTCCTTTGGTGAGTTGCTCCTGTCTCATTTCATGCAGTCTTGTTGGGCATGTGACTGGGACTGATCCATAAATGTACCCTATTCCTCTGGTCACAGTTAATGGTCCAGGGAATGCATGTGACCCCAACTGGAGCATCCTTCCTTGTCTTGTGTGCTTTGGTTGCTGGTATCCTTATTTTCTTCTTTACCTTCCTAAGGTCTCTGTTTTACCCCAGAATGATGATGAGTTCTAATTTGCACTGGATAACTGGAGTAGATTGTAAAATATATTTAAAATATTATTTAAATTTTAAAATGCTATTGTATTTTATAGTGGGAATGGATGTAACAACTTCGCTCATTCTACAGACTCTTCTGTTCTGTGACTTTGTCATGCTCTGTCACGAGGTGGAGTATAATACTCCTCTTAAACATGCGCTGGCCTTAGTGACTAGTTTGACTGAGAATATACCAAAGTGATCAATGATAAGCTTGATAAAATTGCATCCTCATGTATCCAGCACCCAGATGAAGTAATGGAACATTACCAGCCCCCAGAAGTCTCCTTCGTCCACTAGCCACCCCAGAGGTTAGCTCTGGTTTGATTTCTGAAACCATTGCTTAATTTTGCTTGCTTACAAGTTGTATATAAATGGTATCTTTGGTGTCTGGCTTCTGTTGCCCACTTCGTGAGATTCATTCCTGCTGTTGTGTGGGGTTGTACTTGTTCATTCTCATGGCAGTGTTCTGTTGTATGAATGTGCTATAATTTATTCATCTCATCTACGGTTGATAGGCACTGGGTTAGTTTCCAGGGCTGGGCTATTATGAATAGTGCTGCTAAAAATATCCTTGTCCACGTCTTTTGGTAAACATATGTACATAATGCTGTTGAGTATATACTAAGAGTGGAAGTGCATATGTTCATCCTTCGTCAGTACGGCCAGTTTTCCAGAGAGGTGGTACCAATTCACACTCCCACGGGCTGTGTTAGAATTCTAGGTCAACATTTTGGCCAACATGTAGTATTGCCTGTCTTTTTCATTTTAGCCATTCAGTGGGAGCTAATTTCAAATTGTCAAGAGACTAACGCTAATCAGTTGGATATCAGAGAGAATCCGTAGATGCCATTCTTTAAGAGGGAGCAAAAGTTCCATAACTTTCAGGAATTTTTGGAAAATGTTTTTGTACTATGTTATCATGTGTAAATATTTTATGCATTATTTTATAAATGTCCGTATCATTGCAGTGTCTATATTTTGAGGGTACATGCCTACTTTAGACCGTAAAACTACTGATATGAACAGAGTGGCCCTCAATTTAGGAAGCTTCCCAAATTTAGGCCTCATCAGTGAGCACCTCGCACTGTGATGGGAGAAATATTATTTAAGTTTCCCAGGCATCCCCAGCTTGGGGCTAAAATTAAAGTCACAATAACCATCTTTTATGAAATAATATTTCTTTGGTTCCTAGTCTGTCTACTCTATGAAATTGCAGCCCCTGTTTATTCCTCATGCTAGTTCAGTGCATACTCATGGATGACATCCCATATGCTCAGAAAGGCAAGAGCAAGGCACCTGCTGTCTTTGGCTCTCCTGCTCTCCCTTGCTTGTCGGGTCACTGCCCAAACCCGGAGCAGCAACCATGCTGACACCCGCCGAAGGTGCTGGGACCACCGCTGACCACTGACGTCCCACCATCTGCGGTGCCAACTGCACCTTCTCTGTCGCTGCTGAAATTGCTGGCACAGGATTTTGCTAACACTTGCATCTTCGATGTCCCCTGGAGATTTTAATGAAATAGCTCTTTTTAGTTTCACTGGCTGTTTACAGCCATGGAACTTGGGTTGCAGGATGTTGAGGGTGGCCAACACTGGGCAGTACTGAGAATTCTTCCTCCCCTCTGGCTCTGTCTTGATGTCATGGAACCCAATCTGTGTACTTTGACTTTCTCTTCCTTTAGGGTGAGTTTCTTCCCAGGAGAACTCTGGCCTCTTCTGGGAAACAATCCTGACAAGATTATCTCACCCTCTGCTAGCTGTGCTCAAGTATGTCTGAGTCCCGAGTGCTTAGTCTCAAGCTGGGGTGACCTCATGTCCGGTTTAAACCTTAGTCCTGGTTTATGACTGTTGGTTGCCCTAGCGTAATTATTAACAGCTCTCTCCTTTACTTTCCAAAGTGTCCAGGGTGGGGTAGTAAATTATATGGACATTCTCTCTTCAGCCATCTTTAGGAAAGTTTTCCAGAGGTAAAACAGAATCAACAGCACATTTCAGAACAGTCAAGAAATAGAATATATAGGAAAGGGTTTTGAACCCCGAAGGCTGGGTGTGGCATTGCAGCTACGGCCTCGTTTGCTGCCCCTGCTTTTCCTCCCAGCCCCAGGGCTGGCAGCCACTTGGCTCCACCTACAGCCTGGTTTCTGCTCTGGTTTTACACAGGGAGATAGAAGGAGAAGGAGTAAAATGCTCTGAAACTCAGTTGGAGGTTAATACTTGCGGTGGGGGGCCTACCTGGCGTGGCCTGGGCCCAATTTTGCTAATCTGGCTTTTGCTGTCTTCCTGGGACAGTTTCTATTTTTGATCATATCTTAGTTCTGAATGGAGCCCTGATGATCTCTTGCCATTTCCCCTGTCCCTGGCCTGCCCTGGACCTGAATTCTGGCTCCTGACCCTCAGTCACATGGGTTCTGCTGTCCACGGCCAGCTTTCTCAACACGGCCTGTCCTACCCTGTTGCCTGCTTGCACCCCATCTGTGTCCTCTGCTCTTTGGAAGCCGTTTTGTAACCTCTGGTTGCCCTTGCATGCTGGGTTCCCACCAGGAAGGCGGGGTGCTCTAGCAGGAAGGGAGAGGGCCTTGAAGTCAAAAGACCTGGCTTCAAGTCCTAGTTCTGCAATGAGCTGTGTGACCTTGGACTAATCACCTAATCAGCTGACCTGAATTGCAATCACCTCATCTGTAGCATGTGGAATGGAATCGCTGCTTGAAAATGAATGAATTGACTTCTGAGCTCAGAGAGTTTCCTAGTGAGTTTGTTTGGTTATGAATCAGTTATCTGGGGCTGGAATAATCCTTGGGAAGTCAGATTTCTGAACTTGAGGAATCAAGCCTCTACAAAAAAGAAGCTGGGGAAGAGAGCCTGGAACAGTTGGCTGGATTTTCCATTGTCGTCTTAGGAGAAAGTTTGGCCAACTCCTGAAGCTGGGCTATTCACCTGTCCCAATTGCTTTCAGCCCAGAGAGGGCTTGAATCAGACAGCTTCTCACATGGGAGTGTCACTAGCACCTTTCCCCCATCTTCTCTCATTGGTTTTTGGAAACCAGTTTGAGAAATTTGCCAAGAATGGAGGAGAGTCTTAAATTTCTGTCTTTCAGTTATACTTAGTTCATTTTCAGTAGAATCTAAAATAGGGACCTCCCTGGTGGCCCAGCGGTTAGGAATCCACCTGCCAATGCAGGGGACATGGGTTCGATCCCTGGTCTGGGAAGGTCCCACATGCCACGGAGCTACTAAGTCCGTGTGCCACCACTACTGAGCCTGCGCTCTAGAGCCCGTGAGCCACAACTACTGAGCCCGTGCGCTGCAACTACTGAAGCCTGCACACCTAGAGCCCGTGCTGTGCAACAAGAGAAGCCACTGCAATGAGAAGCCCATACACCGCTGCTTGCCTCAACCAGAGAAAGCCCGCGTGCAGCGACAAAGACCCAACACAGCCAAAAATAAATAAATTTAAAAAGAAAAAGAAAAAAGGGTCCAAAAATAAAATAGAATCTAAAATAAGGAGAAAGAGCCTTATTTTCATCACATCGAAGTGAATTCAAAATGAGTTGGAAACAGGTATGTTATAAGCATCCATATTAATGATCTAAAATATAAAACAGAAATTGGCAAGGCCAACCTCGTTATAGTTCTGTTCTTCCTGGAATAGGAGATAGCAGGCGAGAAAAGTAGGATTTCAGAAAACATCTTCCTCCCATGCAGAAATCCTCAGTGTGGGACTCAGATCTGATTAAATGAGTCAGGCATACATTCATTACGGTATATTACAAACATTTTTCAGCATTCAGAAGTGACTGGTGTCTCTGTGGATTTGGCCAGTTCCTGGCAATTATGCACTTGGATGCTAGTGTAAACCAGTGTGCCAAGCGCCTGGAATGACGATCCATGTCTGAACAACTTTCAGTCTGGGAAGCATGTTGTTCAAACACCATGCTTCTTCCCAAGATGGCCAAATCCTGGTTACAGTTTTATCCTTTAAATCTATTTATCCTGAAGCCTGACCTTTCGAAAGGATATGGCCCCATCCCTTGCCCCTTTCAGCTTCTGCAGCAAACACCTGGGGGGCCTTGCATGTGCTTTACAGCGTCTGTCTGCAGATTTATCAAGAAGTAGTTCCGTGCCTAGCGCCTTAATCGGAAAATCACATTCTGAACATAACGTGTCAGATGGATTATTAGAAAATGCTAATTTGTTCAGAGACTGTTAAATCTGGAGTCCTGGCCAAATCCTGAACTGAGTCATGGCGTTCTTTCTCTGAAATTTCCTTCCACTTTAATTTGTATGAGTATTAACCAACCTGTCCTCCACTGTAGCTGATTCACACTTGTTCTTTGTGCTGCAGCCCTTTATTAGGAAGAGAGGCTGTCACGTGGCATGTTCTGTATAGCAGTGGAAGCCGGTGCAAAAACTTAACACTTTTTAGGAATTTGATCTAGGACTACCTTGGCATATCTGGAGAGGACAAGAATGTGTGCTCTCTGAGGCAGGAATTTTTGTCTCTCAATGACTGAACAGCATCTAGACCAACATCTGGCTCGAAAGAGCCACCCAGTAAATACTTGTTGAATGAATAAATAAGTGAATAAATAATTATAAGCCCACCCTCTTCTTTTTTTAATTAATTAATTTATTTTTGGCTGTGTTGGGTCTTCGTTGCTGTGTACAGGCTTTCTTTAGTTGCGGCGAGCGGGGGCTACTCTTAGTTGCGGTGCACGGGATTCTCGCTGCGGTGGCTTCTCTTGTTGCGGAGCATGGGGTCTAGGTGTGCGGGGTCAGTAGTTGTGGCTCATGGGCTCTAGAGTGCAGGCTTAGTAGTTGTGGTGCACGGGCTTAGCTCCTCCACAGCATGTGGGATCTTCGCGGACCAGGGCTCGAACCCGTGTCCCTTGCATTGGCAGGCGGATTCTTAACCACTGTGCCACCAGGGAAGTCCACCCACCCTCTTCTTAATTGCACAGTAAATATCATCTTGTCCATTCCTTACTCTCTTTTGTTTTCTCACTCTGTTTTTATTTAGTTTACGCAGAAGGCATTTAAAAGCATTTCTCTACCAAATGGGGCAAGTTGAAAGCAAATATGGCCACCTTGAAGGGGGCCTTGTGGGCACTTGTCAATCTTTTCACTCATCCCTCTTGCCTCCCTTCCTCGCCCAGCCTTCACCCCTCTCCTCTAGAAGTAGCCCTGCTTCCCGGCTCGGCACATGGCCTGGCCTTCCTTTGTCTGCACCTGTAACATTATGTGGCCACAGCAATGCTCGCCTCTTTCCCCCTAGTTTGAATCCCTTCTATGTAAGACAGACTCCTTCCCTTCTGTGGAATCTTGTAGCACCAGTTATTTCCTCTCTTCTGCCAGCTCCTCACTATTGACTTCTGCAGAGCCCATAGGAGAGCTCAAGTCTTTCCAGTGTTAAAACACACACAACACACACACACACAAACACACACACACACAAGCACACAAACACACACACACACACACCCATACTCCAAAACAAATACCCCTCCCCAACCCCTCCAAATTTGCTCCATATCACTTTTACCCTTAGAGCCTAGTTTTTCAATAGAAAGGTCCGTATTCAGAGATTCTACCTTCTCACTTCTTTTAAATCTATTATCCTTTGCAAAATTCAGTAAGAAAATAATGTTCTTTCAGAAGGAAAATACAAAATCAGAAAATATGTCTCTCCTTTAAGAATGGAACCAGAGGGCTTCCCCGGTGGCGCAGTGGGTGAGAGTCCGCCTGCCGATGCAGGGGACACGGGTTCGTGCCCCGGTCTGGGAAGATCCCACATGCCGCGGAGCGGCTGGGCCCGTGAGCCGTGGCCGTAAAGCCTGCGTGTCCGGAGCCTGTGCCCTGCAAAGGGAGAGGCCACAACAGTGAGAGACCCGGGTACCAAAAAAAAAAAGAATGGAACCAGACATTTTTCTTCCTTGCTAGGTAGATTTCTTAGGATAAGAGCATGAATCCCAAGTCAACTTGCATTTTGTCATCAAACTTTCCATTGGCAAAATCCCTTGACCACAAAAGAGAAAAATACAAGAACGATCTTTTATTGTAAAACTTGTTTATAACCCAAGAGGAAATACACATCTGGAGCCCTTGTACTGGAGTTTGTTTTCAGGTTGAGGGACTGACTAGGTGAAAAGAAATGATGGTTCTTCAGTTGAACCAGTTGATGAAGAATAGAGTGAACCAGCAGGATGTTTGCTAATCTTTCTTAACGAGCATTATTGAAAAGGGTATAGAAAGGCCATGTAAACGCCTCCTGGTTAAAGGGAACAATTCTAAATGCTGTCTTCCTCCCACGATAGAGTCCTTATAAAGGAATTTCTGTTTTTTTCCCCTGAATCCTAAACACAACACAGTATCTCGTTCGAGAATTACCTTCCCGTCAGCCACACTCAATGCCAGCCTGTACCTCTGGAGTTCTTCTGATGTGCTCTGTGCAGGTTCCCTTCTGATGACATCCTCCGGTCACATGCAGTGGACATTGCAGGTGACTTGTCTGTGGTCTTTGATTATGATGACCCATCCCTTTGTGAAAGTCCCTCTTTCCTCAGTTCTGCAGCTGTCAGTTCTCCTAGCTCCTCTTTTCCAATTCCTCCTCCTCTGTCCTGGAAACTCGGCCTTCCTCAGGGTCCTTTCCTTGGCTTTCTTCTAACTCCCCATACTCACCGTTGGCTGCCTTAGTGGTCCTTCCACTGCCAATAAGCCCATGAATTCCTAATGTCCACCTCTGGCCCTTACCTCTTCTGAGTTCAGACTCATGTGCACAGTTGTCTTCCACCTTGATGGCCCTCAGGCAGTAAAGCTGTCACACAGCTCACTGCAGAACTAGGACTTGAAGCCAGGTCTTTTGACTTCAAGGCCCTCTCCCTTCCTGCTAGAGCACTCCGCCTTCCTGGTGGGAACCCAGCATGCAAGGGCTGGAATTATGATCTCTTCCTCAAACTTGCTTTTCCTCCAGCTCACTGTAGCCACACACCTGAGGGTCATTCTATCTCTCCCCATCTCACCCCATATTTAATTGGCGGCCAAGTGTTGCCTTTTCAACTCCTTACTACCTTTCGTTTTGGCCCCCTTCTCTCCATCCCCACTGCCACTGCCCCGGATCCGACCTTATCACTTCTCACCTGTAACATGGACAGTTTCCCACCTCCCTTCCTCCTCTTGCTCATACACTTCACCAGTGCATTCTCTACCTGGATCTTTTGGTGATACCAGAGGGATCATTTTAAGATGCAAATTTCATCATGTCACTTCCCTACTGAATACCCTTTACTATTCCCCACTCGTGAGATTGTTAACTAAGGAAAGTCACCTGCCATCCAGCTCAAGAAAGATTAGGTCATTAGCCACTGCAGCTGCTGACCTCCAACACACCCTGAATGGAATTCAGGGTGGAGACCAGGAATGAGGCACTATGTGCTTCGGGAGAAACTGGCAGAACAGGCCTTCAGATAGTTAAATATTTTCAGGAGAAAATTTTATGAACCAACTTCTTGCATCTTCTCATATCTAGAAAAGCACTAAAATCATTAACAGGGACATCTGCTCCCTCATGACTAGCAGCAAACTTCTGCTGAAATGTGTGCTTGATGGCACGTATCCCCCCTTCACCAAAATCATATATATACTGACCTCCCCCAAACCTTTTCAGAGCAGTTCCTCAGACCCATCTGAGAGGCTGTCTCCCATGCTATAGTCCTCAGTGAGCCCCCAATAAAATGGAACTCACAGCTCCTACATTGTGCGTTTTTCCACCCTTGAGCACAGCATAAAAGATTGTTAATTGGCTCCCTTGCCTAAACTATGCATCTTAACTTTCTTGGGGGAATCTCAGACCCAGAGGCCTACAGTGGAGGGGACAGTGGGGACCAGGTGGGGGTGTTGTGAATTAGAGAGTTCAAATCCCATTTTGAGGGGACACTCTTTGGCTCCAGCCAGTTGTTGCCAGGTGGGAATTTGGGCACAGTACAGCCAAATCAAATCAACTTTGTGTGTGTGTTCAGCTTGCTGTTTATTAAATGTTAGAAACTAATTTTAAAAATTAAAAAAACGTGTGGTAGTTCACTATGAAAGTGAAAAAGAAAAACAAACTGTGGACCAAAGTAAACACACCTGTATAAGATGGTGCATGATTGATGCCTGTGTCTGTAAGCTCTCCCTGCATCCTGTATCTCAGCTGCATGCAACTGCTTCCAGTGCCCTAAAAGTGTCTTATACCTCCTCGCCTTTGTTTCTGCTGGCTTGCTGCGTTTGGAATGCCCTCTTTCTTCCACACACTCCTCCCATCCCACCCACACTCTTCTCCCAAAGAAATGCTAAGGAATTTGGGATTCTTCCTTATTTGTCAAGACTCCCCTATAGGTCCTTTCTCTTTGAAGCATTTCCTGACATTCCTTCACCCCGTTTTAGGGAGAACCAACTCTCTTTCTTTTGCACTCCAATAGGTTTTATGGAATTTTGTTTTTATTTTTTAATTTGTTTTCGTGATACAATCTCTAGACTTTAAGCTCCAAAGGGATAGGTTCCATGTCTAATTTATCCATATACCCTCAAGACTTGCACAGTGATTGGCACAGAGTAGCCACTTAATAAAAATTTGTTGAGTGAATAAACTAGACAGTAGTTAGTTGCCAAGATGTATACTTTCTAAAATTGACATTCACTTTAATTCTTATCAAAAAGTGCCAAAAAGTTATTTTATAGTGGAAAACTTAATATCATTCCAAAATCCTCATAAATACTGATGCCTCTTCTGCAAGTCAGCCTCCAAAGATGGCCACCAATGAACATGCCTCCCAGTATTCATGCCCTTGTGTGGTTCCCCCCCACCCCCCTGCTTGAACCTGGGTTGGCCCTTTGACTTGCTTTCTGATCAGTAGAATGAGGTGGAAAGGACACTGTATGACTTCCAAGCCTGGGTCAGAAGAGGTCTTACTGCTTCTGCCTGAGTTTCTTGGAATTCTTGCTCTTTTTTACTCTCTCTGGGAACCCAGCTGCTGTGCTGTGTGGACCTCAAGTCACATGAAGAGGCCATGTATAGACCCCTGCTGGGCTCCCAGCCAGCAGGTGGCATCAACCACCAGCATGGGAGTGGGGCATATTGGACATCTAGCCCAATAGAGCCTGCAGGTGGAAGCCACAGCCAACTTTGCAGTGCAACTGTGTGACATCCCAAGTGAGAACTGCCCAGCTGAGCCCATTCAACACACAATCTGTGTGAGATACAATTAGGTTATAAGCCAATTAAGTTTTGCCGTGGTTGTACAACGATGAAAAGCCAGAGCATCTTAGAAGTGAATAAAATCTTCTGCTTGAAATAATTATGTTAAGGATAGTTTAACCCAACTTGCTACAACTGACCTTGGAGTTCTGTGCTACATTATTTCACAGAGAACCTATTAGACCTCGTGCTTCAATGAGAGTTTTTAAATGTGCAGTGTCCTTCATTTGGAGAGTTATATACTCCTGATACATTTACATATTTATAAAAAAATCTTAGTAAAGTTTTCTGACAGGCTCATACACATCAAATTCTTACACAGCGAATAACGTGCTGGTGAAAAATTGCCAGTATAAATTCCATCCTGTAGTAGCCAGTGTATTTTTCATTTCATTAGAATGAAATTGTAGAAAAGATTTTCTATGGTCCTTTCTATAGAGGAGTCATTCTTTAGCAAAATAATATAGGGCAGATTTCAGTAAACAATATTTATTTAGCTTTTATATGTTAGATAGTTCTCTTGCCCCATTAAAAAAATTAAGCTACAATTTATAGACAGTAAAATGCACCATTTTTAGTATACAGTTCTGCAACTTTTGACAAACGTAGGCAGCTGTACAACCACCATAACACTCAATACAGAACCGTTCCATAGCCCCCCCCTGCCCCCCCAAACTTCCCCGGGCTCCTTGGTAGTCAAGCCTCCCCCTTGACCACTGAGCTTTTTTAAAACAATTTATTGTGATATACGTATAATATATAAAATAACTATTATTTTATATATTATATATAAATATATAAAATTAACTATTTTAAAGTGAACAATGTAGTGACACTTAGTATATTCATAATACTGTACAACCACCATCTCTGTTTAGTTCCAAAAATATTTCCATTATTCCAAAGCAAAACTCTTTGCAGTGTTCTCTCCCATTCGCTCCTTCCCCCATCCCCTGGCAACTACCAGTCTGCATTCTGTTTCTATGGATTTATCTCTTCTGGGTATTTCATATAAATGGAATCATACAGTATGTGACCTTTTGTGTCTGGCTTCTTTCACTTAACCTAATGTTTTGGAGGTTGATGCCCTTTGTAGCATGCACCAGTACTCCATTCCTTTTTATGGCTGAATAATGTTCCATTGTATGGATATGATCCATTTCTTTGTCCTTATAGTTTTGCCTTTACAAGAATGTCATGTAAATGAAATCATATAGTCTGTAGCCTTTTGATTTCAATGAGATGTTTTGATCTTTGCTTTTAGAGTGTAGGGGTACCTTCAATAGTCCCTATCACTTATGAAACTGTTTTCCTAATGGTTCTTTGGGGGTATGATATTTTGGGGTCCTAACTTGTGTGTACCCGTCTCCCTCTGCTTCATTGAACTTCCCCAGTTTTACACTGAGGCCCTGCCCAGAGCCTGGGCACACAACATATTAGTCGCTATCGATTTAGGGAAAGGTTGTTGGTGTGAAATCAGAGGACACAAGTGTCTGATCCTTCACTTTATATTCAAAAGCCGTTTTATGGATATAAGTAAGATTTGCGAAGCATATATAAGGAGTCAGGTTTTTTCCCCTATGAGCTGATAGCTAGGGGCAGAAATGAGAGGATCAGATGCCACTGGGTTCCCAGAGAAAGGAGCAGCGGCTGCCTCCCCCTCGCTTTATGTGCTGGGGGAGGGTCAGCAATACTAGGACATTCAGATGTGTAAGGGGATGTGAGGAAGGAGGGAACTTGTGACTATGTACAGGGTTGGGTCTGAGAAAGCAAGGCTTTCCTACTGCACCGGTGAGATGTCCCTGAGGATATGTAGATAAGGCAACAGAATGTGTCAACACAGAGAGGGCCTCCACAGCCTGCCTGCCTCGCTTCCTGGCCGAGCATGCCTTAGGAGAGCAGACACGGTTTCACATCTCTCTAGAAGGGCTTGGGAGATCGCCAAGAAGCAGAGCGAGAGCAGGTGGGCCTGAAGGGGTCCCTTGGTCAGGAGACCAGCCGTGGTGAGAGTATGTGCTGTGTGGCTGGGGACCAGATGGGATTTCAGCCCCCTCAGCAAACGCTGGCCTGCAGGGTCATCCATCTGAACCGAGGACCAGACGGGGCTGAACATCTCAGCAGAAGCCGTTGTACGGCAGATAATGGCAACAAGGGATGGGATGCCTTCTCCAGGTGTCATGATGCTGCACGAGCCCCAGGAGCTTGAAAACCACCCAGGGAAAAGGAGGGGGCGGAGAAATTCCAGACTGATTTTAAACTTGAAATAGCTAAATGTCCTTGGGAGCCAGGAGTGTAATTTCTGCCAGCAGGTGGAATTGGAACTTGAGATAGAGAATATGAGGAGTAGACTTATTAGTCTCTCTGGAGCTCAGTCTTTTCATCGGGCAAAGAGAGGGGTCATTCAGAGTCCCTCCTTTATACGGTTATCGTGAGCGTTAAATGAATTGATGTGTGCACAGCATTTAGGATGGTGCCTGGCGCACAGCGAACAATAAATGTTAGCTCTCATTATCTGCAAAATGCATACATATGTACCTATGAATACATACCTCAAGCAAACAAGCTGAAAAACAGAAAGTGATGGGAAGATAAAGACAATGCTTGAAAACCTCATCTGTGGCAGTTCTGTGCTACCATACAAGTGAGCCAGGCAATCAGAGGTCCTGCCCTTCGGAGCTTTCAACTTAAGAAACAGTGTAACTTCTGACAGTTCCTACTGTTGTTGCTAAAGCTGAATTATCAGTAAATATTGACTGTCTGCTAAGTGAATTAAGACAACTGGCAACCACAAGGCTGGCTGGTATTTCAGGCGTGGCTTATGGGTCTTTGCACGTGGAGGGTTGCTTGGATCTCCCCCTCAACTTTGTGCCTTTGTGGGCTTAACTTTATCAACTTACCCACAGTGGGTAGTCTTCCTGTAACCCCCCGTCTCTCACTTTTTCTCTGTTTCTCTCTCTATATATATTACACATAAAAATATTTCCTATTCAGTCACCTTTCCTGTTCAGTAAACCTTTTAAAGTAGTTTCAAAGATTTATTGGTCCATTTGATAATACTGTATCATTGTAAGTGTTATTGCTAGGAATTAGTAGCCAAAATATTATATGTGATATAGTTTTCCCTGTGGCTTCCTTATTCATTCTTATCTTGCCCATTCTAACATTTTTAGGATTGTTAACCATATTATTTTTTTTACCCTTCACAATTCTGTAGTTACGGTTAGTGTCTATCAGTGTTTACTGTAACCCTGTACTATTGGCTTTCAGCCAGTTAATTATTGTTGGAGTGATTTTTAGAGAATTGGCCGCCTTCCTGAGTACTGGCTGCAGCCCTTCTCTCTTTTTTTTTTTTATTCAAACAGAAAGTCACAAAAATTATAATCATCCTCATCAGTTCACTCAGTCCCATGTAATTAATTCTTTTTATCTTGATCTTTTGTTAGCACTTTTATGAACTCATCAGTGTTCCATTAGAGTTCTGAAAATGCTTATTCATTCAGTTCAGCAGTATAGTCAGTTACCAGAAACCTGTACTTGTCAGAGTCTTTTCCGTGAATTCCTTGAAGATGAGACCCTTTTATGGGAACATTTTTGCAAAAGCATCAGAGTCCACCCAGAACTGTCTGGAAATGACAAAAGCCTTAAAAATGACCACGGTTAAAGATTTGATGAAAGTTCATGATAATGCAATTGACAAGGAAATTTAGTTATTTCTGAGATACACATTTTAAAGTAATAACTAGAATTATGACTTATAACATTATACCAGAACATATAAGATTTTTAGGAATTTCATGTAATGTCTGAAACATTTATATTAACATATTTCCATATAAATAACCCAAAGAAAGTTTAGTATTAGTTTTTTTTAAAATTTTATTTTATATACTTTTTTATACAGCAGGTTCTTATTAGTCATCCATTGTATACACATCAGGGTATACATATCAATCCCAATCGCCCAATTCATCACCCCCCCACCCCCATCCCCCCGCTGCTTTCCCCCCTTGGTGTCCATACGTTTGTTCTCTACATCTGTGTCTCAACCTCTGCCCTGCAAACCGGTTCATCTGTACCATTTTTCTAGGTTCCACATACATGTGTTAATATACGATATTTGTTTTTCTCTTTCTGACTTACTTCACTCTGTGTGACAGTCTCTAGCTCCATCCACGTCTCAACAAATGACTCAATTTCGTTCCTTTTTATGGCTGAGTAATATTCCATTGTATATATGTACCACAACTTCTTTATCCATTCGTCTGTCGATGGGCATTTAGGTTGCTTCCATGACCTGGCTATTGTAAATAGTGCTGCAATGAACATTGGTGCAGCCCTTCTCTTGATCATCCTACCTTCCTGTTCTTCAGGATTTTCAGGCAGTCATGGTTCTCTTATTGCATTCATTATGCAAAAGTTCAAAACTTAGCCCTGTGAAAAGAGCTGAGTCCCTGGTCTGTTTTCCATCACCAAAACCAAATAAACCATAAACAAAAAGTCCATTTTTTAAAAATCCACATTACATTGGGAAAAAGCTTTTTTTAATGATACTAAGTCTTCTCCAGGAAATCACCAGACCTGAGGCCCCTGCTGAGCTTGATTTAGGCTCTTATTTGTTAAAATGGTATTACGTTGATTTTGGATAGTGTATTACAGAGCTCAGATGCTGCTTGTTTCTGTTTTAATGGAGGGTGGGGGGAGGATCGCCTTTTCTTCCAAAATACTCATGTTTGGACTTCCCTGGTGGCGCAGTGGTTGAGAGTCTGCCTGCCGATGCAGGGGACGCAGGTTGGTGCACCAGTCCGGGAAGATCCCACATGCCGCGGAGCGGCTGGGCCCGTGAGCCACGGCCTCTGAGCCTGCGCGTCCGGAGCCTGTGCTCCGCAACGGGAGAGGCCACAACAGTGAGAGGCCTGCATACCGCAAAAAAAAAAAAAAAAAAAACCCTCATGTTTTTCTCACATGTCACAATTCATTTGTGACTAAATCACTATAGTGAAGCACTTGGAAACCTTTTTATTCTGGAGAGTTCTGGGTACAAACACATCCCCAATGGCGATGAATATCAGACTCCTGCATCCTCCAAGGGAGAAGGATGTGCTGGGTGATAAACCAAAAGGTGGCACTCCAGCAGGCTCTTTTAGCTCAAACAGGAGCAAACGCAAGGACAGGAAAGAAGCACTCCAAGGGCCATGGCACGTTGCTCTCAGGAAAAGAGAATCAGTCATTTATTTTTAAGCCATCTATCAACCAGCCTCTACATGATTTTCGCTTTTTCTTTTTTCCCCCAGCTTAATTGAGATATGATTGTATATTTTTTTAAAAGCTGCTTGTGACCCCCTACCCACTGGGGCAATGGAATTGTAAGCTACAGACAGCCAGCTTCCTAAGACATTGTGAGAGGCGATAAGGAGAAATGGATGTCCTTTTTAAGCTCTTTCCTCACTCTGCTTCCCAAGTTGCTTTCACTTCGTCAGGAGAGCGCACTGCAGCAAGGTCCCTCCCGCGGCTTGCTGGCCGGGGAGCCGAGCGCCACTGGAATGTGGGGCTGTGAAAACCCGGGATGGGAAGCCCCGAACAGCTTGCTGAATTATTACTCCATTCTCTGCCAAAGCAGCGGGAGGCAAGATGATGAGTGAGGGAAAGAGCCCGTGGACTCCAGTGTGGGCTGAGGGAACCAAAACAAACACGGAGAAGACAGGCCAATATTTAAATCTGCTTAAAGGATGGAGCGCGCAGGAATGTTTGACTCTATTTTGTCTAGGGAACAGATTTCATTTTTTAAAGGCCGTGCTGGTCAGCGGAAAGCAGCGCTGGGAAGGGGTCTGTTTTTCTGCCCCCCTGCCCACGTCTCTACCGGCTCCTAGGGACATCTCCCCCTTTCTTTATTGGTACTTACCGTGTCCTGGAAGCTTTATAAACTGAGTTGGGTTCTGAGCTCGCATGCCCTGTTTAGATGCCCAGTACATCACCCCGTTTTTTCTCCTTCCCGAATAAACTTTGCCTAAGAATATTGGGGGTGAGGAGTAGACCGTGGAGGGAGCAATCAAAGCATTTCACAAATTCTGGTTTCCCACTTTCCATGTTGCTCAGCCCCGGTTGAACAGCATTAATCTGGACAGAGAGCCTCTCCTCACGCTCTCTCCAGCTGTTGCATGGTGCCTCTCTCTGGGTGTTTTTTTTGTTAAATCCCTTCCTTGGATATTCTTATTTGTAAAAAAATTCAAAAAAAAATTTATATGTATTTTTTATGGCCGCACGGCTTGTGGGATCTTAATTCCCCGACCAGGGATCGAACCCGGCAGTGAAAGCACCGAGTCCTAACCACTGGACCACCAGGGAATTCCCTGGGTATTATTTTTTACCACTTTACACAGATCTTCGTTCTCCACTCATCTCTCCATTTCCCACTCAAGGCCACCCTCTCAGACTTCCATTGCATTTTCAAACATGTCCATACCATGTTCAGCTGGTGGTTGCCAGCTCTCCCCTTGGCCTCCTGCCACTGTCACTGGCCAGGGGAAGTCAGTCCCTTACCTCCTTGATCTGTTGTTTTATGGCAAGTACTTTTCATTGACTCGCTACCAAGTATTTTGATGAACACGAGACGATCATTCAAACACATGTTCTGTCCTTGCAATTACATGAGATGGAATGTTGGCAGTGAGAATATATGTGTATATGTGTACACACACACAAACCCTCCTTTTGGTCTGTGGAGGGAGCTTATTACCCCAAAGGGCAGAGTCGAATCTCTGTTTACACTATGACTGTCCAAGAAAGCTACCAATTTCACTTCCTTTTTATATTTTTCACTTTCAGGAAAGTGTTGGAGGAGCTAGCTTATCATGGGTGGTATGGGCTTTGGGGATGGTAATCTTTCAGTCACACTATTAATAAAAGTAGACATTTTTCCAAGCTTAGTCCGTTCAATAGTAAAAAGCAATCTAGGCTCATAACTGTAGAGGGCGCTCATGTCTTAATAATAGCACTGCCATTGCTGCTAGAAGCAGCAAGAGAGTAACCTTTTATTACTAGATTATTTTATGGGAAAGGATATAAGGTGCATTTAATTTTCATATTACCTCTCTAACTTCTTTCTTCTTGTGAATAAACTCATCTAATTTGTATCCTTTGGTTACAGTTTTGTTAAAAGTGCACCAGCCCTGCCCAGTGAGAATTCTCCTATTTAATATATTATACCTTGTGTTGGTTCTACCTCTGGATAACTGATACTGTGTGTGCAGGGAACTATAGGTGATCTTCCAAAAATGGCAACTGGAGCAGGACACTCTTTGCATAAAAACCTTTAGTGGTTTTTTTTTTTTTTTTTTTGGCTGTACGCGGGCCTCTCACTGTTGTGGCCTCTCCCGTTGCGGAGCACAGGCTCTGGACGCGCAGGCTCAGCGGCCATGGCTCACGGGCCCAGCCGCTCCGCGGCATGTGGGATCTTCCCGGACCGGGGCACGAACCCGTGTCCCCTGCATCGGCAGGCGGACTCTCAACCACTGCACCACCAGGGAAGCCCCCCTTTAGTGGTTTTTGATCTCATTTGGAATGAACCCCCCGACCCCCTTCTTACTGTGCTAACCAAGGCCTTGTAGGATATAGCCTCTTTCGACTTGTCAACCTTCTCTCTCTCTTCCTTCCCTGACGTCCAGGCCGAATCTGGGACAGTTTATGTACCATACTCAGTGGTCCACACTCAATGTCCTCCTCAACTGCTGCTCTATCTGCTCATTGAGCCCATCCCCCCGTCTTCCCATGGCTGGCTTCTTTCCACTTCTCAGTCCCTTGCTTCATATAAATTCCTCAGAGAGGTTTTCTTCTTTGTCCGCCCTACCTAAAATAGGTCCTTCCGCACCCAGCTTTCTTTTTTATTAGAAAAATTTGAATTGCGTTATGATTCACATAACAGTTTACATAGTGTAGAATTCACCATTTAAAGTGTACAATCCAGCAGGTTTTAGTCTATTCAGAAGATTGTACAATTGTCATAACTACCTAGCTTCAGAGCGTTTCCATTACCCGAAGAAGAAATCGCACACCATTAGGAAGTCTCTCCTCACCCCCCATTCCTCCCAGCCCCTCATATTCACTAATCTACCTACTGTCCCTATGGATTTGCCTACTCTGGACATTTCACACCCACTTCGTTTGAACTGTTAAAGCACCCTGTTTGTGTCCTTTCTGGCACACATGCATATTTTTTTTTCACATCTTTATTGGAGTATAAATGCTTCACAATGTTGTGTTAGTTTCTGCTATATGTATACGTTATCCCCGTATCCCCTCCCTCTTGAGCCTCCCTCCCACCCTCCCTATCCCACCCCTCTAAGTCGTCACAAAGCATTGAGTTGATCTTGTGCTATGCAGCTGCTTCCCACTAGCCGTCCATTTTACATTTGGTACTGTATATATATATATATATATGTCGATGCTACTCTCTCACTTCATCCCATCTTCCCCTTCCCCCCAGGGACCTCAAGTCTGTTCTCTATGTCTTCACCTTTATTCCTGCCCTGCCACTAGGTTCATCAGTACTGCTTTTTAAAATTCCATATATATGTGTTAGCACATGGTATTTGTTTTTCTCTTTCTGACTTACTTCACTCTCTATGACAGACTCTAGGTCCATCCACCTCACTGCAAATAACTCAATTTCATTCCTTTTTATGGCTGAGTAATATTGCATTGTATATATGTGGCACACATGCATTTGTTTCCTTGTTTATCATCTATTCTCATGCTCCATGAATATAAGTAGAGTTTTTTTTCCTATTCAGTCAGCCTAGCAATGCAGTGAGCTCAGCCTCTTGTTGTGGGAGCGAATCAATGTGGTGGTGTGATCACCCCTGGGACTCTTGCAGAAGAGAGTCCTCCTGGGGCAGGATGACCTCTAAGAGGTCTTCTAGTTCACAGCTCCTACACTTTTGTGCAACATCTTTTCACTCATTACATTTCCAGGAGCAGCTCTTTGAGGCTCCAGGTCTTCTCCAAGTATTTTCTGTTCTTCAGTTGCAACTCACAGGTCATAACTGATTTAATCCCATTCAACAAAGTGCCACACTGGGCTTCTAGAAGACTCTGAGGGTTGGGATCATGCCGGAGCAATAATAACAGTAACATTCACGAAGCATGGGTCACGGGCCAGGCATGGAAATGCGTGTGCTATTTGCATTTTTTCCCACTTATTTCAATGGTCTTATGACAACCTTGTGAGATAGGTATTGCTATTATCATCCCCTTTTGAAGATGGGAGCACTGAAGCCTAGGGAGTAGACACATTTTACTCAGCCAGCTCTTGGCAGAGTAGGGACTAGAGTCTTGCAGTCAGACTCCAGGGCCCACTTTTCTTAACCGCTTTACTCTCTGTTCAGCTTCTTAGGTTACAGCTATGTGTTTTCTCAAAGTTCAGCATAATGTTTGCATGAAATGTGAATATTATTGCATTAAGATTGTTCACAACAATGATACCATAAATAAAGAAATATTCTTTGCAGTTCTTAGCAGAGCAGCAGAGCAGCAGTCTTTGTTATATGGGATTCTCTGCTGCCCTCTGGGCTAGGGATGTGACCAGCTAGTGTTGTTTGGAATGCCTTGGGGCTGTGTTAGCTTTTGTGCATGGATGGAGGGAAGGATTCCTGTCAGGGACAGCAGTTCATACTTCCAGAGCAGCTGGCACCTGGAAGAGTGTGGTTTCCTGCAGGAGGGTTGATCCCCAGGAGAACTGCCTCTGAACAGCTCAGGCAGTATATGAGTCAGGGTTCTCTCCATATATATACATGGAGAGAGAGATTGAGAGAAAGGGAGAGAGGGTTGTTTTGTTTTTTAATATGCAGAGTGGGCTGGTTGGCTGGAGACCCGGGCATGAGCCGAATAGTGGTTCAAATCTGAATGCCATCTGTGCAAAATTCCCTCTCGCTCAGGGTAAGTCAGCCTTCTGTTCTAGTCAGGTCTTCAACTGATTGGATGATGCCCACCCACATTACCACAGGGAGAGTAACCTGCTTTATTCAAAGTCCACCAATTTAAATGTTAATCACATCCAAAATACCCTCACGGAAATATCTAGAATAATGTTTGACCACATGTCCGAGCCCTGTGGCCCAGGCAAGTTATCCCATAAAATTAACCATCAAAGCCCGTACTTGATGCTTGGGTCCAACCTGGGCTAGGCTGGAATGCAGAGAGGGCAGTATTGCTGGAGAACTTTCTATTTCTCATTTGGTGAGGGGAGTCCAGCTCTCATCTACTGTAAGTTACTACCAGTCGGCTCCCCAAGGGCAGTGCTTGTGGTTAAGAATGTGTGGTTTGTCCAGAGAACAGTTGCATTTGCCTGAGACCCATCTTTTGGTTGGGGAGGGGGTACGTGAGCACCCCACTTTTTAGTGACCCTAAAAAAGGCCCACTTTTTTAGCTGGGTGGGCCTCAGGGACCTAGTAATCACTCACCCAAAGAGGACCCACTTGGTTCTGGCTTGAGCCATCTCTGGATTGCATTCATTTATTCATTCAACAAACATTTGGTGAATGTTTATTATGTGCCAGGCTCTTTCTAATTCTGAGGAAACAGCAGTGAACAAAGGCGGACAAAAATTGCTATTCTCAAGAAACTTATGTTCTGGGAAGTGAAGAGAGACAGACATTTAAAGAAAACAAATAAATTTAAAAAGTGTCATAGACCATCTGGTGATAAGTGCTGAGGAGGAAAATAAAGGTGAGACAAGAAATAGGGAATGCCATGGTTGGCAGTGTGGATGGGAGGCTGCTGGTTTGCATTATGGAGTAGAGTGGTCAGGGAAGGCCTCACTGGAAGAAAAGTTACCTTTTGAATAAAGAGCAACTCATGCAGATAACAGGAAGAGAACTCCGGGCAGAGGGAACAGCCAGCGCAAAGGCCCTGAGGAAGGAGTGTGCCTGGAATAGAATGAAAGGGGAGAGAGTAGTGGGTGGTGCAGGTGGAGAAGTAGGAGAAGGCCAGGAGGAGTGGGGCCTTGAGGGCCACAGCGAGGGCTCCAGCTTCTTCTCTGAGCGAGCAGAAAACTACAGGAAGGTTTTGTGTCCAGGAGTGACGTGGTCTGGCTGCTCTTATGAGGTGTATGTTTGCGGTGGGGGGCGGTAGGAGTGTCTTCGTCCATTTGGGCTTATATAACAAAGTACCACCAGACTGAGCGGCTGGTAGACAACAGAAATTTATTTCTCGCAGTTCTGGAGGCTGGAAAGTCCGACATCCAGGCGCTGGCAGATTTGATATCTGGTGAGACCCACCTTCTGGTTCATAGATGGCCGACTTCTCACTGTGTCCTCACATGGTGGAAGGGGCGAGGGAGTTCTCTGGAGCCTCTCTTATAAGAGCACTAATCCCATTCATGAGGGCTCTGCCTTCATGACCATTCAGCACACCACCATCACCCCCCCCACCCGCGGTTTTAGGAGGGAGACTCTTGCTGGAATTCAGGGAAGAGATGGTGGTGCCATGGACCAGGTGGTGGTGAGAAGTGGCCTGATTCTAGGTCTGTTTTGAAGGCCAGGATTTGCTGCACAGAGTGTGGCCCTTGCGGAGCATGTGTGCAGTTTGGGGAGTGACTGGGGGGGTAGGGTTAACATTTACATTCCCATCCAGCCCTCTTGCACCTTTACAGTTGAGGTGAGAAGAAGATGGCCTTAGATTTTTGGGATTCCTGCCCTCAACAAGAGTGTCCGAGGACTGCCTTTGGGGCTGTTTTAGGATGCATGACCAGGTCTCAAAGGGATAGAGACCCATCCAGGGGCCGGTGGCTGTGGCCAAGAGTAGATTCACCCAACCGCCCACCCTCCAAGCTCTCATGCGCTGTGGACATACGCTGCCCCGTGGCCATTCAAAGGAAGTGACCTCATCAGTGTGCCTTTCAAGCCACACAGGATGGGTCCTTGTGCGACATTCAGCCATCGCTCTGGTTTACACCAAATCCAACAACTTGTGGCCTGCAGATCTTCAGTATAAATAGCTGGAAAAGCCTGACCTTGACAACCTCATTTCTCATTCCTTTCTTGTTACAGGTAATAGAGCTGAAAATGTGGTTTTAATTATAGCACTAATGAAAACTGAAAATCCAGACAGACACTTGACGAACTCTGCTGTGCTTTATATTACATTTGTGCTAACTACAAAGTGCCCAGCTGGGTGTAACATTATCCCCCTTTCCTCGAGCATCCGCCTGACTGAAGCTGTATAATTGATGTGTACTTTGGCAGGAGGTCAGCTTAAAGGGTTTTTTTTTTTTAAGGTTTTTTTTTCTTTAAAGCATCTTTAACGGTATTTTGGGGGAAAGGAATACGTTTATTACCTGGGCTGGGAGAACATTTCTCTAGGTTGCCTGACACTCCCCACCCCCATTGCAAACTTCTTCTAGAGTATTCCACACATTACCTTCAGGAACTTTCAGGGCCAGAAATGAGCAGAGACTTCCTTTAACTTGGAGCCACGTACCTTTGTCCTTGGCCAATAACGCTGCCTGGGTGAAGTGATGCCTTACCATGCAAACCTGTTCAGCTCTCTGTGCCTTCCTGTCAGAAGGGTGTGTGCTGCGTCTATGAAAGGGAGAGTGATGGTGGCTGGGAGAGGGGGCTGCATCCACGTCATGCGCCCGTCTGTCCTCACCTGCTGGTCCATGGCCATCATGGGGCCTCTAAGGAAGTTTAGAGGTAGGGTTGTCAAATAAATGACAGGATGCCCAGTTAAATCTGAATTTCAGAGAAATAGCAAATGATTAAAAATTTAAAAATATTTCTCCTATTAAAAAATCTTAATATTTAACCGTTGTTTACCTGAAACTCAAATTTATACTGGGTGTCCTGTAGTTTTACTTGTTGAATCTGGCAACCCTACTCGACAGGGTTTCTGAGACTGCATAAGGTTTCTGTGAGGACTTCTAAAGAATTCTCGCCCATGGCTTAAAGCAAATATAGATCCTCATTTGGAGACAAGGTAAGGCTACCTCTGTTATAGCTCACCGTGGGCTCCATTCACATCCCACCTGATTATGAAATCCCTCTCTCATCCAGCTCCTTAGGTCACGGAGAATGCCATGAATCCACCCCCAAAGGTTCTAGAATGATTGGAATTCATGGCATTGCCTACCTCAAAAATAACAGAAGTTTCTTCAGAGACCCACTGATGGTAATGGCATCTTTACTGACTTGGTTGGTGATCTGGTCAAGCTTCAAAATCTCTTTCTTGTTTAATTTATGCTCTTTCTGTTTTTATTTAAATTTTTGAATAAGTAGTATCTATTCACATTACATATACTGATTTCAACAAAACATAAAATGTATATAGTAAGAAGTCTCGGGCTTCCCTGGTGGCGCAGTGGGGCTTCCCTGGTGGCGCAGTGGTTGAGAGTCTGCCTGCCAATGCAGGGGACGCAGGTTCGTGCCCCAGTCCGGGAAGATCCCACATGCCGCGGAGCGGCTGGGCCCGTGAGCCATGGCCGCTGAGCCTGCGCGTCCGGAGCCTGTGCTCCGCAACGGGAGAGGCCACAACAGTGAGAGGCCCGCGTACCAAAAAAAAAAAAAAAAAAAGAAGTCTCCTGTTCCCTTCTAATGTCCAGCCATCCAGTTCCGTTCCCCACTGGCAACAAATACTGTTAATTATTTAGTCTTCCAGACATATTTATGTGTATATATGCAAATTAGTATATGTCTTCCCTCCCCATTTCTATATAATTGTTAGCATACTGTACCCACTGTACTTGTTATACTGAAAGCATCCTCCTTTTTAAATTTACTATATCTTAGAGATCTTGTAGTATCATGACATAAAGACCTTTCTTATTCATTTTTTATGGCTACATAATATTACATTGTGTGACTTTATCATGTTATTTAATCAGCCTCCTTTTGTTGGACATTTACATGAATTCCAGTTGTTTGCTGTTACAAACAACAATACGAACCATGCATCATTTTGCACGTGTGTGAATGTATCTTCAGTTAAATTCCTAGATGTGGTTTGTTGAGCCAAAGAGTGTATACATTTATAGTCTGCCAAATTTCTCTATTAGTTTCCTATTACTGCTGTAACCAATGACCACCAATGTGGTGGTGTAAAACAACACAGAATTGTTATCTTACAGTTCTGGAGGTCAGAAGTCTTTTTTTTTAAAAATAAATTTATTTTTGGCTGCTTTGGGTCTTTGTTGCTGCGCGCGGACTTTCTCTAGTTGCAGCGAGCGGGGGCTACTCTTTGTTGTGGAGCACGGGCTCTAGGTGCACGGGCTTCAGTAGTTGTGGCGCATGGGCTTAGTTGCTCTGCAGCATGTGGGATCTTCCTGGACCAGGGCTCGAACCCGTGTCCCCTGCATTGGAAGGCAGATTCTTAACTACTGTGCCACCAGGGAAGTCCCCAGAAGTCTTAAAATCAGGGTGTCAGCAGGGCTGTGTTCGTTCTGGAGGTTCTACAAGAAGAGTTCATTTCCTTGCCTCTTTCAATTCTAGAGGCTGTCCGCATTCCTTGGCTTGTGACCCCTTCCTCCATCTTCAAGGCCAGAAGTGTAGAATCTTCAAATCTCCTTCTTTGACCTCTGCTTCCAAAATCACATCTTCTCTGACTCTGATTCTCCTGCTTCCCTTTTAAAAGGACTCTTGTGATTATATTAAGCCCGTTTGGATAATCCAGGATAACCTCCCATTTCAAGATCCATGACTTTAATCACATCTGCAAAGTCCCTTTTGCCATGTAAGTTAACATATTCACAAGTTGCAGGTTGGCATGTGACCATCTTTGTGGGTCATTATTCAGGCTACCACACTCAGAGAATTTGTACCAATTTAAACTCCCATCACAGAATGTACATTCACACTGTTTGCAACTTTACCAATCTGGTAGGTTAAGTAAGTGGTAACTCCGCGTTAAATTTTAAGTTGCATTTCTCTTGTTGATGAGTAGGTGGATGGGGAATCTATCTGGGAGTCCTATCTTTCTTTCCTTTCTTCTTGAACTGTTCAAATCATTAGTTATTTTCCTATCAGGTTTTCAGTTGGGAAATGACAGTATGTTGGAGTTTCTGAGAAACAAACTGCACATATTTTTTTCTAGTTTGTCATTTCTATTTCAGCTGTCCTTATAAAAGCTTTTTCTTTGCCACACAAAAGGTTACTTTTTTAACTCTTTATTTTATATCAGAGTATAGTTGATTAACAATGTTGTGTTAGTTTCAGGTGTACAGCAAAGTGATTCAGTTATGCATATACAAGTATCTATTCTTTTTGAAATTCTTTTCCCATTTAGGTTGTTACATAATATTGAGGAGAGTTCCCTGTGCTATGCAGTAGGTCCTTGTTGGTTAGTTAGGCCTTTGTTTGATTTTTATGCAGTGAAATTGATCAAATTTATTTATGGCTTCTAGGTTTCATGTCATGGTTACAAAGATCTTCTCCACTTCAAGGTAGTGAAAGAGACACAATTTCTTTTTAAATTTAAATAAGTAAAAACCAACACAGGAAACATGGTCTTTGTTTAAACGGCAGAAAATTTAGATTGATAACAAGATAGAAAGAAAACCACTTAAAACATGCATTCTGTTGTTTATTCTGTATAAGAGTGGCCTACAGATTATAGTATGTTTGCAAGTGGGGCATGGGCAGTGGGTTGCTGAAGCTGGCCACGTGGCTTCGCCAGAGCAGTTGAGCCTATTCTGAGCATCTCCTCCCAACACCACGTTCAGTAAAATCAAGGTGGTAGCTTAAAGCTGATCACATTGAGACTATTTACACTATGGAAATTGGTAAATGCCACAAATCAGGCCTTTCCTCCTGGGGAACCAGTGGTTAAACATTTACCGGCACACAACTAGAGGACTTGTCTAAAATCCTTTTTAAAAAAATCCAAGAACTGATTTTATTTAGAGTTTTTTGTTTATTTGGGAGAAAAGAGGGAGGAGGGGGGAGGGCTCATGGGGATTTTCTGTGTGTGGAGGGGGCAGTTTTATTTTTTATTTTATTATTATGTTTTTATTGGAGTATTATTGCTTTACAATGTGTTAGTTTCTGCTGTACAGTGAAGTGAGTCAGCTATATGTATACATATATCCCCTCCCTCTTGGACCTCCCTCCCGCCCCTCCATCCCACCCATCTAGGTCGTCACAGAGCACCGAGCTGAGCTTTCTGTGCTTTATAGCATGTTCCCACTAGCTATCTATTTTACGCATGGTAGTGTATATATGTCCATCCTAATCTCCCAGTACGTCCCACCCTCCCCTTCCCGCCCTGTACCCACACATCCATTCTCCACGTCTGCATCTCTGTAGGGGGGGCAGTTTTAGATCGGTGGTGTCTCTGTATACGCGCGCGCGCGCACACACACACACACACACACACACACGCACACTAAAACATCATATTTTATATTAAATCTGGTAACCTGCCTCTTTGTCTCCTTAATGCTATATTGTTGCCACCATCTTTCTATCTCAATAAACATTTATCCAAGTCATTATTTTAATAACTGCATAGTGTGCCACAGAATGACTTACTGCATTTGACCAATCCTCTCATATGAGACATTTATGAAACTTCTGTCTGTGTCAGTTGCCTGCTCTGGTTGATATGATATTAGACTACTCAACTCTCTCTCAAGGATGTGGAATTTATCAGTGAGAACACTTTCAAGAAGTGCTTTCATGCCTTCAGATATATGAGACCTTTACAATGTTGGCATTACTATTCTAATTACCCCTAAATGGGCAGGCCTTTTGGGAGATGCCTTGGTTTCTTTTGGTATAACCTGCTCAGATCCCTTGGAAACATAAATTCTGGAGCTATTTATGTGGCAACAACAACTTAGGAAGAAAGAATGCTAGAACTAGAGATGTGGATTCCAAGAGACAGAAGCCCTGCAGTGAGACAGACAGGGAAGGTGACAATTAAGCCATAGATAAAAATAATGAGGATAAATCCCATCAACTCACTGAGAGGTTTCAGACAGGCCAGCAGGTATGGAGGATTCAGAGTGGGGATAACTAGAGAAGATAAATTTGGGTTAGGAGACAAAGTGAGAATGGCACTTCCTAGTTAGCACAGACTTTAAAAAAGTGCAATACAATAATTATTTCTCAAGGATCCAAAATAGCCTTAATCCTGCATTAGGTGTTTTGGGGCATTTAAGAGAAGTATAAGGAGTGAATGGGTGGACTGGTTTCAATCAAGGAAAATTTGGAATTTTCATAAGTTCATAAGCACCTTTGAACAACCACTTTGCAAAGCATCACTTTAATTTTTCTGTGTCTGGAACCACTGGCTACTGAGTATGCTTTTGATGATGACATACAGGATTACCACACTCAAGTCAGTTCAGAGTTATCCTGTGACTTTATTTGAATAACATAATTGCTCTGAGTGGGATTCATCTGCAACAGGGAGGTAGGTGCTCTAAATTTTTTCAGCAAGTAGTACTGAGAAAGAATATTATTAATAGTGGAATTTTAATTAGTGCCTACACCAAAGCTTTGAAAAGAATCTTTTGGTGTTTCTTTGGGTCTAAGAGTAAAAAGACACTACCTAGTTGAAATAGTATATACTCTCTGCGGTTTCTGATTCTTAAAACATATTGTTGCCACTGGAAGGCAGTGTTGCCCAGTCACTGTGTTCAGCCAAGAACTTGGGTGGATTTGAAGATTTGGCCTGAATTTGCAAGGAATTCAAATGAGGCCAGAGAAGTGCTTTTATCTCTGTCTCTTTTCTGAAGCTGGCAAAGATCCTGGGCTCCGCATCGATGTGCCATCCCTGTTGGATGTCTCCTCGCATCAGGTGTGCTGGCATTAATTATGTGAAATCAGTCGGTGTGTATTAAACTTGTGAGACTTGATTCCCTTTGGTCTCCACTTTTCTTACATGTAAAATGGGACCATCAGCTCTGGCAATCTTATAGCTTCATTGAATAAAAAAAGCAGATGGTGGGCTATCCAAACAATCAGATAGAAACAACTTGATCAATGAATTATACAGGTATCCTTTCAGAAATCTCACTTTGGCTATTAATTTTCATTAGACCAAGTTGTTGCATGATTATCCTAGATATTTTTTTTCCTTATCACCTATTGCACCTGGTAGAATTCTAGGTCAATCATGAGTTATCAAAGAAAATTTGTTCAACAATTAAGTAGTCTTTTGGCACTTTTTTCTTCTTATCAACAAATATTCAGGTAATGTTTTGATTTAGAAGCATACTTTAAGTTAGGGAGTATTCTCTGTTGATTTTTTAATAGTAGACGTCTCCTCTTTAGACTATTAATAATAATCCCTTATCTCTGTACAGTGCTTTAACAATGTAAAGCCTTTGTATATATCTTCTCATTGGAGTCTCATAACAGTCTGGTGAATTTGGTAAAGGAGGAATCATGATTTCCATTCTGATGCATAGGAAACAAGTTCAAGTTGAGTCATGCACCCAAAGACACTTAATCATCTTCCGGTTCTAAGCTGTGCTTTCCCCTTCCTCATACACACAACGTATAAACAAAGGCCCCTTCATCTTGCAGGCCATGGTAATAAGGCTGGAATTGTAGCCTTTTATTCATGGCAATTTTTTGGTCCCATCTTTCCTCCCTTGCTTCATAGACAAACATACCTGTTTTTGGTTGTGTCAATAAATGATCAGCACAGCATGATTTTTCATGGACTTTTAGAGTGAATAAGAGGCTCTATACATTAAAGGCTTTCCGCTTCTTAGGGAGCTTTATTCTAAAGAGTGTTTCTATAGAAACGTTTTTTACTTGAGAGACTATGGATCACTTTTCAAATGCTGAATTGTCTTATCTGAAATACATTCCTACCTGTGCTGAAAGACACAGGTATAATCAATGCCTTGATCATAAGGACAATCTTTATCAAACTGCCTTAGATCCCCAAGAGCCTGAGGGGACGAGAGAGAAGGCCTTTACTAGTGTCAGAATGTGATCCGCCCCCTCGTGGACCAGGCACGAAGGAAGGTTTCAGCAAACTGCCTCAGAATCCCCCTAATCCCTTCTGTGTTTTCAGCATCAGATAATTAACATATTTCTAGTTGTAAGTCGCATTAGTTCAGTTGGTGCCTTTATGTCCTGCAACTTCTTAGGTTTAGTGTCATTGTGAAGATGGAAAGCTAGAACATACCAGGCAGTAAATTAGTTAATGAGGGTTCCTTTATCTAGTATACTGGCTATCAAAATGGATTGGAAATTGAATTCACCTTCTTCACTGCCCTCCAGCAAGATTCATCAATGAGGAATAGTCTTTCAGAAGTTGCTTAGAAAAATCAAAGTCAGATCTACCAGTGGTATTCACACACAGTTTGTACATACCATAAGGTAGGGTCCTTGTATCCTTGAGGAATCCAGCTCTGTGCAGGTATGCTTTTAAGGAGACTAGAGAGATCATAGTTGGTGCGCTTCTTTTTATGTTAACGTGCTGTGTGATAGTGAAGGGGCTCACGTTGTGCCCATATCATTTAATAATGTATCACAAACATGTAGTTTTAATTTAAACTTTTTTTCAAAAATTTAAAAGTTTTTGCTGAGATAATTGGAGATTCGCGTGCAGCTGTTAAGAAATAGCACAGAGAGAGCTGGTGTGCACCTTGCCCAGTTTCCCCCAGTGGTAACACTTTGGAAAACCCTAGTGAAATATCACCACCAGGATATTGACACTGATACCACCCACGGATCTTGTTCAGATTTCCCCAGTTTTTACTCGTACTTTTGTGTGCAAGCATGTGTGTGTGCATGTGTTTAGTTCTCTACAACTTTATCACTTGTGTAGGTTCACGTATCCACCACCACTATCAAGACACTGGAGAGCTCCATCACCACCAGCATCCCTTGTGTTGCTCTTTTAGAGCCATACCTGCCTCCTTCCCACCCTGTTCCCTTCCCTATCCCCTGGCAACCATTAATCTGTCCTCCATTTCTACAATTTTGTCATTTCAAAAATGTCATATAAATGGAATCATACAGTACGTAACCTTTTATGACGGCCTTTTCCCACTCAGCATAATTCCCTGGAGATTCCTCCAAGTTGTTGTGTGTGTCAATAGTTGGTTCCTTTTCGTTGCTGAGTCATATTCCATGGTATTGTTTAACTGTTCACTCGTTGAAGGATAACTGAGTTTTTCCAGTTTTTGGCTATTATGAATAAAGCATCTATGAACATTTGTGTGCAGGTTGTGTGTGAATGTAAGATTTCATATCTCTGGAATAAATGCCCAACTCATAAAAATTTTTAGGAGTAACAGAAGTAGTAGAATTTTCATTCTGCCTTCCAGAAGATACTTTCTTCTAAAAGATGATCCATTTCAGCTTGTGTAGAGACTCAGACTTATAAACATGTCTTGTAGACATGTATATTATTTTCATCTTGTCGTAGGTGAACAGAGAATCTTTTTCCATGAAAATAATTTGAATTTCAGTTCATTATATAATGTTTCACTCATTATATGGATGAGGTATAAGTATTTTAAAAAGAACAAAAAGGATGTACTGGCAGGGCTTCCTTCCCTGGTGGCGCAGTGGTTGAGAGTCCGCCTGCCGATGCAGGGGACACGGGTTCGTGCCCTGGTCCTGGAAGATCACATATGCTGTGGAGCGGCTGGGCCCGTGAGCCATGGCCGCTGAGCCTGCGCGTCTGGGAGAGGAGGCTGCAACGGGAGAGGCCACAACAGTGAGAGGCCCGCGTAATGCAAAAAAAAAAAAAAAAAAAAGATGTACAGGCAGAGTTATCACTTCCTGCCTTGCCTTCTCACCTGTAAACTCTGCAGTTATTTGAAGTATCTCTATTGTTGCTGTGTTGCATTATAATCATCTATTCATACACCAGACTCCCCACCCCAGTGATCTCTCAATTCCTTGAGAGCAGGGTTCCTGTCTTAATCATCTCAGTAATGCAGGGTAGGTATTTAATACACACTTATTAAAGAATCTATTTCTTTTTTGCATATGACAGTTTATGTCATCTAATATGTTTAATTTTCATACAGCTAATTTGATTTAAAAAAATAGCAAAAATGTAGCCTAATATCTTCCAACTATGCTATTACAATCTTATATATAGAAAAACTCCTGATTAAGACCGTGCTTTGGAGAAAATTGGAGAGTGGTTTAGGATGAAGTGAATTTATTAAGGACAATAGTGATATAATCTACTATTTCACATGAGAGAAAATAGATTAAGAATTCAACTTTTCCCTGGGTAATGTCAAAAAATGACATAACCCAGCATTTAAGCCCAAACCTACATTTTGTAGTGGGATTAGCATGTGTGAAATTTTTTAATACTTTACATTTTGACAGTTGGAAGATATTTAATATTACTTAAATTTAGGTTTATACAGGGTATGATTTCTGCAACACTCTTTGGAGGCGATAACCGTCATGGCAGGAAGAGTATCAGAAGTCTAGGATAATTTTATTTTACCATCAGTGGTTTGAGTTTGATATTTTATTTTAAATTTCATGATGCATTTCTGGTATTAATACCATAGCCTTTGTATATTACATTGCTTTGGTCCTCACTTAAGATGGTAAGGCCCAATGGTCCTGGAGCCCAGAGTTGGCTTTATTTATAAAAATAAATTTAACTTTATTATTATTATTTTCTGGCCATGCCACATGGCTTGCGGGATCTCAGTTCCCTCACCAGGAATGGAAACTGGGCCATGGCAGTGAAAGCCCAGAATCCTAACCACTAGGCCACAGGGAACTCTAAATTTAACTTTAAAATATCTATATCATAAGGAAATTATTAACATAGAACAATGAAATAATTATACAACTATTTAAAACTATAAATATGAACTTCTCCCATAACTCTTTTATTTCTAAAAGTAACAATATTTAATAATTGTCTTATGATCTCTCCTTTTGCTACTTCTACTAGGCATACATACTGATACCTAAAGCTGCCAAATGACAGAAAGGTTAGAAAAATTACATTTTGAATAATATAAAAAATTAACTTTCTGAAGTAGTCCACACATTCTGATGTGCTCTGACATGTAACATTGTCCTTTTCTTTAAAATGTAACAAATGTTCTATCAAGATTATAGAAATCCCGCCTACGTGAAGATTAGAGAGAAATGATAAACTCTTCCATTCCTGACATCTTTTTTTTTTTTTTGCGGTACGCGGGCCTCTCACTGTTGTGGCCTCTCCCGTTGCGGAGCACAGGCTCCGGACGCGCAGGCTCAGCGGCCGTGGCTCACGGGCCCAGCCGCTCCGCGGCATGTGGGATCTTCCCGGACCGGGGCACGAACCTGCGTCCCCTGCATTGGCAGGCGGACTCTCAACCGCTGTGCCACCAGGGAAGCCCTTGACATCTTTTCTGTTATATTTTGGAGAGTTTAAATTGGTAGGCTAATACGTGATATCGTTTTAGAAGCAGCAGCAATTTATAGTTAGGTTGAAGCAAGTTCTAATAATGACAGGTGAGGTTCAGGACTAATCCTTGGGGATCTATGCAACGTGGCAAACAATACACTTTCCAAGACGTGTTTGAATTATGAATCCAGTGCTGGGCAGTCTCTCAGTTCTGTGCAGAATAGCTTTGGTGTGTGTTGATGGAGCATTTTGTACCTGCGATTCAGAACTTTTATGAAGGCCAATACCCTGAAACTCATTCAAGCAATAAATTCACTTGTCTTTGAGTTTACAAGGCAATAAACAGTGAAGGCCTTTGACCTTAACATTTACTGAATACATTTGCAGCAGTTGTGTTTATTGACAACTATTTATAGGGAAGCGTTGGGCACTGAATTTCTTAAGGGGAGGGGAAGACAGATCTTGCGGGCTGTTTTTTAAAAATAAAAACTCTGAATTTAATTTTTGGCTATTGGACATATTTTCAGTTTTGGAGTTGGTATCTGATTCTAACTGCATGCAAATCATGCTTTGGGAAAGACATGAGGGGGAGGACCAACAGTGGAGTAAGTGCCTGCTTGTTCAATTCAATGCATTCGCCACTCTTTGAAAGTAGGACAGAGAGAATGGTAAAGGTATTTAAAGAGTTTCCCCATGAATTCATTGTATGTCAGGGGGTAAATAACTTCTCTTCTGTATAAACATACTGGGTCTCCCTAAGATGTTGGGGGAATTTATTCATCCCAAGGACATTATGCATTTTGAGTTGCATGAGTTAAAAACATGAAAGTAAAAGAGGAATCCTTATTACTGAAGTCATTGCTATGCCATGAAAAGGGCAGCCTGTAGCTCTTCTTTATTCCTGAAAGTTGGGAGGGATTACTATTGCTCCGCATTGCAGATGGGGAATTAGGTGCAAAGTGATTAGGAGTTTTGTTTCTTAGAGGGCGAGTCCTAGTGATGGGTGAATTAGAAAAGATGCTGCAGACACCTGGGATACAGGGCAAGAAGCAGCCATCATGGGAAGAAGGGCCACTTTTACTCAAGGAGATTCCTCTGAGCCAACTTTTCACTGTAGACTCAACCACAGTTACATCCCACCAGGAGGAAGCATGTACTTACAATGGCCGAGGAAAGCAGGTAACCTCTTATGATCACACTATTTGAACATGTTTGAAATAGGGAGAAATCCCTTGCTGATTTTGGTGGGGCTCATGCCTTGGAGAACATGATGTGCTGATCATTATCTTAACATCTGGTGGTGGTGGGAGTACTTGAGAGGGCAGTTAACAGAATCCATCCCTCCTAGATTCCACAGTAACACTGACACCACACTCTTAGATGAATTCTGCAATAACAGCGCTTGGCAGCCTTGCAGTTAGCTTAAAAAACTACGGCTCACAAAATTCTTTGCAAGCTTTCTTCTCACAGAAGGAGTGAACTGCAAGCAAAACAAAAGAAGTATGTGTTCTTTGGGTCATGTTGTCACTTTGTGTTAGATGGTGTATCTGTGGACCCCCTCCACTGAGGCTCCGGCTGCATTTATGCCCATTGGCTTGGACCTGGGCTTATGTATCTGTTTTAACAGGTTGTGAAAGAAAAGTTGAGGGGAGTGGGGTAACACTGGGTTGGTTTAGCTAGCTAAATCTGATGTTATGGTGTCAGTGGTTAATGGTTCTAGTTAGCTCTGCCTAGAGAAAAATAAGTGTTTCAACGACACAGACCACCCTCCTATAAACGTGGTTATCGTTTGGGGAGTAGAGGAATGGCGTGAGTGACTCAGGACAGTTCATTCATTAAGACTGGAAAATAATGGAGTATAATTATAAAATATAAAATAATGGAGTATAATCTGCAAAAATACTGAATCACTGTGCTGTATATATGAAACTAATATTTTAAATCAAATATTCTTCAGTTAAAAAAAAAGACTGCAAAGGCAAAAAACAAATTATGCATTTCAACTTAAAAAAAAAGACTGGAAAGGTGATTGCCAGAGTAGGTGCTACTGTTAGAAATCAGTTAGTGAGGTTAAGGACCCATAACTGGAGTCACTTGTTATTTCATAGAAATCAGAGTTTTGCACTATCCTTTTCATAATTATCCTATACTCATTAAGTGTTCGATAGTTATTCCAACTTTATAGTCACACTCAGTACAATATTTCAATATGGTCATGTCCCATTGCAGTTAATTTCATCTCAACTTAGTCATTTTGGTGGCATGACTCTGGCCAGTAACTGAAGACGATGCTGCACACGGAGCCACGGTGTTGTGTGATGATATTAGTTGGGCATAGCAAGTAGCTGCTTTCTAAGGTTATCATGTGTAATTCCTTTTTCCAGTTCAAGAACATAGCTTGTTTTAAACAACTTTTTGAAAGGCAGCCAAAGAAAAGGTTGGCTCAGATATGCCCTTACCAGCCTTGTTTATGGGATATAGCATTCCACTTCTTGGAGGAAGATGATAAAGGAAGGCTGGCTTTGGCAGGTGTGTAGGAATATGTGTTCATGTATTTAAATTCCGTGTGTAAGAGTAAAGCCCAAAGAGAAAGACTGAAATAGAAAACCGTTACAGTGGGATTATTGATTACTATCTTACGTTCAGTTACAGGTAAGAGTGAAGTTCTAATAGTTGTTAATGAGAAGTGTACATTAGTGAGAGCTACCTTACAGAGGACTGAGTGGCATCACTTTTTTTTTTTAAATTTTATTTATTTTTGGCTGCATTGGGTCTTTGTTGCTGCACAACAGGCTTTCTCTAGTTGCAGCGAGTGGGGGCTACTCTTCATTGCAGTGCATGGGCTTCTCCTTGCGGTGGCTTCGCTTGTTGCGAAGCAGAGGCTCTAGGTGCGTGGGCTTCAGTAGTTGTGGCATGCGGGCTCAGTAGTTGTGGCACGCGGGCTCAGTAGTTGTGGCTTATGGGCTCAGTAGTTGTGGCCCACCCGCTCTAGAGCGCAGGCTCAGTAGTTGTGGTGCATGGGCTTAGCTGCTCTGCGGCATGTGGGATCCTCCTGGACCAGGGCTCGAACCCAGGTCCCCTGCATTGGCAGGTGGATTCTTAACCATTGCGCCACCAGGGAAATCCCACCACTTCTGATGGACTGAGGTTGAGGCAAGAATATCAAAAACAGCATGAAGATTTGCAGGACTTCTATTTTCTTTCCTGATCACGCTTATCAAATGTATAGGCAAACAAGAAAATTTTCTTTGAAAGCCTGTTTCTCAAGGGAGGCAGAATTGTTTTTGTGATTCGGCCGATCTTACATTAACTCTGGGGGCACTCACCTCAAAAAACGAAAAACGGGAAGCTTAGCTCCCTGAAAAAACCAGGAACTCCCTGAAACAACTCGAAACTTCCCAGAAAGTGGTGCACTCAGCCTACTGTCAGAAACAAAAAACAAACCGAAAGACTGTGGAAACCTGTTCGTTAAGCATCGAGGGGGAAATGCCCTCGGCCAGACAGTCTAAACACAGAAATGCTGGGCAGGAGATCAGATCCACAGTCGGAAGGGGAGAAGAGGCCGATAAGGCTGCAAAGAAAGCAGCGTCAGTCACCAAAATTGGTTTCAGAGGTAAAGTGAGGAGGGCCAGGATGTTCATGATACGATCACATTGTGCCGCTGAATCCTGGCACACACCACATCACAGGAGCTGTGACTAAGAGGCACCGTTTAAATAACCCCACATGTGCATGGGCCAATGTGGAGCCTACCAAGTCGTGCTTCGGTGCGAAGTGAAACACGTTCTCATTCTCGTTGAATGTGAAGCAGTATTCCTCCTTTGCAACAGGGCGTCTCACCTCTGTAGTCAGTGCCAACAGGTTGGTTGTATAACTAGGGTTATGGATGATCCACAGTTTGAACTCAAGATTCAAGACATACGAGGCTCATATCCAGATGTTAATAGGGAGATCGTATTTTGTGAAACGGGGATTTTAGATGGCATTACTTACCCTTTCATCGAACGTAGGTGTACGTCAGTGAGCTTCAAGACAAGATCTTTTCATGCTTCTCTCTCTCCTCTTGGTTTCTTGGAAATGTAACCTTTTGGGGGGAAAGATGGCAACTTTGAACATTTCCTGTGCATTTATGAGTTTCTAGGATGTCAGTTTCTGGCCCCAGTTCCTACTGTGCCCATAAGGATAAGAGGTGAACACTGGGGAGTCTCCAGGCGCCAGAGTCAGTGGTGTGAGCGGGCCTCGCCCCTCTGTGCAGCCAGACGTTTGAGAATTGCCCTTCATTACTTCTGATTCTGCCCACAGAGGACACAGATACAAAACACCACACGCCGGGGGTTCAGTTGAAGCTAAAATAGATTTCAAGGTGTCCTGAGGCTTGTTTTTGGCCAATCTCAGTGTAGCGTTGCTGACAGGGAAGTGTTCAGGTGTCCACATGTGGAAGCCGAACATTGCTGCTGAGTGGGAATTGTCAGTAAGTGGAAATCAGTGGCGGATACCTTAGCTTTTCTTCTTGTTCAACATTAATCTCAGGACTACGTTTATAGGCTGATTCCAGATGTGCTTGACTCCAAGGCTGAGTTTTCAGAGGTGACAGGTGGTGTGTTTACCTCAGCAGAAAGAAGGTCAAATTGTATTATAGATCTCAGGGCAAATGTCTGACTATCCCAGGGGAGTGCCTGACGGCTCATTTGGCTGCAGTCTGGCCCAGAAGCTGGAGGAGAATGCTCACCCCTGGGAGTGGGGAAGAAGTGTCGTTCTCAACGGCTGCGATAGAGGTCGCAGCTTGAAAGGAAAGTGCTTCATTGGGGAATGAAATACGAGCTTTTAACGTGGTGTCCCCCGGGGTCATTCCTCTCCGTGCACCACTCTAAGCTTCTGGCTGGCTCTTGGCGTTGTTATTCTGCAGCCATGGTATTTGGTGAGCTCTGTTTTTAGGAACACTTAATTGGTTTGACCTGCCCTACTACTTCTTACATGAGGGGGAGCATTCCAGGAATAGAGCTCCAGACTCGTGCCCTGCAAACTTGAGAAGCGTACAGACCTCCTTTAAAGGGACAACATTGTCTTCCTGCATCTCTGGTGTTGACTCCCATCCTTTCTATTATTATACTCTATATACACATAAAGTTGGGCATATATTCCTAATGCTTACAAAACCAACACTATTCAAAATAACTATTAATCAAATAGCGTGGATGGTGTCATTTAGTTAAAGTCCACATCCCTGATTCACGGTAGAAATGCAAACTTGAGATCCAGCCTGGTATTTAATTTGTCATTTTAGTGTCAATGATGCTAGTTCAGAGAATTTCTGTACATGCAAGTGAGCTGTAGGAAAAATATTGGTAACTTCAAGGCATTGATAGTTTAGAAAAGTCAGACTTCGTATTAAACCTAAGATTTACTGAAAATAAATATTCAAATACCAATTTTAATGAGGCATCAGTTAATTGTGAGGTGTTTTCTGCCCTAGAAAGTAAGACCAGCATCACAGTGGATTGGCATCTGCATCAAATTGGTGTCTGGTTCAATGATTGTTGAAATTGGGACTAGAAATACTCTTTATGGCTTATTTGCTATTGTAGCAAAGTGGTACAGTTAGTTATGTACAAAGGCAGGGACCACCCAACATTTTAGCTTGCATTGCAGATGGAATACAGACTGTTATGGCAAAGGTTCTTTTGAGCACCTTATACCTATATTGCTATGTGCCTTGTGATGACTCATACCAGCAAGATGATTCAGAGTTTGCTTATGTTACAAATCTGAGATTTTGTCATGTGAAAAAAAATAAGTTAAAAATTCTAGTAGAGCACAATAACCAAAAGGTGGAAACAACCCACATGTCCATTAACGGATGAATGGATAAATAAAATGTAGTATATCCATACAATGGAATATTATTCAGCATCGAAAAGGAAGGAAATTCTGACGCATGGATCAACATGCATGATCCCTGAAGACATGCTAAGTGAAAGGAGCCAGTCACAAAAGGACAAAATACTGTATGATTCCACTTATGTGAGGTACCTAGAATAGTCAGATTCATAGAGACAGAAAGTAGAATGATGGTTGCTGGGGGCTGGGAGGAGAGGGAATGAGGAGTTAGTGTTTAATGGGTACAGAGTTTCAGTTTGGGAAGATGGAAAAGTTCTGGAGCTGGATGGTGGTGGTGGTTGAACAATGTGAATGCCACTGAGCTGTACGCTTAAAAGTGGTTAAAATGGTAAATTGTATGTTATCTATATTTTACCAGAAAGAAAGATTCTAACAGAGCAATTTCAGACACCCAGGAATGCCGCAGTCTGAGAGACACTGCTCTGGACTGTGAGTCTGGGCACTGGGGCCAGTCCACTGTTCTTGGGGAAAAGAGGAAAAGATAGGTGGTAGTACTAGGGTTTCATAAAGCTAAGTTTATCAATTTAAAAAGTTTTCATTTATTCTAGGCTTATGTTTATGCCACTCCTTTTTTTTTGAGGAGTGGGGATGCTTAAAGTCTTCTTCCTTTTGTGGAATGAGGAGAGGAGCAGCCGATAATGACTTTTTCTCTAAGGTACCAACTTAGCGAAGTAAGTAGTTGGGAACACCACGTCGCTTCCCCCAATGAAAAGGTTACTGAAAACACTGATTAGTGAAATCCCGAAGTCTTGGTACTGCTGCTTTTAAAGACTGGCCTGTGGTGCTGTTACTCCTCCCCACTTTGATGGCTATACTTACTCAAGGTGCATTGAATAGGAGAAAAATTATAGCTTAGCATTCTAGAGCCAGATTCCACCATCTCCCTCAGCGGCCTTTGCAAAACATAAGGACCTATACAGATGTAATCTGTTGTTAACTCTCTTTCAGCATTTATTGAACACCTATGGTAGGCTTGGGGAAACAAAGATGAATAAGGTTTGGTCCCTGCCCCGGAGGAGCCCATGGCCCAGCGGGGGGGGGGGGGGCAGTCACATAACCAACTATAACACACGTGATAAATTCTGTCACAAAGAGATGGACAAAGTGCCATGGGAGCACAAAGGAGGGGGTAGTAAAACCGTAACATTATCCCAATGTTTTACAACTTTTGTAGTAAGGAAATATATTGTCTAAGACTTGAAGTCAAACCTTTTGGCTGAGGGGTGGGCCCATTTCCCCTCATTTTGACCCCAGATTAGAAAACAAATCATCCCCGCAGGACGTGGGCAGCAGTGGATCGTGAATTCAGGGTGAGGATCTGATACGAAAGGCAAGTTTGAGGGAGATGGTATATATCGAGGCTCAAGCATGTCAGAGGGGGGACTTAGGGGCTCATGAGTTGAGTGGACCAGACAAGAGTCAGGGTGGCCCAGACCCCAGAGAACAGAGCAAGGCAGGAAGGCTGCACGCCAAGCCCATATAAGGGCCCCGAGTGGCAAAGGGGCAGGGGGACAGCTGGGGTACATTATTAAGAACTGAGTTGATCACTGAAACAAAGGGAATGACTCTGTAGGAAAAATAACAAAAGAGAGTGTATATTGAAGCTTACTGTGTTCTAGGCTCTGTGCTAACATCTCTTATTTAATCTTCATAGGAACACCGGGGATATTAACATGGTTGTTATCCCCATTTTACAGGTGAGATAACTGAGACTTAGGTCACTAACTTGCCCCAAATCGCAAAAGTAGGACACTGTAGAGGTAGAGCCGGGGCTTGCCCCCAGACCTGCAGGACCCCAAAACTTGTTGTCTCTAGACTTACCTCTCACGCCAGTGCCAGCACTCTTCCGCCTTCCAGCTGAGTGTCTCTAGCTGGATATTCCACAAGCACCTCACATTTAATGTGTGAAAGTAAAATTCACGCCTCTGCCGTCCAGCTTCCCTGTTACTCTTCTCCCAGACTTAAAGCCCCAGCTTGTTCTTTCTTTCTACTTCCTGCTTGCCACATCCAGAGGCTGGCTGGCCTTGGCGCCTGACCCAAACTGTCCATTCCTATTGCCACGGCTGCAATCCAGCCCCACAGGGCCTCTCACCTGCTAATTTGTCCTGGGCTATTAGTCTCCACCATCACCAATTAACGAGAACTCTGCTGCCAGATAAAGCCGCTTTTAAAGCCCAGCTCTGATTACATCACACTCTCTGCTCAAAATTTAATATATGAATAATAACAGTGGGTTTCTTCCTGTGGACTTAAAAGAGTGTTCAGCCTCCTTAGTTAGGCAATCAAGGCCTTAAACGATACTTCTCAGCCCAACTTTCCAGAGTTAAATTGCACTGATTACCTTCACATCCCTTTTTGCCCCATATATTCTTTTATTCCAAGCAAACTCTTCCTGATGCCTCACCTTTTACTCTGTGCCTTTATTCGCGTGCTACTTACTATTTGCCTGAAACGTGCTCTCCATCATCTCTACCTGCTCACATTCTAACTGTTGTTCTGGGTCAGTTTCAGATGCCAATTCTTCCCTGAAGACACCCCTCTCGTTCCCATTGGGAGTGACCTCTCTTTCCTTCGGATGCTGGTGACATTTTATACAGTGTATGGCAGTAGTCCCATGCTGCCTTTACTTCATATATACTTGCCCATTAGATTTTGACTTCCTGAAGACAGGGATCTTGTCTTATTCCTATCTTGGTTCTCCTTAGGGCCTAGCCTGGAACTCAGATATGCATTGAAGGAATGAACGGGGTTGGAAGAGGTTGGCAGATGAAAAATTGGGGAGCTGAGAGAAAACTGGGTTCTAGCTGCATCATCCGTACTTTAGATGCCCCTAGAGTTTTTCCTGAAGAAGTAACTCCAACTTCTTCCATATAATTTTTTCTTAGGTTTTGCTTTGCTGCTGTCAAATCACATTGTCTTTCTTCTGCATCCAGTCACTCTTCACTCTCAGGAACTGTTCCATCTTTTAGAATTAAATCAACTCTCTTCAATCATTCCAGAAACTCATTTATACTTATTTCAAGGATTTGTGTGTTATATATTCTCAAAATACTCTTACCGCCTTGTGTCATTTACATTTGGGGCAATTTAAACGTGTGGTTATGCGTCCTTGTCCTATATCCTGTAGTTATCTCTTTACTGAGGTCTGGGCCATTGTCACTAGCCTGTATGGATGGTGTTCTCTGGAGTTGATCGGTACTCAGCCTGCTCAACGGTATGTGGCAGCCCTGATTATGGAGCATGAAAGTCAGGTACATGTTTGGTTGGTTTCTGGTCACTTCATAAGTCATCATGGGCTCATTTGGATCCTGGGTAGCTCCAGAGGGGTTGAATGGGAAGCCAACTGCGTGCTGATTTCTTTAGCCACTCACAGAGTTTCAGGGAAACAGGCTTCTGTTTGGACATCCAGCCCTTGTCTGGTCTGTTACAGGGCATGCAAAGACCCCACAGACTGCTGATGTGAGATCTGGGAGCCCAAGAAACCACTTGCAGGTGCTAAATTTCCCATTTGGGTATTCAGATTGGCATCAAGAGGAGAAAATACTAGGAATCCAACAGCATTGCCAATTATGAGAAGTTAGTTGTGGCCTTTTGTGTCAAAACTATGTGCTTGTTTAAGCCCTGGGTACTATGGTGATCGATCCTGTGTAAACACAAAGACAAATAACGCTTTATATTAGTCTACCACCTGTGCCTGTCAAGTTACCTAATCGCCCCTTCATAAGCCTACTTCTCGTGGAATAAATGTACCAGGCAGTGTAATGAGATGTTTTCTCTTCGAGCATTGGGACTGCTTACTCCCACTTGGGGTGCCCAGCCCTCTGAATTCCACGGCAACTAGGCACGGGGCTTTCCTGAAGAGGAGTCATAGTGTGCAATTTTCTTGGAACTCAGTGTGCGTTTGAAAGGAAAAATGACCCAGAGGAGGACAAGCAAGAATAGACAGCCCATTAGCAGCCGAACCATATGACAAAGTAAAAAGCAGCTTCAGAGCTGTCAGCGCAACAGCTGGGGGATCATGCCAAGAAGCCAGATGCTGCCGCTAAAATACTATTTTCCACAAAGTTTGGGCCTGTGATGTTCATCTCAGCCCCACGTGTGGCCCTGGGCATGGGGCTTTATTGCTGGATGAAATAACAAAGGCAAGGAGAAGAGGGGGGCATTGCGTGTATGCCTGGGGGCTGACTTATAAAGTTGAAGCAGACAGTAAGATGTGGAAATCCTGTTCATTATAACCTACCAACATTATTAGAATTTGAACTCCATACATACCCCCTCTACAAGGGATTTATTTGGAAAACTACCTAATAAGTGGCATATTTTAATTGGAGCTACATATTAGGTTGGTGAGATCCCACTGCTAGCTCATCCTATCCAACTTTCTAGCTTTTTGTGTGTGTGTGTGTGGTCCCAGGAATATTCATATGTGTGAAGTTTTCCGGTATTGATCTTTGTCCCAGATAAGTGGAATTTGTTCTCATTTTACAGGTGAGTGCACTGAAAAGAATCTTAAAGGAATTCAAAGTGCCTTGCTTAAAGTTCCATCTGACATCTGTAGGCGTAGAACTTCCCGAGTGCTGAAGCCTTTTTCTCAGCACTTACCACAAGACAGCATTCTCCTGCTCTTTCCCTCTACTTGTTTTACTCCCCCAAATTCACCTGTTTCCATCATGGGATCTCTCCTCTTTCCCCACCGCTCTGGACTCATGATATATATGAAACCAGTGTATTTTCTTTCATACCCAAAAAGCTACTAGAGGACTCATTTCTTGACTTTCTTGGAAGAGAAAAGCAGTTTTTAAAAAAGATTATTTGTACTGGAGAGAAGTTGTGGAAACAGGCTGAACAGATACTTTAAAAAAAATCTCAGGGTGTGAGGGAATGATTCTTTCTGTGTCAGGCAGATAGAGCAGTCTGAAGACAAATGGTAGAAACCACGTTTTATGCATTTCCGAAAGATCTGGGGGGATGAGAGTACTTTGCCTCCATGTAGGGGAACTGGGTTGATGGAATTTCTAGGATATCTGCTCTTGGTTTATTCTCCCCACTGACAGCAGATATGGGACTAACGTAAGCTATTGGGTCACGTAAAACTCAGATACCCTGTAGCTGGTATGGAGTGTGGTTCTGCCTTGGCACATTTTTATGTGGTTGGGATAGTTTGAAGATCCTGGGGCTTGCTGGTCAGGCCATTGAGCACGTGGGGGTGAATTTCAAACAGGCATAAGGAGGCCTTTTCCTCATTGTTTGTCTCCCATTTCTGAGCTTTTCTTTTGTTATGGAGCAGCAAGGAGATCTCTCTGCCTAGCTTAGCTTGGGTTTTCTTTAGAAAGCAGAGCCAACAAGAAGAGCTTACGTGAAGGTAGTTTATTTCATGAAGTATCCTAAGGGATAGGAGTGTGTGTGTGTGTGTGTGTGTGTGTGTGTGTAGGGAGGGTTGGGAATACTGAGACAGGGAGAGAGGAAAGCCAAGGCAAGGGTACATATTAAGATGGTTACCACTGTGGGCAACTGGGGCTCAATCCCACTGGGAATCCTCTGAGGAGCCATGTAAAATGCACCCCAAAATTATTCACCCGAGGGACAGAAGACAGGAGCATTTGTCTACTGCCTCCCCTGCTCCATAGGTCAACGGTTGTCCCATGAGATTAACTTCCTCACCCTTCCACGTTTCTGCATGTGTGAGTGCCAATGTGTTTTGCGCCACCACTGTGGCAGAGACGCCCTGGGCAGAACAGGAGTGATCCTCGGTGCAGCTGAGGCAAGGTTGCTGCTGGGCGCACCTGGGTGCAGCTGGTTGCCATGGCAATGTCTGGAGTCAAAGGTGGGCTGAGAGGATCTGAGGTGGAACACGAAGGTATCTGACAGTCCATGCCTCAGTGGAGGTGTGGCCCCGGGCATCTCAGGGTGGCCTTGAGATTCAGGGCAAAGCACAGTTCTTAGGTGGTAGGCCCTCCACAAGACTGTGTTGACTTCCATCTGTTTCACTCATTTTTCTTCTGAAGTTCTTCTGCTGTAGGACTATAGGATGCTGCATTTTCTCCCCATTGGTTTTAGACACAAGGCTTCAGCTGGTCACTTCCTACATTGCCCGGTGTATGAGTCAGGGTCCCAGGGGCACACTCAAGAGGACGAGCCAAGAGAAGAGCATAATCACAGAGGTCTGGGTACAGTTCAGGGAAACCAGGACTAGCGGGAAGTCCTACCACCTTTAGGGTGCAGGAGCAAAGAGGAGGGAGCAGTTGCCAAGCCCTGGGAGCTGTAGCTGTAGCTATAGTAGAGGCTGCATAAGGGAAGCCATGGCCTGGAGACCAGTGGGAAAGGAGCTGGGAAAATAAATACCTTGATTTCACTCTCCTCTTGGCCTCTGATCTCCTGCTGGTGCCCCCCCCCCCATTGGCTGACTCCAAGTAGAAGCCAGAGGACGGGGAGCCCAAGATAAGGACCATTGGGCTTCCCTGGTGGCACAGTGGTTGAGAGTCCGCCTGCCGATGCAGGGGACACGGGTTCGTGCCCCGGTCTAGGAGGATCCCACATGCCGCGGAGCGGCTGGGCCCGTGAGCCATGGCCGCTGAGCCTGCGTGTCCAGAGCCTGTGCTCCACAACGGGAGAGGCCACAACAGTGAGAGGCCCGCGTACCGGAAAAAAAAAAAAAAAAAAAAAAAAAGATAAGGACGACGTGGGTCAGCCTTTCTGGGCACAGAGCAGAGTGTAGAAGGGTAGAGAGTGGATCCGGAGGGACAAATGGAAGATATCCAGTGAGGCTGGCGCACGCTGTATGTTGGCAGTTTATGGTCCAGTGCTATCTTATCGTTTTTTTGGGTGCTTTTCATTCCTACTTAAAGGTGGCTTGCTTTAGCACAGATAAGGAATCTTTAGCCCTGAGAAATGACTGGCTTAGTATCGATCTAACTTGGGAGGATGTGGCTCAGAGTGTGGCTAGATAGATCACTGTGGGATTTTAATACATTCAAAGTTCCTTAGAAAATATTTTTTAACAATGAGATTAGAGAGACATTTATTTACTGTGTAAAAATCATGTTGGCCCATAAACAAGGTATAGAAGGGGAAAGATGAGATTCAAAAGCAAGTTCATGGTTTGCAGTGTTGATAAGGGAACTTTTCCTTCTCCTAATTTCCTTTGTCGCTATTTTAATGCAGTTTTTGCAATAAATTAAAAATAAAGAGAAGCCACTAGTTACTAGATGAGCTTGTTTGGACTTCTGGACAACCATGCTGGTTTTTCCAAGTATCTTGGATAAGGAAGGCTTTCAACATGAATATTTCTTGCTCGAGTCTTGGAAACTTAAACTAGAATCCATGTGAGGTTCATTTAACAGAGCCCTCTAGGTTTTTAAGCATTTTTTTCCCATAATTACTTCTGTTTTCTTTATAAGCAGTTTTATGGGGAGTGGAGGGGAGGTATTTTCCTTTACCCCTTCAAGTGGCTTTGTGCCCAGTTCTCAGGTCACTGTGGATGCAGAGTGAGAGGCAGGCTCTTACACAACTTTAGTTCAGTGGGATATCCAATGTTCTGCGGCCTGTCCTTTCTTTGGGGAGGCACAGGGACAAAAGTTACGTGTTGTGGGGAGCCAGGGCTGTTTCAGTCCACTGCAAAGAGCAGGACCTTTCCCATCTCACCTCTTCCCTGCTGGGGTGGCTGCCGCACCCAGCAGTCAAAGCTGGGTGTCACTAACGTTTATCAGCACACGCAGCCCAAACGCTGGACCGTGTTTCTAGGACATGACCCTGAGAAGTGGGGATGGGTGGCTTTAATACGTCTCCTTCTAACCACAACTGCAAACCTGACTCCAACATCTTTGGACTGTCATGAGAACTGGCCCTGAGAAAAATGCTCTGGTTGAAAGGCATTGTTTCTGATCTCATAGACTATGACCCGTTGACAAGTGATCTGAGCTGAACTGGCTCAGTGGCCTGGCTTCCAGATGTGAACTCGTAGTTTGGTTTTCCAGCCCTCTCATCTCCATCTGCCCAATAAGGACACTTGAAGCTTTTTTTTTTTTTTTTTTTAAATAAATAAATTTCTTTATTTCTTTTTTATTTTTGGCTGTGTTGGGTCTTCGTTGCTGTGAGGGGGCTTTCTCTAGTTGAGTGAGCAGGGGCTACTTCGTTTCTCTGCACGGGCTTCTCATTGCGGTGGCTTCTCTTGTTGCGGAGCACGGGCTCTAGGTGCACAGGCTTCAGTTGTTGTGGCTTGCAGGCTCAGTAGTTGTGGCTCGTGGGCTCGGTAGTTGTGGCTCGCGGGCTCTAGAGCGCAGGCTCAGTAGTTGTGGCGCACAGGCTTAGTTGCTCTGCGGCATGTGGGATTTTCCCAGACCAGGGCTTGAACCTGTGTCCCCTGCATTGGCAGGTGGATTCTTAATCACTGTGCCACCAGGGAAGTCCAACACTTTGTTTTTAAGGGGAAATAAGTAGCTGGCTGGTTCCTGGCATGTATCTGATATCATCAGGTGGGGACTGCATCTGAAGAGAATTTTGTTTGTATGAAATAGAGATGCCTACTATTCTATCTAAACTGTGACAAGACAGTTTTCTGTCTTAGCTCAGTGTCAGGAGCCAGTAGAGGCTTAAGGCAGAATTTACCTGCAGTTGATTATGGCCTCTGGATTTATAGCAACATTAAAAAGACTCCCTGGTAAAGTTTCTTTGCCTAAGCGTGGTTGCTCAATATTCTTATCCTGAGTAAGACATTTAATGTTGAGTTGTCTGAAATGTCTTGAAGTTCAGCTGTGCATTTGAGATGGAGTCCAGTTAGACAAAGCATGGGCCTATGTCCTATAGGAGGAGAGTGACGTGGAGTAGAATTGAAGGCCTGGGCTCTGTAGACATGCCCACAGACTGATTTGCTTCAGTGCCAGCTTTCCTGCCTTTGGAAAACTGGAGTTGTGTTTGTGTGTACAGTCTTCAAGCAACAGGCCATGTGTCGTAGTGGAGATCTTGGTAGCTTTGGAGTTGGATGGCCTGGGTTCAAAGCTTTACCTGTAAATAGTCCCGGGGACTAATAGCAAGATAATGGACTTTTATGTGCCTTCTTTTGCTAATTTCCGAAACAGAATACTAATTGCTTACCTTGTGGGATTCTTGTGATACTTGAATGAAACAGCACGTCTAATTATTTTATACTAAGTTTGCTTTTATTTAAATTATTGTATACTAGGTCTTTTCCTGCCTGACTCTTATCTCACTTCCCAAAACCTCAAATACAAAAAATGGGAAATATGGGAGAGAAGGTGCTAAACCCCAGAGAGAGAGTGTCTGAGGCTGGTGATCAGGAAAGGTACATAACTCAGCATCCCGATTGGGAGGGGATGCACGGTATCAGCCATATCTGCAAAGCATCCTTTAACAAGCACAGGCAGAGCTCCAGGCTGTTTAAAGGAGCTCCTTAAGCCCACACATCAGAGGTGGGAGTCCAGTTTCCCCAGGGTTGCCATCCACCCTCCAAGGCAGAGTCACCGGACAAGTGATTCCCAGACCCGGCCTTTTCTCAGGCCCTGAGTCTCTGACCGAGAACTCCCTCGGGCTCTGCTTTGTAACTGTAGCCAGGCCCCACGCGAGACCAAGTGCAAGTGCAAGGACAAGACAAAAACATTAAGAGTTGTTTCAAAATCGGAGACAAATGTAAACTAATATAAAAATAATAGCACTCCCTTGACCCTGTATCTTTGAGGTTTTCAGGGCCTCAGAGCTCTCTAATGGATTGCTTCATGGTCTAATCTGCCTTGTGTTTCTCTGAATTTAGTGATGCTGGGAGAGCAGGGCACAGGACTCTAGGAACTGAAACAAAGAACAGAAAAACAAGGAATGCTTGGCAACAGTAAATTTTTAAAATATTTTTTGTTCTCTTCTCAGAATATATCACATAATACTCTTGAAAAACAATTCATACAGAAAGGTTTTTCAGAGAAATTAGTATGTGTGTGTATGTACAAAATATCTATGCATCTGTAAATTATTTATATTTACTACTGATAGACTTTGCTTATCACATTAGAATAATAAGGAGAATATTAGTTTAAAAAAAAGCAGATTTAAGTGCTTTCCTCCTCACTCTCCCTCCCTCTTTCTTTGAAGATTTCTAAAATACATCTGCAAGATAAAATTCGGGGATGGTAAAAAAAAAAATCATGCTTTCATGGTTGATACTTAACAATTTGGAAATGAGATATTTATTTGTTGTAAATTCAATTCATTGTGTTTATCAAGCAACTACTAAGTGCCTAGAAAAAATCAGTAGACAACTCAGTTCTTATTCCTAAGGAGTGTAGGGTCATCATGTCAGAGGTAGTTGGAGGAACTGGACCCGCGGTAACTAGAGACAGCAGGAGAAGGTGGGCAGAGAAGCGTTATGATAACATGAATGCGTGTGTGCAAATGCTAAAGAATTTTCAAGGTGGTCAGGAGAAAATGAACCAGTGATGCCTGGAAGACCAGAAATGTCAGAGGTAGAGTTGGAGATGGAACGTATGGGGCTTTTGAGAGATTTTCTTCTCCTTACAATTAGGCCTTGTAAGCAACTGTAAATAAAGCCGTTGTTTGTGTCCACACAGAGCTTGGCACACACGGAGGCCAAAGATTGGAGCAAGTGATATATGCCACATTTCCTTCCTCCCCTGAGTGGAGGATGGAAAGCCCTTCTCACTTTGCTCCAGGAGACAACAGACCTAACTGATTTTCAGTGAACGCATTGTCCAGCTGCCAGAAACAATGGCCGGATCTTAGCCTCGGCCATCTTCGGAGATGCGGCCCTGGAAGTGCAACAGCTCCAGGTTTTGCTTATTCTCTCCGGATGCCCGGAGTGCGGCTTTTGCACGTCGTGGTCTGTGCCTGATTTCGGCGGGTTGCACAGTATTAGTTCTGATGCTCTGTTTTAATTTGAGGCCCCTGGGATCCTTCCTGTCTTCCCATTTAAATGTCACCACTCAGGGAGGTCTGTCTGGATTGCCTCTATTATTCTTTGGCCCAGCATCCTGTTTATTTCGTCTGAGGCACTTTTCACAAACTAATTATTTTGCTTGTTAGTTTTGATGAAGAGAGCATTCCCTGTATAATAAGACAGCGTTATGTGCCAGTAGTTTTGGAGAAAGAAAGGTTAAAGCCTCAGGATGTTTTTAGCTCTCCTTTCGAATAGCTCTGAAAGTTTACTTATGACCATACGCTGTCTCTCCTTCCCTTGCTGAGCATCACAGAGTTTCCTCTTTTCCACCTGAGCGTCACTACTCCATGGCCTTCGAGGCAGCCAGGCACTGGGAGCGGTGGGTCCAGTCTCTGGGCAGTGAACGTACTTGTCCCATCTGTGCGACGTACTTCTTATCAATGACAAAAACGTATTTCAAGTTCCAAGTCTGTGGTCTCTTTACTGCCTCATATAGCTGGTCTTTTTGTGTCTGTCTCCCCTACTGGATTATTCACACCAAGAGGAGAGGGCCCAGGTCTGTCTCGTTGTTTGTTATATTCCTAGACTGTAGCATAGTGTGGGTCTGACCCATGCGTGCTGGGTTCTCGGTCAAGGGAGATCATTGCTTCTTCCCTTCCCTCTAGCCACATTTTACCTCCAAAGCGCTTCCATCTCCCAACAGCTGTGTAGCCCACCTGCGCCACCCAAATTTTCAGGGTGAAGAGGAACGTAGAAAAACTGCTTCTAGTTCTTCCTCTAATTGGTTTCAAGCTCTCTTCTGGGGAGTTTGGGGAAGGGGTGAGAAATACAGAGAGTCCCAAGACATTCCCCCTGAGCCCCCAACCCCCCATTCCAACTTTCCTGTGCAGGCTGGTGGCAGCTTGTTTCTCCTTGGACCCTCCTTTCCTCTCGCCCTCTCTCAGGCCGGCTCCCTATGTGGGCTGTTCTTCTTGTTCTTGGATGCTTGGATCGCTCTTTATCTACTCGCCATCTGTGTAAGGGGATCCTGCCAAGATGATCAGATGTGAACTCAGCACCAGAAACATTTTAATTAATTTATGGTGATAAAATGCGAAAAGAAAACCATTGAGGAAAGCCTGGGCCAAAGAAAATTAAACATAAGAGGAAACAAAGAAACCAGAGCCATGTGGCCTTGGAAGGAAGGGCCCGGTTGGCAAAGGAGCCAGCAAACACTTTCTTTCTCTTGCCCTCTTCGCTTTTTTAATAACACCCAGGTGGAAAAGCCACAGAGGGCCCAGGGACTCGAGGGGGTGCGGGAGAAAACTGAGTAGCCTGCTATTGGCCTAGACTTCTTGATCAGGGCAATTGACCACGGGTATGTAGAACACACAGTGCAAGGCTGCAGGATTGCAGGCCCCCATGGTAGCAGGGATGGCCAATTTTTTCAGGTAAGCAGAAGACGGAGGTTTCTTAAGCTGCAGCTCTGAAACACTTCAGTGGATGTAAATAGTGGTTCTCAGGGGATGGGGATGGAGTGATAAGATAGATGTTTAAGGTACAAACTTGCAACAAGTAGTAAAGAAGCCACAGAGGTCAGTTGCACAGTATAATGAATATAGACAATATTGTGCTATAATTATGTAATGTAATAAGTATCGCTAAAATGGCAATCATGCTACAATACATAAATGTATCTAAGTAAAAAAAAAAACCCTTCAGTGGATGTTTAAAGAAGTCTGTATTTAAAGTAAGTATGGCTTCACTGCAGCCTAGCAAACAGTATTTGGGTAGGGTAATGCCTATATTGGGAAAATCCTAAAGAAAACCAGTATTAGCTAGCTTTACCCCTCCTAAGACAAAAACAGACCAGCGGTACCTATGTGTAGGCTGCCGGGTCATTTGAGTGATTTGTCAGGTTGATTTGATTTAGTATTTCTTCCTTTTTCCTCTTTTTTATGTGAAGTACCTACTGAGTGCTGAGTAAAGACAAATTTCCCAATCACTCCTTCTAACTGAACTTTAGATGAAGATAAGAGAAAAAGGGAGAACACTTGTGAACCAGCACATAGGAATTCTATCCAAATAAGAAATTACTTTGTTTCTAATTTATGCAGATATTATATCTTTATAGATTTGATGGTCTCAATCCAACTGATGTAATTCAAGGAAAAAAACAGACTCAAAAGCAAGTGGGAGAAAAATGTAGCAGTGAAGGGGAAAGATGGGGACTCATTAATTGCAGACAGGGAAAGAAGTTAGACTTCTCAGGGATTTAGGGGGATAGAGAGAACGTATGGCCTGATTGTCCTAATTAGGAGGGAACTGTATAAAATTGAATAAATAAATTCATGTTGAACTTAGTAAGGGATTATTTATACAGCTGATTTAACAGAATAATAGAATTTTAGAGTTGTGACGTCATACTATGGGTCCAAATCAGAACTACCTAGAGAGGTTTTTTTTTTTCCCTTTAAAAGAAAACCAGCATTTATGGGGTGGGGCCTTGGCATGGGCATTTTGAGAGAGTCTGATGTGTAAGAGAGAGAGTTTGTTAAGAGAGTCTGATGTGGATTCCCATGAATTTATTCTTCCATTCATTCCACATGTATTGAGTACCTGTTATTGGCCAGACACTATGGTTGGTGCTTGGAACACTACAGTCAGGAGAAAAGGACATGGTCCCCGCTCTCGTGGAGGTGTGGTCTGTGGGGAATGCATGACTCTTTCATTTTCAGTTAAAGACACTGTTATTCTGAAAGCTTAAGTGACCTTCCCTGGATAACCAAATTAGGTGGTAGTAAACTGGAATGGAACTATACCCACATCTCCCAATTCTTATTTCCATGTTCTTTCCACTAACTACCCTTATTGATTTCCTGATGATCTTTTATTTAGGCTAATATTAAAATGTTTGAGGTTCCAGTTTTACTCAAAAAGCAGCTAGGTTTGGATCTTGTTTGCTATCCTTGCCCTACCATGTGTTAGCTTTATGACACTGGGCACGTGTGTAACCTATAACAACCTCCAATAGAACAGAACTTAGAATAGAACCATGCCTACCACACTGGTGGAGGGAATGGATGGGACTACTGAGGAGACAGCATAAGCGGGAACACCTGTCCAGAAGCTGGGACTTTGGGAGAACTCATTTACTGCAAGTTCTGGCCAGTTCTTTGCAGGAAGTCCCAAACCTTACTGGGTATTGCTGGGGGTGGGGTGCGTGGGGAGTTAGCTTGAGTACTGGCAGAGTGACCAAGTCTACCTCACTCTTTGGGACATGCCAAGTCAGTGTTGGGCACGTTGGCATCAAGTGAATCCTGCCATCCAAGCAGCGGTGGTGCACTTAGGATGCCAGTGGTTGGTCTCTGGGGCTCATGACAAGGCACTGGCAGCCTTTCCAGAGCAAGCCAGAAATTCACTGGCACAAGAAGAGTCTGAACTGAGAAGGAGCAGGCAGCCCTGGAGACAGAGCCAGGAGTGCAGTGGCGGTGATTACAGAAGCTCCCACTGAATGCTTCTTGGTTTCCTATGCAGACCTGTCAGCCTGCCCCAGGGCATGTTGTGGTTACTTCCCAGGCTGCCTGCTACTGACCAGCTCAACAACCTTGGCCACGGCCTGAATCTTGAGTGACTTTCCATGTCAGGATAGAAGTCACCACCCAAACTTGCTCCAGGTATCAGCACCAAATCTTGGGACCAACTTAGAAAGGAAGAGATGAGAAGAAACTGGTTGGATCAAGGTGGAGCCATCCGTACCGCCAGCAGCAAGAATCTGATTTAAAATGTAGCTCTCCGCAAGAGGGAAGAGATATGGGAACATATGTCTATGTATAACTGATTCACTTTGTTATAAAGCAGAAACTAACACACCACTGTAGAGCAATTATACTCCAATAAAGGTGTTAAAAAAAATAAAAATGTAGCTCTCAAAGCTTTTTCAGATCTTTATTATTTAAGAGAACATATCACCTCTCCTAGGTATATGGACAAGAGAAATCATATACATGTTGACCAGAAGACACATAAAAGAATGTCTATGGCTACATTATATGTAATGCTGGGCACGACTCAAATGCTCATCAACAGTAAGAAGAATAAAGTCATGGTGGTATAATATAATCACACAACGGAATGTATAGCCATGAGGATGAACAAACCATAAATACATGAAACAACAAGATTGACTCTCACAAACAGAATATTAGCACAGGAAGCCAGATGTAAAAAAGTACCCACACTGATTCTACTTATATGATGTTTAAAACAGGCAAAACTATTTATGATGTTAGAAGTCAGGACAGTGGCTACTTTTGATGAAGGGCAGTGACTGGTGGGACATGCGAAGTAAGTTTCTGGGGTGCTGGTGATGTGCTGTTTCTTGATCTGGGTGTTGGTTGCATAGGATTATTGAGTTTGTGAAAGTTCATTGAGTTGCATACTTAGGATTTGTGCCCTTTGTATCTGTACATTGAGCTTCAGTGAAAAGTTTACAAAAAAAGAGGAGCATGTTAATATTTCTGCACCATTTTGGTCATAGATTGCTGCCTGGACTGGAAGTCTGCATTGTGGTTTTTCCACCAGTAAAATAATAAAGTAAAACTCGGCAGTTTCTTCTGTCTGGGAGAGAGTAGGCACTCAATACAGTTGTTGAATAAATGAAGAATGGGGCATAGTTTTCCTGTGGGACAGGTAAGCTATTAGGTAAGAGTGCCAGGGAATTCAAAAAGCCCCCCTAGGGAAATTTCTATTATCACAGATTTTTCTTATCTAAACCATGGTGTCAGACCTTGAGGAGGGGAGCCTCACACCTGTGCATGCCATCCGGCTTAAATGCGCATGTGCAAGCTTCGGGTCCTCCTTGTTGCTGTGGAGAGCAGCCCAGATTCGGGATGATGTGGAATCTCCCCGTAAGGAGCATTTCCTCTGTTCCACGGCCCCTGGAGGCCTTCATTAGGCCCAGAGATGTTTGACCTAGGGACATGGCTTGTGGCAAGGCAGGAAATACCTCATCTTTTTTTTTTTTTTTTTTTTTGCAGTACGCGGGCCTCTCACTGTTGTGGCCTCTCCCATTGCGGAGCACAGGCTCCGGACGCGCAGGCTCAGTGGCCATGGCTCACGGGCCCAGCCGCTCTGCGGCATGTGGGATCTTCCCGGACTGGGGCACGAACCCGTGTTCCCTGCATCGGGAGGCGGACTCTCAACCACTGCGCCACCAGGGAAGCCCAATACCTCATCTTGTTGGGGTACAAGAAAGGGAAATTAGAAGGCACCGTTAACCAGTACAGGCTGACTGAGTCCAGGTCTGCCAAACATCTTCCAGGAAGTGTGATGGGGCAGGGACACAGACCTGCAAAGAGGGGCAGCAATTCAAGTCGCCCTAACTCCAGCCCAGGTGGAATCTCTTTCAGTCCCACGCACCTTCTAGTCAAGCTTGTTAGGAGGGCAAAAGTGTCAAGGGTTGGAGAGCTGGTTTAAGCCACATAAAAGGCCTGTTGAAGTCATTTTCCATTAGAAGATTGCAAGTGGTGAACATGAAATGTGCATTCACACAGAGACTCTGTCCTATCCGTAAAGGCTGGATTTTGCTCCCTCTTTTGAAGGCTCAAAAAACATCATATTATGCAGCTCAAATCCAACAAACAGCACAATATCAAGAAACCTTTGAAACCAGGTGACTCCTTTGTCTCTAAAGGTAGATGTGCTTCCCTTGGCCCTGGTGAGACGGACCAAGAAGTCTTGGTTTTCAGAGCACAGCCCCAGAACTGGGTTCTTAACGGCTGTGTTGAGTGCGGGGAGCTACATGCTGATGAACTGTGAGCTGGGCTCTCTTGGAGATTTGCTTTTTTCTGATGATGAAGTCGCTTAGTCAGCTTGTGTAACAGGAGTATGTCTGTGTTTTGCTCAAATGTCGGATAATGATGACATTTGCACAGAGACGAAGTCAAAGGGGGCATCCTGCCTTCCAAGGGCAGAGTCTGGTTCACAGGGTCTCGTGAAGCCCGTCCGGAGGCCCAGACACCCCAGCTCTGATGCTCGGATCTCACTCTCAGCCCTGGGTGTTATCCTCGGAGGACAGCCGTCTTTAGGGTAGGTGCGGTGGTGACCTCTTCCTTTGCATTGCTGGGGACTGAGGGCAGAGGGGTGGATGCAGGGCTGGGTGCGGGAGGAGAATGGAGAAGAGTTGGGGGGCGTAGTCTTTGGAACCACTAGAACAGGCTGAGAGGCTCTAGGCGTTGAAAGACAAAGCAACAAACCTATCATTAGCACTAAGCCCTGGGTGTGCCACTGACAGTTCTTCCCCCTCTGCTTCTAATACTACCTCCGAGAGATCCATTTTTGGAGTGACAAAAAGGTTTCCCTTTTATTCATTTGAGAGAGAGAATGAGGAAAATTGATTGTAAAGATCCCTGCAAATCTGGCTACGTCAACTTGGGAAGGTCTGTGGTCATGTCCCCCGCAGGCCTCAGTTTTCTTCTCTGCTGTAAAGCAAGAGTATTGGCCTCTCCCATCTTTCAGGTCCCTTTCAGCCTGAAAGTTCTGCATTCCAAAGTTTCTTCCAAACAGCTTCCCTGGGAGGTGCTATCACCAGAGGCTTCAGTTAAAATCCAAAAGTGTCTCCTATGAAGGATAACGTTGTAAGCCTCATTTACACAAATACCTCAGCTCAAATGTGTTTGCCAAATATACTCGATACTTTGAGGATCCAGGACACAGGCTTGGTTCATTTATGTTGGAGGAGAAGAGAGGAACATTCTGCAGAAAGGGAAGCTGACCAACAAGCTCAGGGTTGGGTGATGTTCCGTGGCAGGCACTCTGCCCACCATCGTACGTGAAAGGTTATTTGAGGCAAATGGCGAGATTTCTTTATAACCCTTATAACTGGCATCAGGAATCTGAAATCCTTCATGACCCATAGCTGGAAAGAGAAGGCACCCAGCCTTTGAGATGGACCCCAATGATGCCCTTCCTTGTATTCACACCCATGTGTTGTCTCCTCCCCTTGGGTGTGGGCTGGACCTGGAATCTTATACCTAATTTATTGTAAGCGTACTGGATGGGGAGGGTCTATTACATATTTGTCATGAATATACACATATACTGAATACTTCTAATTTTACCAGTGAGAACCAATTTCTAACAGTCGTTATCCTTGTAAACAAGCCACTATATTCATTTTAAAAAGCAACGAGGGCCTGCTTCTGACATTGAGCGTATTAATTTGCAAGCCTTGCGTTTGACTGAGATATGGATTTGAAGCATTTGTAGTAGCTCCCTCTGGATTATGGGTTTCCTGAAGAGAACTCTAGCTGACCGCTGCAGGTCTGTGCATACTTGAGTTAAATGTTTTCTGAGCTTGGGCAGCTCAACCCCAGACTTACGGCTTAAACCGAGGTACACACTCAATGTCCCTTTGCACAGGCTGAAGGATCTTAAAGCAAATTAGAGACAAGTGATAAATAAGGGTAGGTTTGCAGAAGGGTTTTAATTTCTTGTTCATATTGATGGCCTAACCTTTAGTCTCCTGTTTTTCTTTCCATTTACTTCTTGCTTTCTCATTCTTCATTTAGTACCCTGGGGTCTTTCTGACACGTGATGGGAATAAAAGATGTTCTTTAGCCAAAGGTTACAGTTTCGTACTACTCCAAGCAGGGTTCAGCAGAAGAGGTGCAGAATAGAGGGAGGGTTTGAGGTGGAAGAATTGCTCTGGCTGTCTTTGGATTGCCAAGGAGTCCAAAGGCTCCTTGAGTCCCTGGCTGTCAGAGGTTGCACAGGTGTAAGTCATGGCTCAGATTGGGTGGGTGTCCCAAGGCTCCATCTGCACTGGACATCTGGTCACTGGACCCCTGCTTTTGTGAAGATACATTCAGACTGGGCTGCCTGAGCACATCAAGAAGGGCCAGACACTGTGGGGCTGGGCTGCCCAGGCTCAATGTTGTAAAGAAGTATAGCTCAGAACAAAGGACAGTGTTGGGACCTACATTCTAAACACTGTCCTTTTAGGCGCTCTGCCCAGCACCTTTGGTGACGAATCAGCCCATTTTACACTGAAGATCTATAGGCTTCAGGGTCCTTGGAGGGCAGCTGGGCGACCTAAGGCAGCAAGCTTCATTACTAGATAGAATTTTGGGATTCCAGGCCCCAGGGAACACGTACTCTTATCAAAATACTCCTAAACTGGTAAACAATGGGAATCGAACATCTTAGATAAAGATTTTTATTTGCCAAAAAAAAAAAAAATTGATCATAAAGCTGCTTCCTGTTGTCAGAAAGGTTTCTCTTTCTTGTTTTGAAAGAAGCAACTGGTGATAGGCAGTAGGCTTCTACCTGCCTCCTCTCAGGAATCCATCCACCTTAGAGGATCACATGGGCTTCAGCCACCGGTTAGCGTTCTACCTTTGCTGGTGGTGACTGATTCCCTTTCCTCCTGCAGACGAGAGTTTTCAAAGTAACCCTGAGTTGGCTGAGGAATTGCCTTCCAGCCCGTGTACACATCGGTTTGGTGGCGATGGCTGGCATAAGTGCAGTGCAGCGCCTCACGCGCTTCCTGAGAGTGCCGGCACCCGTTAGACATGATTTGTGTGATAAGCGGAAATGGCATCGCCCTGTGGGAGCCCCCAGCCTCTGCGTCCCTCAGCCGGTTGGGACTGCTTGGACTGGGCCGGTGGAAAGACCTGCCCCTTCCTGGCTCGTCTCCTCGGGGCTGAGTTTGCGCTGACCAAGCTCCGATTGTGTTTTGCTTTCTAGCCTGCCTGGGTGGGTGAGAAAGGAGCAGGTTTCTTTTGGGTGGGGAGGAACATTCCTTTCTTCCTGTGGGGAAGGTGGTATTTATGTTTCTCAGAAAAGAGGTTCCTGGAGAATAACATATTGCTATATGCTTTGGATGTTTGGGATAAAAAGAGAACAATTTAAGCCATCTCTTTCTCTTCTGAAGTGCTGTCAGAAGGGTCAAGAGGGAGTACAACCTAGGAGAGCCCTTCTTCAGATTTAGTGTGTGAGGAAAGCAGTGGTGCTGAACTCTGCTTAAAATCACCTTGGAGCTTTTTTTTTTTAAAAAAAAAAAACCACCAGTGCTGAATTCCACCCCAGGCTGATTAAGTCTGACTCTCTGGGCTGTGAGGTTTGAGTCTTGGTATTTTTTAAAAGCTCCCCAGGTGATTTTTATGTGTGGCCAATGTTGAGAGCCACAGCAGTAGAGTATTGTATAGCTTATATTTAGAGTGTGAGGGAGTTGGAATCTTGATTACGTGAGATTAATGGAAAAAAGAGAAAATACCTTCTTTGAATCAGGCATTGTGCTGGGCACTTGCCTTATATTATCCCATAGTCTCCACAACAACACTGCAAGGTAGGTGATGTGTCACTCTCTCCGTCTTACAGGAAAGGAACTGAAGCTTAGAAGGATGAGCCGATTTGTGTAAGTTCACCCAACTAGGAAGTAGTGGAGCTAGAATTTGTGTAAGATACGTCTGATTCCAGAGCCACTAAGCCATGTGCCCCTGCAGAGGACCTACCTAGGGGCTGATGGAGGGGAGGACCCAGGCTTCAGGGGGATGGTGCGTTTATGGCTATGGTAATGGGACAGTCAATAACGACAGGTAATTTCAAGATGGTTTCAAGGTTCATTGCTGTGCAGTTTTCATTGGCCCTTCACACATTCCTGCTGCTGTCCCTTTCATTTAGTCCTGCTTCTTCTGGCTTTCCAGAAGATAAGCTGGGCAGGAACACAGTACGTATCAAAACCGGAATTCATTGTCTTTCTGTCCAAACCTGTTTCTTCCCCTGTGAGCTGTGTCCTGCAGAGGTTCACCTTCATCCTACCAGGCACTCCAGCCTGAAAACTGGGACTTGTCCTTAACCCTTTACACATCATTATATTCCCCCTTCCCACACATGTTGATGATGGATGAAATCATTTGATGATTTCATTACAGGAAAAAGAATGCTGTTCATTTAGAAACAGGAGCTGTTTCTAAAAAAGAATGCCGTTCATTTAGAAACAAGTTTACAGTGTAAACTTTTCTGAGTGTACCTTTTCATACAGTTTTGAGGTTTGTAAGCATGCTAGTTCTACCTATTCAAAAAATGAAATAAAGTCAGCAATGATGGAAGGTAAAAAAGCATCCTGAAACTGGATGAAAACTGAAGCAAATGAACCCAGCTGTATTTCAAATGAATAACATTACCAAAATAAATGGGGGAAAAAGTAACCGATTGAAGTAATTTATGAACACAGTATATTGGACTAAATACATCCAGTCTTGGCAGGCTGGGGAGATGGAGAGAACAGCAAACAAGTCCTGAACTCTTCCTAGTAGGTTTGTTTTGGGGAGAAGCCCTTCTGAAACTCTTTTAGGTATATTATAGGATTGAGTAATGAGTAAATTAGTTCATATTAGTAGGAACAATAATTAGTTGTCACTGTGGAATAAGAGAGGTACAAATGTGGAATGGGGAAGTCAAGAAAAGAACTCTGTGGGGATGGATTTGAACTTGAGGCATTGGTGTGGACTCAGAATTATGTGTGTGTGTGTTCTCTGTGGATACATACATGTATATATCCTAGCTTCGTCCACTGAAAAGGCCAAGAAGTAATGACACCCTAGTAAAAATAAGCACACTTAGTACCCAAATCTTGGTCCCTAATGCCATTCCCCAATAAAAGAAACCAGGGATCCTTGAAGAAATGGCTGATTCCAAGGCTGAGGCAGGGTAGGTATGGATGAACCTGGTATATTTTATGTCAGAAAGTATGAAGATGCTAAAAAAATCCCCAAAACCCAAAACCCAATGGGGTATATCACTAGGACAGAGAAGTCAGTTTGAAGGGATGTCCAGTGGTCAAAGCAGAGATAATCTGAGCACTAATGTTAAAGACAGTAAGTGAATTATAAAGCATTGAAGAAAAAGGAATCCATGAGTACACACTGATAATAAAGAGATAAATACTAAAAAACAAAAAGACCAAAAACTATGGAGGAGAAGGGAGGGATCTTGCCTATAATGGAATGTCAACTACCTACTGGTAATCATGGAAGGAGTGCTAAAGTTGAAAAATCATCATTTTTGCCTAATCTAAAAATGTATCCCCTCAAATTGCTTATTAATAGCAAAGTAAAAAAAATAGCCACTATACATAGAATGGAGAAGTTGAAAAAACTTCGACTGGAGATCAAAATTCATATCACAAATTAGGGATGGAAGGACATCCTATGTGGTCCTAGAGTGGATCCTGTACTGGAGGGGGGAAATGCTATAAATGACAGTTTTGGAATAACTGACAAAATTGGAATTAGGGCAGAAGAGTGAAGTATGGAATAAAGGTTAAATTTATTGAAATTGATAGCTATACTGTAGTTATAGGAGAGAATATGTATTTCTATTCTTAGGAAATATATCCTGAGGTGTTCAGGGGTAAATGTCCATGAGGTATGTAACGTATTCCCAGATGGCTCAGAAAAATAAGTGTACACACATACATACACATACACGTGTGTACATACTTTTGAAAAGAGCAAAGAGTAAGAAAGCAAACGATAAAGCAAACAGGGCAAAATATTAACAATAGGCAGGTCTGGGTAAAGTATGGGTGTACTTTATACTATGCTTGCAGCTTTAAGTTTGAAATTATTTCAGAAACAATTATTTAAAAATCTAAGTAACGTGAACTCTCTCAAATGTGCTATACTGTACACCAAATTTTAACACTCAGGACGCCACCAGTTTACAAACGGGTATTCTCAGCAAATGTAACGCAGTTATTTTTAGTACAATGAGTATGCACTAAGAATATGAAATTTATTTGTTTTATAAGCTGAGATCGCACCTAACATTTCATAGCAAAATGGTTCCCCCTACTAGAAACAGGTTGAAGACCACTGACGGATGGGCTAAAGAGCTGAATTCCTTAGAAGGCATCCAAAGTCCTCATGACTCATCTCTGATTTACTCCCCGCAGCCCCCAGCCTCGCCCATGTCTCTCAGCTTCTTGTACCTTCCCTCCAACCACTCTCACAGTCCCTTCACCCCCTTCCGTTGCATTCCTGTGGGTCACTGTGCATGGTGTTTCCTCTGCACACCCTTCCCCTCTACACTTCCAAGTGGTGAACATGTTCTCCACCATAAAGGCATCTCCTATGAAGCCTCCCCTGAGGCCCCAACTCCAGCCCAGGCAGAGGGGATCACCCCTGCTTGGGGCCATCTCTGTATTTGTGTGTGCCTGTATTGTAGCAGTTACCGCACTGTTCTGTAATTATTTACTTCCTTCTCTGTCTTCTTTGAAATACCCCTTGAAAGCGGGGACCAGGTCTAGCTGGGTTTTCTGTAGGTGTGTATAGAGAGGGGATTGCAGTATGGTGGAAATCAGTGGCATGCTGGAGCTGGCTTGCACCTGCTCAGCCAGGCTCAGGACAGCATCTCTTCCCTGCTCCCCATTTGGTGACCTCAGGGTGGTAGCTTGAAGCTGGCCAGGGTGGGAGTATTTACACCACGGAAATGTGCACCCCTTCATAGAACCAGTGGGGACGGGTCCTTTTCATTCTGGTGCCGAAGTGGTCAAGATGTGAATCTGGAGGTTGCCAGAGTTGTGCTTTCTGGAAAACCCAGTCTGAGAAGATGATGCTGAAGCACAGAGAGAAGCACAGGAGCAAGACGTAAAAACAAAGCACTTGAGAATTTCATCCCTCTACAGGCTAGGTCTACACTTGCCCCATAATTCAGTCAGGTGAGCCAATAAATTCCCACCTTCCTCCACTTTTTCTGTGTTTGAGTTGAGCTAGATCAAGTTGCATTTCTATCATTTGGACCCAACAGAGATCCACCGAATCCTCAATTGTTTTGAGGCGTTTGAGAACAGAAATAGTTGCATGTATTTTTTATTTTTCATGGTACCTAACGCTGTCCTAAGCGCATAGAAGATGCTCAGTAAATCCATCAGATCCACTTTATGGAACATCCACAGTGGCCTCAGCACGTGGTCTGGCTAACTGAGTGCTTGTATTTGTTATGCCGTGGAACACATCACCTGGTGTGTTTCAATACTTAACTTTCATTTGTATAATATTGCAACAACCAGCCCTTTTATTTTAACATCTTTATTGGAGTATAATTGCTTTACAGTGGTGTGTTACTTTCTGCTTTATAACAAAGTGAATCAGTTATACATATACATATGTTCCCATATCTCCTCCCTCTTGCGTCTCCCTCCCTCCCACCCTCCCTATCCCACCCATCGAGGTTGTCACAAAGCACCGAGCTGATCTCCCTGTGCTATGCAGCTGCTTCCCACTAGCTATCTACTTTATGTTTGGTAGTGTATATATGTCCATGCCACTCTCTCACTCTGTCACAGCCTACCCTTCCCCCTCCCCATATCCTGAAGTCCATTCTCTAGTAGGTCTGTGTCTTTATTCCCATCTTACCCCTAGGTTCTTCATGACCTTTTTTTTTTTTTCTTAGATTCCATATATATGTGTTAGCATAAACCAGCCCTTTTTATCCTACTGATATCCATAGAGAACATAGATTTTGAACCCCAAATCAAGACACATGCATAGACAGGAAGCAGTTTGAAAGACATAGTTTAGAAGTTGAAATTTGTGACATTCCTGGGATATTTTGCTTGTTTATGGGGACAGTTAACTCAGAGATAGCCACATGTATTATATGTTTATTTAAAAATTTGTTCTAAGAATATTTTTAAAGAATTTCACAACACCATTGGGTTAGATGCTCCCAAACGGGAGAGGAAACCAGAGGCACCCAAAACATAGGTGATACCTCTGAATCAGACGCCCCCAAAATTGTTATCTCTTAACACCCACGCCCTAAAAAACAGCATAGTTTAGTTCCAAAGTTCTATTTTAGATTTGGTTTCTCAATGACTTTAAACCTAAAAATAGAAGTGTACCAAGCAGACACCTCATTTTTCAATATAGAATTAAGTTCTGCCTGATAACGGATGGATACTTTCCACATTAACGTAGAATGTGAGCATGCATTGCGAGATAGTGTAATGCACTCCAGGAACCGACGGTGATATATTTAGATGCTGATTAGAAGTAAAACTGATACATCATTCCTTATAATGTACATGAATAGTACCAGTGCATAACAGTGCCTCTTGGGACTGAGGTCATTTATTTTTCCTCCTGGATATATTGTTTAAATCATGTTCTCTCCCTCATGTTATATATTAAATTGTTTAATGTAAGCCATAAGAGAGCAAATGTCACTAAAGGTCTCCTCCCCTTAAAATCTGAAGAATCAAATCTTCTAAAGCAGGTGACCTGTCAGTTTTCATTCCTGAATGTCATTGGTACGAACAAGTTTTCTTATCAGTTCATTTCACATTTCCAAATCGAATGACTATTAATCTACAACATCTGAGCTGAGAGACTGGGGGCTTCCTGACTTTTATGCAGGCTGCTTTCTGGGTCCCAAATGTGTGTCCACATGAATGAAAGCTTCTCTGAAGTTACTAGGAAAATCAGTTCATTATTAGAAAGTTTCCTAAGAGGTGAAGACCATTTAAAGTCAAGTTGATAATAAATACTATGATTATTTTTGGAAAATATCTTTGTGTGCATGTGTGTGTGTGAATAGTGGTGTAAGAGCGAAGCAACAATATATCTTGGAAAATAGGATGGGCCAAAATTAGGCTGTTCTGTTCTGTTATCATAAGTACCTCTTTAGTCTCGAACTACGATGATAATAATCACCATCGTTGAGGTTTACAACGTGTCTGGCATTGTGCAAAAATTTCACATATATCATCTCATTTAATCTGCACCAAAATAAATCCACTGTGAGGTGGTTATGATTATTCCACATCCAATCCATCAGCAAATTTTTTTTTGTCTCTGCCTTCAGAATATCTTCGGCATCTGTTTCCTAACGCCTCTCCTGCCACTGCCTGGTGTAAACCGTTCGCCTCTCTTGCCTGGATTACTGTAAAAGCCTCCTAATCAGTCTCCCTGCTTCCCTCTGGTCTCTGTGGTATTCGTTAGTGCTGTTCATCCAATTTTCCATCTTGCAGGCACATGGTAGGATTGTACTTTCCCACTGCCCTTGAAGTTAGATGTGTTCAAACAATTTGCTTTGGCCAATGGAATATGAGTGGAAGTGATGCGTATCACTCCCAGGCTGACATTGCAGAGCCTGTGCATGAGTCACTGTGCTCCCTTTTCCCTCTGTCGTGGTGATCTGCAGCGATCCAGATAGAGGCTGCTCCATCCTTGGGTCCCAGAATGATAAGAGGTGGAGCAGAACCCCAGCTAACTTACAATGGACCTGAAGTATGAGTGAGAAGTAAACTTTGCTTCTATAAAGCACAAAATTTTTGTGGTTGTTGATTACCTTCTCGTTTTATAGGTTTCCCAGGGACTTGATTCTTGTGGAAAAGATTATGTCAGATTGCAGCAAGAAAAGATGATCTCACCTATCTTGATGGATGCACTTCCCTTATATTCTTGTCTACAAACAGCAGCTGGAGCCATCCTTTCAAACATCCATCATGCTACTCAGAACTTCTAAAGGCTCCTCATCAAAACAGAATGAGACCCAAAGTGCTCACTTTCAGGTCCTTTATGATCTGGCTACTTCTTTGACCTAATTTCCTACTACTCTCCCCTCACTCCTTTTCCTTAAGCCACACTTGTCACCTTGCTGTCACCTGACCATTCCTCAAATGTTCCTGCTTCAGGGCCTTTGCCCCTGCACTTTCCTTCTGCCTGGATGGCTTTTACACAGATATTATGAGGCTCCTTCCTCACTTTATTATGGCCTCTGTTCAAACGGTCCCTCCTCAGAGAGGTTTTCTTTGACCTTCTTATCTGAAATAGCTACCCCAAACTCTAACTCCTTACGCTGCTTTATTTTTCATCGTATCACTGACTGACATTGTAGTTTCAACTTCTTTGTCTCTTGTCTGTGTTCTTCCTGAGGGTAGGGATTTTCGCCTGTTTTGTCCACTGCTTGAGATTACTGTACGTCACTGGCCCACTCCAGGCACTCAGTAGATATGTACTGAATAACTGTGAGCCCTATTTTACACATTCTGAGAAGTGAAGTAACTTGGCCAAGGTCACACAAGTAGCTAGTGAGGGAGTTGTGATCAAGCCTTGGCCTCTGACTCCCACGTGCTCATAACCTGGAATCTTGTCCTCACAGCATCCTGTAAATTCTGTTAGCATGCGTGAGCACTGACCTTTGGGTCATACCAGCCGTTTACTTCTCTGGTTTTCATTCGTGAGCCTTGAGGTTAGGATGAATGGTTTTGAAAAGTTGCACACTTCGTTGTGGTTCATTTTTCACGTGGGTTGTAATCAGTTTTCTAATTTCATCCCTACAGTATTCTCTCGTGCTAATGGAGAAGACTTGTCTGATAATAGGTAACAAATCATGGGTGATCCCAGAGTCACTACTTGCAAAATGAAAGGTTTCTGTACTTTTCCTTGAAAACGCAAGTGTCTGCTGTTTTGGAAACCTACCTTGAATACCAAAGCGATGAAGCATTTTTTTTTTTTTTCTGGTGCGTGGCCCTCTCACTGTTGTGGCCTCTCCCGTTGCGGAGCACAGGCTCCGGACGCGCAGGCTCAGCGGCCATGGCTCACGGGCCCAGCCGCTCTGTGGCATGTGGGATCCTCCTGGACCGGGGCACGAACCCGTGTCCCCTACATCGGCAGGCAGACTCTCAGCCACTGCGCCACCAGGGAAGCCCGCGATACAGCATTTTGAAGAGCCTTATGTCTCAGACTGAGGCCAGGAGGAGCCCGTGGGCTGGGCTGGGCTGGGCTGATGTGTTTGGTTCCTGGAGTGTAGGGCTGCCACCCACACCCTGCTCAGCCTCAAAGCCCACCTGGAGCCAGGCTTGCCCTGCTCACAAAGTAGACCCAGGGAGATACCACTGAAGCCAGTGCCCGCTGGATAGATTTGTCAATAAATGTTAGATTTGCTCAGATGATCAGCCAATAGCTGCGGTTGAGGTTTTTATGGAATCACAGACTTTTGAAAGAGGAAGTGTCCTATGAAGTTCATCAGACCAGTATTCCCAGAGTGTGGTCCATGGACAGTCTACATTAGATTCACCAGTGGTGAGCTGAAAATGGAATATTCCTGGGTGCCACTTCCACACTACTGAATCAGGGTGGAGCTCAGATCTGCATACTGAACCAGCTCCCCAGGTGTTCCTTGTGAACACTCAACTTGGGGTCTAGTGCAACCTTCTTATTTTATAGGTTTAGAGAACTTGAGGCCTAGGGATTGGATTCTTGTGGCAATGTTTATGGTAAATTGCAACAAAAGAAGGTGAAAGTAATTTTCAAGGTAAAATAAAAATTTGTCATCATTCATCTTTTTTTGATGAGAATCTCCTTAATAAAAAAATATAGACAGAGGGCTTCCCTGGTGGCACAGTGGTTGAGAGTCCGCCTGCCGATGCAGGGGACACGGGTTCATGCCCCAGTCCGGGAAGATTGCACATGCCGCGGAGCGGCTAGGCTCGTGAGCCGTGGCCGCTGAGCCTGCGCGTCCGGAGCCTGTGCTCCGCAACGGGAGAGGCCACAACAGTGAGTGGCCTGCGTACCGCAAAAAAAAAAAAAAAAGTCTATATCTATATATCTATAGATATAGATATATAGACAGAAAAACATGGGTCCACATAGGAGGCATGAGGCAAATGGAGGTTTTCTCTAATATTCCTTGAAATTGGTTTTCAGATTCTCTGCACACCCCATTCTAGAGCTGTTGACTCTTGTCTGAAACAACAGCCTCCCATGAATCTGGTTCTTGTGTTTACCAGCAGAACTGAGGCTTCTAGGAGTTAGTCAGCAGCTGGAGAAAGTGAGAGGAACAGTGAGAGATTAGAGAAGAAAAAGAAAAATGAGTCAACCCCAGCAGATTATACATCAAAATAAATATTGTGAAGAGCTTTCTCAGAGGCCCTCATGCCATTAGGCAAAGGGAATAAATGTAGAGCGCGTTAGAGAACCTCCTGTATCTATGGGGACTACCTAATTATTTTTTTCACTGGTGTGAAATAAGGCTTAGGCCCTATCAATCAGCCCAGGAATGACTAATGATTGGAGAACAGAAGATTCTCTGTAGTTTATCCTTTGTATCAATACATGAAAAAAAAAAAAACCCCTAGAATTTTGTGGTCAACTGTGGCTTTAAATGAACAGATAAGAGCCCAAGTAAATGGAAGCACTCCTCCATTCCTAAGGGAAGTTGGTGAACTGCCCACATAATTTGCTGATAAAGGCCCATCTGTTAAAACAAAGTAGAGTTGCATTGGCAATACATTTCAGCCGGAGACCATAAGTGGTTATTTTTTCTTGACAGTCTTGTTGGCTTTTTTTTTTAAGCCCCAGAAAACTATTTGAGAATGAAATATAGATGATGATATTGGCCTTAAGTTACTGTTACGTTTTCTGCTGGGAGAGAGAAAAACCCGTCGGCCCAAGTCCTCTGGTAAACACCGTTGCGTGATAAATTGTTATGAGAATAAAGTCATAAGGAAAACTCAGCTTCGCAAACGACACACGTAGAAAAACAGCAGATGTCTGATGAAGTAAAGAACCGACTTATTGCCAAGACCTTGAAAAACAAAATTAATTTCCTTTCGTCTTTGATAATGGTGAGGTAATGTAGTTAATAGGAAGAGCCTGCCACGCTCAAGTAGTTATAAGAGGAGAAATGTTCGCCAGGCACCAGGTCAGAATCGTCAGTTTTAGTTGCTATTACTCTCACCACGTTGGCTGCTAGATGAGGCCAGTGAAAGAAGGAGGGAAATTGTTTCGTGTTGTTTGCAATGTAAATAGGCTTGGGCTTTATTAGTATTTTAAGGAGATATTTCCTAACGAGGGGAAAAAAGCAGTTAAATCAGAGTTTTGCCTCTCGCAGTGATTTCAGATATTTGAAGCCTTTGAAAATCATTGTTGGCGAAAAATATACTCACTCCACAAGAATAAAAGTCTTATTTTACAGAATAATTAAATTTCTGTATGGAGAAGACTGCTTGGTGTTTAGGTCAGTGAGGCACATGGCTGGTGTCGTTTTCCATTCAGGTGAAATTTTAAAGCACACACTAGGGAAAATAATTTATCTACTACTTAAGCCGTGAACAATTTCTAGGTGGGTGCAACTGTCTCCTTTCAGCGTCATCTAAAAATAATCAACGCAAAAGCTTATTTTAAGGAACATCCAACTCTTGCTGGCATCTTGAGTTTCAGAATGTGGTTGTTACTCAGTTTTCTGGTTCCAATAAACTAGGTTTGAAGTAAGCAGTGTGGCAGGCAGCCTCACTCTGGTCTCAGCATCAGAACCGGCCCCATTCTACTGCACACCTGCGTTTGTTTTGTCTTCTCTGAACTGCATGCCTTTTGAACAACCTCTTGGTGAGGTTACTCAGAGTCTCAGAAAGGGATATAGCCCTCTTATGACAGCTGGTGGCCAGAAAGTCAGAGTATCAGCCACTAGAAGTACCAGTTTGATGGGGTTGATGAAGTGCCCCTCCCCCCTGCCTTTGGTGCGTTACCCGGAATGTGTGTGCATTTGGGATTGACAGTGTACACTTGTGTACCTTGGGGGTCCCTCTTTCAGTGGATCCACCAGCAGAAATTGCAGACAGGTCAATACCCCTGACCTGGAGACTGTTACCTCAATGTGAAGGCCAGAGTTTTGAACTTTCTTTTGGTATTTTGAGGCCAGTCTCTCTTCTCTGGGTGGGATTCTTCTCCCTTGAGAAAAGAACTTTGAAGAACTAATGGATGGGTCTTTTCCAAAGCCATGATAGTTTATGTTGAAATCTGGGAGAGATGCAAGCTTTATCTGTTTTGTCTGTCCTTTTCCTTTTATTTTCTCTTTTCTGCTTCTAGACCATTTATATTGGAAACACATTTAAAAGGTCCATTGTTTATTATTTTTCCTTTTTTCCACTTAATTCATCTGGTATAAATTTGGGTTATCTAGGAGGGTAAACCTGACATTATACCTGTTGGCCTAAACTCCTTTGCTATCATGGGAAGCTGCCTGGTCCATGATGTAATAGCAAATAAAAACTATGTTCGTGATAGGAACCACTTACAGAGCATGGTATTGTAAGAGTGTTAAGTGCTTTTTGTACAGTCTTGTCAAATTGTGACTATCTTGTCACAGCAAAAAGACAAACTAGGTACTGAGAATAGCCCCATTTTACAGATGAGGTAACTGAGGCTTGGAGAAGTTAATTAATTTGCCCAAGATCACAAAAAACTGCTCTGTGCCAAAACTGGGATCCCAAGGCCTTTACTTTTCACCGCTATGCCACACTACTTCCCAGTGCTCTCCGACATTGTGTTTTCTTTGCCTTTTTTTTTTTTCTTTATCCATTATCCCCTGTTACCCAGGAGTGAGGAGATGTCTGGTGACTTGGACACTTGCTCTAGTAAACTGGCCTGAGAGAGAAGGTCCACATGCACACAGGCTCTCCCTGTTGTGAAAAGGCTCCTATTAAATTCAGTCATTTGGTTAATACACCATGGAGGCTGCCGAAAGTTTCCTGTTAGAAAGACGGGTCAGGCTGTGGAAAATCCTTCCCCACCATAATGTAACAAGTTTGAAAGCTGTTGCTTTTTTGGTTGAACTGGGAGATTTGGATATGTCTTCAAAACCTTCCATCTGTTGCTATTTCAGCTGGGGGATTTTTAGCTCAGTAGTTAAGCCCCAGAAGAGATGGAAAGAGAGCCTGCGAAGCAGAGTTGTAAATCTTAAACACTTGCATTTTCATACAAATTCAAGCAGAAAGGAGTAAGAACTTGGAAGCTCATCTTACAGAAGAAAAAATTAAGGGAGGAACCGGTAAACTTCATGTAGAAATTGGGGTGGGGGGGTTAGAAGGCAAGTGGAAGGGACAAGAGCTTAATAGGTAGGTATTCTTATGATGATTTCTGGGAAAGAAGAAAGAAAAAAAAAAGGAAAAACTCAGAATAATCTACATGATGGACAGATTAAGAAAGAAAAGCCAGGTATGCAGATAAAAGAATCATAACGGTCTGAGGGTTGGAAGAGAGTAAATTCTTTCCTTTTCTGTTTTTCTCTGAAATATTATCCTAGTGTTTTTATAGCTTTGTTTGAATGGTGTTGATGCTGAGATAGCTATTATTATAGAAAAATTAGGAATTGTGAACTTCTGTATACATTTTACTCTTAGGAACATTAAATTTTCAACCCTTCACATTACTTTTGGTAGAAATTTACCACAAAGAAGGTGGAACTCAGCTTATATCTTCCATAAACGTGAGCTGTTTGTTACTTGGAGCAAAGAGCAACAGTTTCTGCAGGTGCTAAACCTCAAATAATTCTGCTTTCTTTCCTTGGAGTTGATGAGAACAGTATTTGAAAACCCAGGAAAACTCATGAACAACCTGAAGTAGTTGTACTGTTACAAATAAGCACTGGTCTAGAATAGGTAGGAAGGGGTTGGAAGCTGTAACTACAGATCACATGACACAAATGCTTGCACACCTTTCAAGGACATCACACGCTTGTGCACCACGAGCTGATTCTCTTTACCACATTGATGTTTTGGCTTCTCAAAACAAAGAAGTGGTTAAAAGCATGGACCTTTAAGATAGATGAGACAGACAAGATTCAGATACCAGCTCTGATACTTACACGTTCCATGTGTTTTTGCAAATCACTTGAGACTCAATCTCCTAGTATATGAAGTAGGGATAACACCCCCTACAGCATAGGTTGGCCGAGCAGACTAATGTGAGAATGTCTTATGCACATTCCTGGCAGGGAAGGTACTCACTAACTGGTAACTATTATCATTATCTAAAGGCTAAATATCTCTAAGCATTTTAATATGTGGGCAACTTTGTGTTTGGAAACTAGAGAAGCTCCCTGAAGTCAGGCAGGTCCCACAGCAACCAGAGGCTAAGCAGAGTGTCAGGGGTTTGAAGTCATTAATGCTCTTCAAACTCCTTAAATAACAAGTCAGATATTCCATAGTCTCTCTGGAGAAGCTGTGCCTTTCCTCTGAGGAACACTGGACAATTCATTCATTCATTCATTCATTCATCTATTGTTTATTTAGCTCCTACTGTGTGCCAGCCATTGCTTAGGTGCTGGGTGTTTGAGAGTGCAAAAATTAGGTGAAGTTCACCCTTCATGGAACTTATATTCTAGAGAGAGGGGAGGGCTAACAGTGAATAAACAAACACAGAATATTGCTTGATGATTATAAGTACTCTCAAGTCCCAGGGGAGTGTGATGGAGAGTACCTGGGTGGAGGTGGAGGACTGACTCAGGTGGGGAGGTCCGGGAAGTGTCTCTGAGCAAGTGATTATTGAAGTAAGAAATGAAAGATGAGAGGGAGACAGGGACAAGTCTTCCAGGTACCATGAACAGCAAATGCAAGCACCTGTGAGCAGGCAGGAGCTTGGCATGCTAAGGCAGAAGGCCGTCATGCCAGGAATGTGGTAAGGGAAAGGGACAGTGGCGCAGGCTGAGATCCTGGGGAGAAGACAGAGACAAGGAGCAAAGGATGAGGGAGGGGAAGAGGGGCCACTGAAGGAAAGAGTCCCATGAGCAGATTCCAGTGAAGTCCCCCAAAGCGGAGCCTTCCGTTGCAGCAGACTCCTTGCTCCTCAGGCACGTGAGAAAAAGACCAAGAGACTAATACCAAGGGGACTTGCCAGGAAAAGGAACACTAGAATTTTGGTGGTAATTTTCCTTTGGAAAACAAACAAAAAAAGATCCTTATTTTATTAGTCTTTCTGGTGGGCCCAGGTGAAATGCAGCCACTGGAAAGCTTCTGAAACACCTATTTCAATTTCTCCTCAAGAAGGTTCTAAAATTTTTTTATATATATATATCTGTATTATATAAAATTATATATATTATTTTATATATATAATCATAAATTATATATATATGTATTTTTTATATATAATGTATATGTAATTTAATATATAAATATATATAATATGTTATATATACATAATATCTACCTACCTGTTATATACATAGTCATATTTCTATTAAAGGCTCAAAAGCAACCATTTTCAGTATGTAGCAATTTTGACATTTTTGAAAATAGGAACATGTTATATGAAGTACACCACTTCCTAGAAATAGATGTGTAGGCAGTATTTAAGCCTTAATTTCTCCAGACTTTCCTTGCCCATACAGGACTCACATGCTTGATGGTTTCCTGCCAGGTGACATGACCACAGAGCACACAGCTCTTTAACTCTGTTGGGGAAGGCATGGTGCTAAAGAGGCCAAGGTCACGGGGTCAAACACCAGTGGCTGGTTATCCTTGTTTTGTTACAAGGCCAAGAATTCATTTAGCCTGTTTAGGCACATGTGCCTCTGGCTGTGAGGAGCCCAGGTGTCACGTGTGTCAGTGGACAAGGCACATCTATTGTGGCCACAGGCGCGTGGGAGAGCAGGAGATTGATTCATAGCGGCCTCCACAGAGACACTTTGAGCTGAGGCTTCTCCTTTGTCAGCAAAATCCTGTGACATTTGAGAAATCTGATGGAAAGTCATCTTCTGGGAAATGTGACTTTTCATGGAGTCCTGCTCATTGGGCAAGTTAGTTCTCGCTGTGTTTGCTACACGACTCTGGCCTATCCACTGTTCCCTTGACTCTACTCAACAACTTGGTTTAATTAACATTTTAACGTAAATCTCAGCACGTTGCAAGACCTTCTGCAAATTATATATTATTGAGGGCAGGGAATTAATTTGATTTTCTTTTCTTTTTTTCATAGGAAGCAGAAAAATAAGTTATTCCAAAAGAGGGCAGAAATAAGATTCATCCTGAGAATATACTTTTGTGTATCTGTTGGGTCACATCTTCCTTCGGAACATGTTCCCTTATTGACTGTCCCACTGGAGCCTTAATTTGTCTTGTAGCAGTTTTTAAACACCTCACTGATTCCCATGTTGTGAGCAGGCAGGAGCCATCTTCAAATCCATAGATTCCAAGGAAAGAGTAACATATTTCTCAGAGGAATAGCACTTTCTACCTCAGAAGAGTGTGTAAACATTTTATGGAGTCGGCACACTTCAGGTTAAGTAGGTACATAAGTTTTCAAAGTGTAAAAAAGACGGTAGGAAAAGATACTTCACTGTAGAATAAGATATGCAAATATGGTGTGAATATTTAAGGCAACTGACGGCCAAAATAGGTGAGTCTAAGAAGGTGGTCTGGGTTTGGAGGTGCTTTTGCATCTAGAGGAATTCTCTTCATGACGTCAGTGGCTGAGCACTGGAGAGGGTGTCTTGTCCCTCAAGGCCAAAGATGCTTGAGATACCAAATGGTTTCATTTTTCAACTCTGGTCCAAAGAGGGGGTTGACTTGGGCCAGAACCGCAATCAGACAAAAGAGATAGCAGCAAACTGAACAGGTCACTACCATGGTGATGATCACTCCTTAGGGATGAACCAGGGCACCAAGAAGCCGGCGAAGCCCAGACATATTCATCAAGATGAGGGGCTCCGTGAGGCTGTTATCCGCCATGGGTGCCACTGGAGCTTCTAGCCCCTGCCCCGTTGTCCCACTTTGGCCTCACCTGGCTGATTTCCTTGACAGGGGAAACATGTTTCTCTTTTGGCTGGCTTGGTCTTCCTCCCCTACCCCCCACCACTTTGGCTTTGTATGGTTTGGCTCAGAGACGTTTTTCCCACAAGGTGGACCCGTGGTGCTGAACCCTTTGAGGCCAAGGATGCCAAGTTCTGTGTCCAGGCAGGCAGGCCATTCTGAGTGAGTTTGCTCTGAGTGAGCGGTACAGTATACGTGTATCCAAAGGCTGTTTGACCCTGAACTTTCATGGTAAAGCTACTTGAGAGGGCTGGCAAAGTAGCCATTGAACACAGGGTCTGGACAGTTGCACATTACCTTAATAGAACAAAAGACTTACCCACCGCCCCTCTAAAGGATTAGTGCAAATCATTGTGCTAAGAGAAGAAAGAGAAAAATACTCCTTGCCGGGGGACAGACATCCATAAATCATGCCAGGCTTCTTTAAAATGCTACACTTGAAAACTAATGAAATTAATGTAAATGATGTGTTTCCTGAAGGTCACAAGACTAAGGGGGAAGGTACATGGAAGCGGTAGACCTGTTTCTAGGTCCCCACCAATGTACTTTATGATCCCTTCTCTCCTCCATGAAATATTGATTTTCTCCTGACTTAATTGGCAGGAATGCAAGAATAAGGGGAAAGTGTTTCAAAAATAATGTACTTGGAGATAGGCAATGTAAACATATCCATGAATAAAATAAACACTGTTTGATCATATAAAAGTTTGGATGGAGAAGACTGAGGACGATTTTATAGAAGAGAAAGGCTACTGCCTCTTGACTGAAATTCTTAGTGCTGGTCTGGGAGGGAAGCTGCAGACATTTTTGTTTCAGGTTGGCAGTTCACGTGGCAGCTCTGAAGTCAGATGCCCCCGTTCAAATATCAGCATTTCCAATCGCTTCCATGTGACCCTGGGGAAGACAGTTAACCTCTTTAGGACCATATACCTCATCTGTCAAATGGTACCTATTTCATAGGACTCTTGTGAGGAATAAAGGAAATCATGTAGTTTGTCAAGTGCTTCGCTCTTTGCCTGGTAAATGTGAGATCTCAGTAAATGGTAGTTATCAATCTGAAGTCATGCTGTAGGAGGAAATATACAAACAGGTTGGCAAGGAGTTTCTATTCTTCCCGTGGGCTATAAATGTAAAGCTGACACACCCTGTTGTCTATATTCTGGGCTTAAGCTGTAACTGTCATTGTGTCACAAGACACCATTTTCCCCCTCCTTTTCCTCGTCTTCTGGCCTATGTTGCTGATCTACTTTGCTTTCTCTTATCTGGATCCTAAGTTAGAGTGGTTTAATATGCCTCAGTGATCTTTGGGGAGCATTTTCCATACTAACTAATGAAAAGCTCGTATTGATCTAAGTATACGTTTATATATCTTACAAAGGAGGAAGATGCAAGGCTTTATTTCTAAAAATTGTGATATACATGTGCTATATATGAAAGCATGTGTGAGTAAACATAACATGGTAGTTAATGGGGCAATCTAGATAGCTAGATTCCAAATGAGTTCCCTGGACTATTTTAGCAACTCAGCTGAAATTCTCTCTCCTTCCGTTTCGCGGGTTAAGGATTTCAGTATCAAAGAAACAGTCATAGGAGAGTGATACAGGAATCAATGAATTGATTTTTTTAAATAAATATTCTCAAGAGTTTAAAAACAATCGGTATGTCCCAAATGCACAGCGTCCTGGATTCAACATTTCTGGGGTTTGCTGTACTTTTTCATCTACAGTTTCAGATCGTTGTCTGGGAAGTACTTTTGAATTCTTTAGGACGAACAGTGAGAGATGCATATTAATTTTTATTATACTTCCTAAATTGCAAAGTTAATTATCAAAATGAGATTGCCTTGCTTAGGTAGCTCTACAGTAAACTTTTGCAAACCGAGTTGGAGTGGAAGGAAAGTTTGCTTTTGGAAGATCTAGTCTTCCCCTTACAGTTTGTATGTTTAAGGCCAACAAAGACTGAAAAAGTGTTTTCGGGCGATCTGGGCATTTTTGATTTTTCATTCAGGAGTAAACTATTTTGAGTTTTAACACCGAATCTCCATGGTTCTCAAAAGGAAAGGCATAGCAAGCCACTGCTATTCCATGGACAAAATAAATCCTGAAGGAGAATATTGTATCCTTCTGTTTATTCCCATGTCAAGAGTTTATTGATCAAGTGAGCTCTCCTGTAGCTTGGGCGGCCTTTGATCTGCCAGGGAGAAATTGGGTTTGGGATTTTGGCGGAAGGGAGGGGAGGAGGTTGGGGAAGGATTTGGAACGTAATGGCCCTTGTTATCTGTAGTGGCCAGAGACGCCCTGACACGGGCCAGCTCGGAGCTGCTGCCTGGGAGGAGCGGAGGCCAGGGGATGGCCGGCCGGAGCTGAAGGCAGGAGGGCTTTGGCATTTTCAGCAGGGGAAGCACTTAGTTGAAGCCGCTGGAGTGATTTCTTGCTGCTAATAGATTTGTTTCTTTAGAGGCAGATAAGTAAAGGAAACGATGACTTTTAAGTGAAGAGTTCCCCTGCGCAGGGCTGGTTAGTGTCAGCTAGTCCGGTGGCAGGAAATACCAATGGGGTTTTTTTGTAGCCCAGTGACAAAAGGCTTTGCTGTCTCCCCTCCCCCGTCCCCACCTTCCCACCCTCGCTCCTTCTCGCCTACAAAACGCAGACGCCGGCCCCTGTGCCCGCTGGTGGAGGGCCAAGGCTTGTCTGAAAGCTGTTTAAGTAATTGCTCATAATTGCACATGTTTCCCCGACTGGGCTTTTACCTCTCCACCCCTGAAATTAAAAGGGGCCAAAGATGTGTGACCTTTTTCTAATGGGATAGGTTCTGGAACAAAGGAATTCAAGGAGGAGGCCCAGGGCCTTTATCAGGGCTCATCTCTGACAGCTGGCCCAGGCCTGGGGGAGCGCGAGCTTGTCCTTTTTCACTTGGGAGGGGCGCAGGGGTGGGAGGGAATTCCTCCTCCCCAAAGCTCACAGTTTTGTGTGGTGTGTCTTGAAGTTCTCACTTCTCTTTCTTCCAACACTCTGCCTGAACATAAAATCTCTGCCGGATGCTGAACACCCTTTAATTCGGAAAAGGAATTGGCAACGCCCCACGGCAGCTGAGGAGGTCAGCCTCTCCCTGGATAACTCCTTATCGCTGGATAATTCACTTTGCTTCTCTGAACCCCAGGTTCCTCATCTGAAAAACAGGGAAGCTGGGATAAGGCCACCTGTCAGAGGGGTTGGAGATAATAGTATGCAATATGCAGTGCCCAGCACCAAGGAGTCCAATAAATGGTCATTATTTCCTAAATATAATTTCTCAATGTCATTTCACCCCTGTTCCTTTTACCTCTCTGAGCTGAGGAGAGACAAATTCTAGGCCTTGAATTTCATGACCCAAATTAGTTAGAATTAAAAACACAGAAAGGAATTTTAGAATCATCTAGTCTACATTAGAACCACCTGGGGTGTTTTTCAAACTATTGCTGCTCAAGCCACGTGTCTAGAGATTCTGACTTATTTGGTCGGGGGTAGGGTCCAGGTGTTAGTATGTTTGTAAAGTGATTTAGCGTTATTCCAGTGTGCAGCCAGAGTGGAGAACCACTGTTGGTATTGAACCCCCTCATTTCACACGTGAGAAACCTGAGTGAGGCCGAAAGAGATCTGTTAACTCCTTCATTAGCTCATGGATCCATCCAGTTATGCGTGCAGCACCAAATATGCTTTGAGCATCTACTATGTGTCAGGCAATGTTCTAAGCATTGGTGGTAAGTTGGTGGATGCATCTCTTCCTAGGAGAGCACAAAAACTAGAATGGAGACCTTGCTGGGGAGAGTTTCCATCTATCAGCTAACTAGCTAGTTGCTCTAAATTGCTTCTTTATATCAGTAAAAGTCATGCCTGGGGCAAGGAGCAATTGGTCATTGGAGATGAGTGGCTGACAGGGATTTAAGCTTCCAGCCCAGATGGTTGTCTTCTCCATGCTGAGATTCCTGTGATCATTTCTGAATCCAAACATCACAGAATATTCTGCACCTGAAGACTCTGCATGTCCTGAGCCATTTTCTCCGGGCTGTCCTCTTGCCCTCAGATTTGCCTCACACATTTGGGCACAGCTCATGAGCTCCAACCAGATTCTGGGCCTGGAAATCCTGCTGACACAAACAAAATGGAGACAACGTGAAAATTCTGTGCCTCGGTTTATGCTATTATAGTTAATGATCTGTCAGTGTTTCCATTATAAACCCCTATTTTCGGGGATGTATAACCCAGTCATAAACGTTCTCTCCAGGCTGAGCTTTGGCACTTGTGATCTCAGCCTGGGAGCCATGTGTGTGTTGGTGTGTGCATGTGTTTTTACAAGGATATGAGGGAAAAAAATAAGTTAGCCATTTTTAAGCAATGGATGGTGAGAAACAGGGGGAGAAAAGGTGGTAATTGATTGCAGATGCTCTTTTGATGCTGCCAGGACTTGAAAACTGCTGAGTTGCTTTGCCCCCCAGTTGGGGATATGAAGGATTGAGATGCTATTCTGTGCCTTAATTCTGTGCAAGAAATGTTAATTGACAAAGTAAAAATCCACATATGGAGGGGGAAAGTATGAACCTGGGTAGCTTCCACAAGAACAGGAGTTGACTCAAGTCCAAAGGCTGTAGGGGCCGGAAGCCAAAGAATCAAAACAATATGCTTCAAAGACAAGTTCCTTTCACCTGGGGCTGGCTGTTTCTCTCCATCACACCCTCTTACTCTATCCCTACTTAGTAGGGGTTGGAGAAGGTACAGCAGGGGCTTCCAAGAACCTGCTTCGCCTAGTTTTTGATGGTAGCCACAGCTGTCATGGTGCGTGGTTGATGGACGGAGTTGTCCATTTTCCCTTTGCATACACAATTCCAGAAGACTTCCGATAATTTGTATTTAGTGAGATTATGTCCATACACTCATGTGAAAGGCACCAGGATGATTGACGTTGGTTAGAATCCAGGAATCAATCCATAACACTCAAAAAGTTGTAAACCCTGAACAAAACAAAACAAAACAAACAAGCACAACCTCATTTTGTGAGCTGCTTCTCCCACAAATTTTCCAGAAAGATGCTGTTGCTTATAAAACTAATGACTAATCTTGAACAATGAGGAAATATGCAGAAGAGAAACCAGGGCCAGTAAAGTCAGAATCTGTTTTGTGCGGAGACATGCCAGTCCATCAAAGTGTGAAGCTGCACACCTGGCTGATGAACACAGAGACCGGGATAGCCTTCATCCCCAAATCATGGTCAGGTGGGGACACAGACGTTTCTACATCCGTTTTCTCTCACCACTATTCAACAACTGTCTGTGGTGGATAGCACTGTGGATGTGTATTTGTGTGTATATATACACGCACGCACCTTTGCACCATGCCTCCTTGTGCCTGGAATGTTCTTCCCTCCTCTTTGCATGGCTGGTTCTTTCTCCCCATGCTAGTCTAGGCTCAAATGTCACCTTCCCAGCAGTGACCCTCCCACCCCGTCACTCTATTCCAGGGGTCTGCAAACTAAGTCCTGGGGGCCGGATCTGGCCATCAACCTGTTTTTATATGGCCTGAGAGCCAAGAATAGTTTTTACATTTTTACATGGTTGAAAAAAAACATTTTTGTGACACAAAAATTATGTGAAATTGGAATTTCAGTGTCCATAAAGATTTATTTGAACATAGCCATGCTTGTCATTTACATATTGTCCACAGGGGCCTTCAGGCTACAATGGCAGAGTTGAGTTGTTTTAAGAGAGAGTATGTGGTCCACAAAACCTAAAGTATTTTCCCTCTAGCCCTTGACGGAAAAAGTTTGCTGACCTCTGCTCCAGTCTAACACTACATTTTAGTTTCTCTATAGCATTTGCCTTTGCTTATAAATTATCTTATTATATATTTGCTTGTGTATTTATTTGTCTGTGCCTCCCCACTAGAAGCTTTGGAGGGCAGGCCTTTTCTAGCATGAACTGCTGCATAGTTCAAGACATAGAGGGGACGCTCAAAATATACGTACTGCATGAACTAAGGAATGAATCAATGCAGCTCCTGGACCAAATGATTGGCTCTGAAGCTTACATTGGCTTATCCACCCACTCATTTATTCATTCAGTAACTATTCACTTAGTGCCTACTATGTGGCAGGCACTGTGCCCTTGACTTACCCAGTCATCTGATTTCATGGGGGTTGACCTATCAAGACTGCTGCCTAGCCTGAGCTACTGTGGAGGTGGCCCCAGTGGGCTTGGCAGACTTTCCAAGCCATCAGACAATTCTGACTCTCAGTGTCTGCCGAAGCCGTCTCCCACTTGGTTTTATCCTTCCCGGACAGCAGCACTGAGGTTGTACAGCTCAGAGCCCTCAAGTTGCCTCTTGGGACGACCCATCTACCCTCCCTCAAGAAGAGGCGTCTGTCCTATTTTTGCTCATTCAAGCACAACCTTTGCTTCTGCTTCTGTCCCAGAAACCCTCCTCTCCCCACATTCCCATTCATCTGGGTTTGCCCCGGCAGCCTCCCACTCACACCTGCAAATCTCATTCACATGGCGTCAGATTCATCATTGCTGGCCTGAAAGCGTTCTCCTGAACCGGAGCAGAAGACTCCAAGACAGAGGAGGGCAAGAGTCTGGTTGTGCACAAGCTTCCCCTCCCTCCTCCTCCTTCCTGCCTGCTTTGCAGATGGGTTTCTGTGAAGGAGTCTCTGTGCTTTCCTGGAGTGGATGCTTTTCTAGTAGGAGGATGTTACAGTCTACTTTTGCATGTTACATATCCCAGTTCCTGGTGATGATAGGAAGGTAATTACCCACCCTGAGTTTACATAGCAATTGTTACGCCGAACAAGATGTTGAAAGATTGCAGGTTTGGACACAAAATAAAGGACACAATTCATCTTTAAAGAAGCATATCTCTTTTCCTCGTGTTAGGATGAAATGCCCATTTTTATATTTACCTGGTTAGCAGCTGTAGCGACCGTATGATCTAGATTTTCAGGCTAGCTCTGGTTTAAGATGCACTTCCCCACTGTAAAATCATGAACCCCGATATCTAGTCAGTGAGTCTGGTCACTCCATCTGTGAGATTCTCATGGGAAAAGTTGATCTATTTTGATACCCTTTTGACACTTGCTGGGTTGTCAAATCTTCCTGTGGACGGTAAGGGGCAGAGGGCTCAGGCAGGGTAGAGGATGACCAGAGAAGTTGAGGACAGCAGTTGGACAGCACTGATAAGGTGAAACTGACCAGGCACGGCCCACTGATTTACCTGATTGAGAATCGGGACTACTCCTCATGTGTCATATCTATCCCCCTTCTTGGTTCTCACTTTAAATTTGAGTCTGCTCGTGTTCCTGCAGGGCCTCCAAGAACACCAGAGTAGAGAGTTCAAATAAAGGGTAATGCCATTATGTTGACCACCTGGCAACCTTGAGCACTGAGAAAAGCTCCAGGCCCATGTGGGTGCTTCATAAACATCATTTAACATTTAATGGAGGGAAGAGACTAGTAAATGTGCTCTTGGTTGGCAAGAGGATGGGGAATGTGATCCCTTCCTTCTGACATTTAAGCTTTGCTTTTTCCACACACAAAAACACACACAGCCAGGGAGAATAGATGAAACACATATAGGAGATTCAGGAAAGCAATTCATAAGGAAAAAAAGAATTCCTGTTTTTCTTGTTAAATGGGCATTCAGAATACCAACCCCACAGTGCAGAGGTGGATACATCCTGACATCATTAAAAGAAAAGGGCTGAGCTTCCGTGGTGGCGCAGTGGTTGAGAGTCCGCCTGCCGATGCAGGGGATGCGGGTTCGTGCCCCGGTCCGGGAAGATCCCACATGCCGCGGAGTGGCTGGGCCCGTGAGCCATGGCCGCTAGGCCTGCCCGTCTGGAGCCTGTGCTCTGCAACAGGAGAGGCCACAACAGTGAGAGGCCCGCGTACCGCAAAAAAAAAAAAAAAAAAAGACTGGCAATCATCTCAGCAGTCTCAGCAAAAACAGAGAACTCTTCCAGATCCCCTGAAGCTGTGGCAGTGGCATCTTACCCTCTCCTGGAAGTGATGGCCAGTGTTCCCTCATCTGATGACTGAGTTGTACAGAGGGTTCTGCTAATCTCTGCTGCTGCTTCTGTCATCCTTCTGGATCACTGTCTCACTCTGACATGGCATCCCTCTACTCTCCTTCCTTCATCCTTTCTGCTTGAGTTCTCTGTGTCTGATTCTGCTGCCCTTCTTCTTCTACTTACTGTCTCTTTTCCTCTGTCTTGAGCTCAAACTCTCCCAGAGACTCTGTGATTGGTTCTGCCAGGTCTAGAGGGGAACACCTCAGTGAGCCTCTCGTGGGCCATTGACCAGCTTGTGGTCCAATCAGCTGTGGCCAGGACCCCAAGGTTACCAGGTATCAGTCATGGCAGTCTCCCTCTGATGGGTAAAACTGCTGCAGGCAGCCACACATGGGTCATTCAGGGTGCTTTCAGCAGAAAATCTGATTCAAGTGGCTTTCAAAATAAGGAATTAATTATCTAATACAAGAAGTCCAGAGTTAGGGTGTTTCTTGGGTGGGTCTCTACTGGTCACTGGCGCAAACCTATTTTTCTCTTTTTTCCTGCTGGAAGAGGCTGGATTTTGTTTCCATAGGAAGCTATATGACCAGGGGAGATTGTCCTTCCTGTATAGCCATGAGAGTGGAGTTTGGTTCATTTCTTTCTGTTCCTTCTGCCCAAGATTGGTTTAGGCAGGGGCTCGGGACCCAACAAACACAAAGGAACTTCTGGGGAAAGTTTTCTTGCTCTTAAAAGATGATGTGTGTTGGGCTTCCCTGGTGGCGCAGTGGTTGAGAGTCCGCCTGCCGATGCAGGGGACTCGGGTTCGTGCCCCGGTCCGGGAAGATCCCACATGCCGTGGAGCGGCTGGGCCTGTGAGCCATGGCCGCTGGGCCTGCACGTCCGGAGCCTGTGCTCCGCAACGGGAGAGGCCACAACAGTGAGAGGCTCGCATACCGCAAAGAAAAAAAAAAAAAAAGAGGGCTTCCCTGGTGGCTCAGTGGTTGAGAATCTGCCTGCCAATGCAGGGGACACAGGTTCGAGCCCTGGTCTGGCAAGATCCCACATGCCGTGGAGTAACTAGGCCCGTGAGCCACAACTACTGAACCTGCACGTCTGGAGCTTGTGCTCCACAACAAGAGAGGCCGCGATAGTGAGAGGCCCGCGCACCGCGATGAAGAGTGGCCCCCGCTCGCCGCAACTAGAGAAAGCCCTTGCACAGAAACGAAGACCCAACACAGCCAAAAATAAATAAATAAATACAGAAAGAAGCTTTCATTTAAAACAAAACAAAACATTGTAAAAAAAAAAAAAAAAAATGATGTGCGTTAACTTCCCAACCCAGCAATCCCACTCCTAAGAATTTACTTGAGGGAAATGAAAACATACATCCACACAGACCTGTCTGTGAATGTTTACAGCATCTTTATTCATTATAGATAAAATTGGAAACAGCGCAAATGTCCATGTTTGTCCATGAACGGGTAAACAAATCATGGTATATCTATACAATGGAGTACCACTCAGTAATAGAACAAACTACTGAGATATGCAACAACACGGATGGACCACAAATGCATCGTGCTTAAGTGTAAGAAGCTGGACACAAATGGCTACTCTCATGTATGATTCCATTTATCTGACATCCTTGCAAAGGCAAATTATAGGGACTGAATTCAGATCAGCGGTTGCGAGCTGCTGGGGTGGAGGGAGAAGACTGACTATAAGCAGACATGAGGGAGCTTTTCGGCATGATGGAAATGTCCTACACCTTGATTGCTACATGGCTGTATACATTTGTCAAACTCATCAAAATGTACACTTAAAATGGTGAATTTTACTGTATGTAACTTATATTCATAAACCTGACTTTTAAAAAAGCCGCATGTGAGAGGAAGCAGGCCCTTTCTGCCTTCCAGACAAGGCCTTTGACATGTATTATCTGAAGCTGCAGTAGCATCTTGACACCATAAGGGGGAGCCGAGCTGGAAGGTCACACCACACGGAGGATGGTAGGGTGGAAAAAAATCTTTGAGCGGCTGAATTACTCTTTGACTCGTTGTGTGAGGTAATTAGTTCCTTATTGTTGAAACTAATCAAATCAGATTTTCTGCCCAAAGCATCCCATCCCAAGTGACACCGATTTGTGTGTAAAGAACTGCCTGCAGTAGCGTCGTCCATCAGATTGGGACTGAAGATGTGGTAGAAACTCCATCAAGCATCATGATCCGTCCAGGACAATAATCTACAGAGACTGATGATTTTATGCTTTTTATGTCTTGAGTCTCCTAGATTGTACTTCACACTTATTACTACAAAAGCTTCTAGGTTATGTTTCGCTTAGACCTCTGAAGCATATACGTTATAGCTCCATGAATCACGTTTTCCCACCATGAGTAGGGGAGCCTGCAGCTGTTGGCTGATGGTGCGCTGGAAACCCAAGGTACTTGAGGCACAGATGGACTAAACTTCCCGGAGTAGCCTGGAAACTTGGTATTGCCATGTGGTGAGCCTAGTTTATCTTCTGATGGAGAGGGCTCCAGGCTGGCACTGAGCGGAGGACTATGTGTTAATGTATCCGCAACAGGAAGGTAGATGCCTCTGGGGCAGGCAGAGGTGGGTACTTTGTCAGTAAAACTGTAGACACACTTTCAGAGACTCGCTCGTGAAAGTAAGCTGTGGCATTCAGACAACACTACTCTGGAATTGAGGTCAGAGACATTTTTTTCTGGTTTCAGAGCCAAGGAAGTAAGACACTTGTATAAATAACTCAAAGCTGCAGATACAAACGATGACCAAGGTAGGATCTGACAGTCTGCAGTATTACTCTGTATTCATGTGGCTCCAACTGCTGGGCATAATTTTGTGTCGTGAATCCTATTTTAGGACCAAAGGGAACCCTACGCACCAAGGCTACATTGTGTCACTTAGTTCCGCAAGTCATACAATTCTTCCAGGTGACAAAGCCATCTTTTCCTGTCTGTCTCTACCCCCTCTGCATTCAATGCTTCCTTCCTTTCTTTCACTTAGGCCCACATTACCCCTGGCTTTCTAGCACTCCCAGAGTAGGCCAGGCATACCTAGGTAGTGATTCATCCTGTGGACCTTTCTGTGTCTCCTCCCCAAACCAAAAAGTTGGGGTCCCCAACCAAAGGACCCAGTTTTACACATCTGATGACTGGAAAAGGCAGACTAACTTCTGGCTCCTTCCATGTCAAACCTTGTTTCTCCTGTTACCCACATACTTGGGTACGGGGTTCAGTAGGACACATTCAGATCGTGATGTGACCTTTGGCCCTGTACCTTGGTCCTGATGCAGGGCAAGTCAGCACAGTGATGGAAGAGCATTCCTGGGATTAGGTCCTGTACAGGGATGGTTAACACTGACTTAACTATCCATGGTAAATGACTGTGATCCACATACATACATCCCGCTAAACACAAATGTACCCCCAATTTAACTTCTTAGCCAGAACCCCAAAATGCCTGTAGCCACTCCAAAGCCATCCAACTCGAGGGGAAGTGTGGCTGAAGGAAGGCCAAAATGGAAATATAAAATGGGGCTTAAGCCAATGCAGTTAAAATATTATACATTTGCATGTTTCATAAAACACACAACTATGTAAACTCTTTGCTAAGTCCTCTCACAGGGTCTTGGAAAATACCTATTCAAGGGAGGGGCCTGGAAACTTAAGCATTATTAATTTAGGGAAAAATCCATCTCTGACTTATAAATTAAACTGTGTCATATGAACACTACCTGGGCCTGATGTTGAATCACTGTGTGAGACACATGTGCTGCCTACACATTAAGGACTCACAGAATGTTTGCTGAGTGAATGAATAAGAGAATGGAGCAGCCCATTGTAATTTTTTTTTTTTTTTTTGCGGTACGCGGGCTTCTCACGGTTGTGGCCTCTCCCGTTGCGGAGCACAGGCTCCGGACGCGCAGGCTCAGCGGCCATGGCTCACGGGCCCAGCCCCTCCTCGGCATGTGGAATCCTCCCGGACTGGGGCACGAACCCGCGTCCCCTGCATCGGCAGGCGGACTCTCAATCACTGCGCCACCAGGGAAGCCCAGCCCATTAATTTAAGCTGGCTTGAAGAACTAGGAAGCATACAGTTTACAATTCACAGATATTTGTTTTCTTTCTTTCCTATAGCTTCCCCTCTGCTCCCAGGTTATAGGTTGGGCATTAGGAGTTAGACTAGATCTTTCTGAGTCTATCAGTGAAAATTTAAAGAAATTGGAGGATGTTTACCCTTTTACCACAAATATAAACACAACCTAATCAGCTCTGGTTGAAAAAGGGCCCAGAAAGGGGGTTTGTTTATCCATAATGAGTGGAGCAAAGGGGCCCCTTTGTGAAATCAAAACTGAGCTCTGAGTCTGCCCCCTGTTCGCCAAGAAACCAAACAGGAATCGTAATGTGGAATGACATAGTGTTGAACGCTGTCCACCGCTGGGTGAGATCGTCCATCAGCGGCTGGAAGGGAAAGAGGTGAAATCCGCTTCATTTACTCTGAGACAGCTCTGACAAACAAAGCCCACAGGGCTTGGTTGCAGCGCAGAGGTGGAGGTGAAGTGGGCCTCCGCTGAGCAGTACCCCACCTGCTCCCCGGACGCCACTGGCCTCCTACTCACCTGACCTGCAACGCATTCGATTTTCACCACTCAGCAACCCGGTCTGTGATACCCAGATCCTCCACCACGCAGTCCTGGCTGGGACCCCGAGTCCACATGCAGCCCTCAAAGGAGGTGGCCTATCTCCTCAGCGTTGTCCAGCTCCAGCTTGATGTAGACCTTCCACCTGCTGGCCTGCCTGTCCCCTCTCTGGCCCCACCTTCCATGCACCCGTTCTGCACTTGGCACATGATGTTCTAGTTTTCCGCAGGCATCAGGCTGGGTCACTCTTAAGTGCAGTTGCTTGGTCGTTCCTCTTCTGTCTGGAAGGCCCAAACCCTCTGCTTCCCCAGGGCAGGTCCCTCCCAGCTTTTAAGTCTTACTTCACAGAGCAACCCCCCAGGATGTCTTTGCTGCCCATGTCCCCACGTGCTCACTCTCTGCCTTTACTTTCTGCTCTGTGCATCTTCTTCCTGCCCCCAGACCTTGGGACGCAGTAGCTGTTCCTAATGTACATTTTGCTATATTGTTTGAGAATGTTCAGTTCCGCTATAGGAGAAAACAAATGGAATGGATGAAACTTATTAATATGTTAAGCCTGGAGTAGCCTGTTCGACAAATAAATTAATTAGAGCATATGTGTATGAATATAGAGAGGAGTTGAAGGACCAAGTAGCTACAAAATATTCATAACACACTAAATACACACAAAGTGCCGAATATTTATGAAGGCTTAATTTGGGTATTCATTGACGTGTCGCTTTTGGCCTGTGTGTCCTTAACCAAAGAAGTGCAATATAATCCATGGCATCTCAATAGGCTAATTGCCAAACTACAGCTATGGCCTGATGGAACTGCTCTGATAGAGCAGGTGTGTGCCCCTGACCCCAGGCACCTTCACCTCTTGCCCATCCCTAACTCTGGTCCTTACAACAATAGCATCCATGGGGAAGGCTGAACCCAGAATTCCGGTCGTGTGGTTTCTTCCACCTGCTTGCACTCTAGTCTAAGTGTGATAACTGGCACCATATCTTTTCACCTTGCTTCTCACTGCATGTTTTAAATTCACTTGATGAACCACGTGATTCAAGCCTAAGGTAGTCTGAGAGCCTTTCTGTTCTGTGACCCCTGGGAGAGCTTGCCTGTTAGTATACTTGGAGGCTACCATGTGTCGAGGTAATTTATCACCCAACACGGCTCAGTAAGTATTTACTTAATGAGTGATTCTGTGAATGAACGTACTGTAGAATTCAGAATTGTCTTTCAGGGCGCCACAGGCTCATTCATAGTCTTAACTACTATAGGCAAAAAAAGCCATGAAGACCTGACTGTTGCTGCCTTTTATGCATCCGAGATGATCTCTACCTTTCTTGGGTAGGTCAGGGAAACTCTTGCAAGCCTATAAGCGGGGTAAGCACATTAGAGGCAGATGCAGGTGGATATGCTATGAAGAGTGAGGACAGAAGTACTAGGTGGGAATACATGGGAGCTGGGGATGTCGTTTCCCAGAAACTGGTGGTGATGGGAAGAGGATAAGAACAGTGGTCCAAACATCCCATCATGAAGCAGAACAATTCAGGGAGAATACAGAGAAATATGGGATTTGGAAATATGAGTGGGAGTGTGATGTGTAGAGTGTGGTGTGTGGTGGTTAAAGCAGTGGAATCTTGGGGCACCGGCAATGTTCTGGGTCAGTGTGGAAATGAATTCTGCGTTAGTACAAACTCAGGAGGGGTCTCCGGGGGGCGGTTCAAGATTCTTTGCTTCATGAATGTACAAGAGTAGACAGTTTCCACTTCATTGGTGTTTTGCTTCTGTTTGTGATAGGTTAATTCTGGGTTAGTACAAACTCAGGAGGGGTCTTGGGGGGTTCAAGACTCTTTGCTTCATGAATGTACAAGAGCAGACAGTTTCCACTTCATTGGTGTTTTGCTTCTGTTTGTGATAGGTTAATCCTCCACGTAGGCTTCACTTTTTTTTATAAACCATAGGTTCCTTCTATGTAGTTTGATATGTATTTTAGTAATACAGACCACCTCTGTCTCCTTTCTTAAATTGGTTTCTCCAAGTATAAATAAGCAAATAAATACTCAAACAATTAACTGAGATTTCCTTGTATTGATGGTCTGTGACCATTCTGAAAAATAACATCTGCCCTCTACTTGGCTTCGGGGAATTTTATGAGCGTTAATGACATGTCTGAAAAGCGTTTCATTTCCTTGGAAACGAGCTTAACAAAGTGTTTTTCTCTCCACAGTGATATAACAAGCCACTCATGCTGTGCTACTGATTTATAATAATTGAAACTTTGGTTACTAAAAAATTTAAGTGGTTTGATGGCAGTTCAAAATAAAAATTTCAATATATATATATTTTATCCCTACATGTTTTTAGGTGATAGATAGGTAAATGGCCTTTTCATGACTTAAAAAAAAAAATCCCTGATATTTATCCTCCCATCATATTTTAACCAGTCCTTACATCAGTTCACGAGGTCATGGACTTGGCCTGTTTTTCATTTTGCAAACATCTGGATTTATAGTAAATGATTCATGCAGCCTGATACGTAACTGTCCTCCTTTTGCTCTTTCTTATTATCACTTGTGGAATCTGATTTACCTCCTACCCTGTGAGCTATCCTTTCATTTAGAACAATTTCCTCGGTTATACAAGTCTCCAGTTTATGGTATAATCATGATTAATTTGTCCACTGTAATGGAAAATGCTATCCGGAATGGGTTTTCTCAGTTTTAGATGGGAAAATTCATGTCCTCCTTTGCAAAGGACACAACGAAGGGCTGATGTGACAACAACAAGGCCCCAGAGCAGAAGGTCGCATACAGGGTAGAACGGAGGGAACAAAGTCGGAACTTTCAGATACACTGTTCCTTTTCTTCTTATGGTCACCGTCTGACAGGTTATATGATTATTTATAGATTTGTTGCTCTCCCTCCCTGCTCCCTTAGCATGTAACTTTCATGAGAGCAGGGACCGTATCGCCAGCACCTATAACTGTGCCTGGCCCTTAGTAGACATTCAATACTATTTGTCCAGCTGTTGAATGAGAGGTCCATCCATCCATCCAGCAGTCAGGAAAATAATAAAATAGTAGATACTAATAGTTACTATTTATTAAATGTCCCTGCTTTGAGTTGAATAGTGTCTCTCAAAATTCATGTCCACCAGAGCCTCAGAATATGATCTTATTTGGAAATAGGGTCTTTGCAGACAATGATTGAGCTGAGGTCATACTGGATTAGGGTGGACACAGAGAGACACACAGGGAAGAAGGCCTACACATGACCGTGTAGGCAGAGACTGGATTTAAGTAGCTGCAAGCTGAGAAATGCCAAGGGTTGCCAGCAGCCAAGAGAGAGGCATGGAACAGATTCGCCCTCAGAGATCCCAGAAGGAACGAACTCTTGCCGACACATTGATTTCTGACTTCTGGTCTCCAGAACTGTGAAAGAATAAGTTTTGGTTGTTTAAACCACCCCGTTTGTGGTACTTGTTATGGCAGCTCAGGTAACAAATATAATCTCCTTAGTGACAAGTGTGGACAAGTGCCTTTATACAACAATTGTCAGTTTACAGATAAGGAAGCTGGTTCAGAGAAGCTAAGCGTCTTGCTGTAGGTGACGGAGCCCAGCCCAGCTCTGTGTATTTAGAAAGTGAGTTCCAAACTGTTGCCATGCTTGGCCAGCTTGGAGCCAGGAGATTTACAGAGGTTGTAGGTTGAAAATCAGGGTCCCTACCCCATGGTCATTCCATGGCTGCTTTTACCAAGTTCAGGTTAGTGAAAGGGGTGCAGAAGAAAGGGGATGTGCCTTCTTTATTGAGAGCTTTGTGCCCATTGGGGTCAGTGGGAGTGCAGGTCAGCCAGAAACCAGGGAATGTGCTCACTGGATTTCCAGAATTTCCTCTAAATCTGCGCTCTCATTATCAATTGTTCTCTCCTTGGAAATGGCTAAGGCTTTGAAGACCGTTTGGCGATATCTTCTGAAGTTGAACATTTGCATGCATATCCCATGACCCTGTGATTTTATCCCCAAGTGTATATATTAACAACTGAAATGCATACATATGTTCACCAAAAGGCATGTATAATCAAGTTCATAGAGGCACTATTCGTAGTCACCTCAAGGTAGAAACTACAAATGGCCATTAACACTAGAATGGAAAGTAAGTCGTGTTATATTCATTCAAAGGCAGGTTTTATAGCAATGAGGAAGAACGAACGAGTGCCTCATGCAGCAACATCTCACAAAGATAATACTGAGTGAAAGAAGCCAGCCAGAAAAGAATACAAAGCAAAGGATTTCATTTGTATGGTTTATCTCTGGATGGGTAGGGAAGGACTGGTAATACGTATTTTTTTTTTTTTGGCGGTACACAGGCCTCTCACTGTTGGGGCCTCTCCCGTTGCGGAGCACAGGCTCCAGACGCGCAGGCCCAGCGGCCATGGCTCACGGGCCCAGCCGCTCCGCGGCATGTGGGATCTTCCCGGACCGGGGCACGAACTCGCGTCCCCTGCATCGGCAGGCGGACCCTCAACCACTGCGCCACCAGGGAAGCCCCTGTATTTTGTTTCTTGATCTGGGTGCTGATTACATGAGTGTTCAGATTTTTAAAAATATGAACTGTGTGTTTGCGATTTGTGTACTTCTCTACACAATAGGTAATACCTCAATAAAAAGTTAAAAAAAACATAATATGAAGAAAATTGCAAAAACCCTCTGCTCTCCTATTCTGCCTCCTTCACTTGAATAATTTTTCAGTGAAATGTCAAAAGAGAGATATCTCCCGGATTCAGGGAACAACTTTTTAAAAACTCTTTTACTATTCTAATTCTGGGAAAGAAATAAGTTAGGTAAATAAAGTTTCAAAAGAGGACAGGCCTTACCCATTTTTTTCAACCAGGTGCTTGCAGTTCTGAATTAGATTTACTTGTCCAATGTCAACTCCATGGACTGTGGTAGTGGCAGAGGTTAGGGAGAGGCGTCTGTTCCTCTCCACACACCCCGACAACTATCCCATGTCCTCTTTGGTGCTATAAGGAGAGCCAGTCACTCCACAGTTGGAGATGTAGGATAAAAGAAGATGAAAATACCCTGGGGAAATGTCCGCTTTGGCTTAAATTCACACCAGTGGGTTCAATGAATGATTGCAGAGCCTTTCCAGATTTTGATAAGATAGACAAAATTCAGAATGCTGGTTGTCTAAAAAGAGAGGGGTAAAAACACTAAAGAGAGTGTCAGTGCTTAGGGTGAGGAGAGAAGCCAGGGTTCAAAGACCTCAATTTCAAAATTATGTTCTGTAGGTGGATATGGGTCAAAGGGCTTGGGAAAAAACCCTTTGTTCAGACCAAACTGGTAGAATTAGATGTTCATCAGGGCAGTTCTGGTGCTGTATGAGTATTTTTTAAATCCAGAGAGATTCTTAGCCTAGTGTAAGAGAAACATCATCTTATGTGTGTTGTTTTCCCAAGACTGGCTCCTGAATTCCTAGAACTCCAACTCTGTCTCATTGTCTTCTTGTTTGTCCCCTACTGTGTCTGCCCGTCCATCCTGGCACCCCTACTTGGCTGCCATGCTAAGGCCATCTCTGCATGGAACTAGTAACCCCATGGTGGATAGAACCCTCTTTGGCTGAGCCATTGAGTTCTCCCATCAGTATCTGCCTGGAATTGCCTTGATTTCAGCACTGAAAGCCCCATATCCTGAGAAATGCTTCAGAGCTGGGGAAACCAGGATGGTTAGTCACCCTAGCCCTGCTGGACAGGGCAGCTCTGATAGCTTGTCGTGTATTCTTGACCTCTTCCTGGACTGGTTCTTGAGATTTGGTTAGACAGATCTGAACAAAACCCAATAGAAATAAGAGAATGAAGGTAATTTGTGTTTGAACAATGGCCTTTGGAGTCCCTGACTTCAGGTCACAAGATGTGGATTTGATTCCCAGCTATGTATTTACTTGCTGTGTGACTTGGAGATGTCACTTTCCTTTTCTGAGGCTCATCTTGTCTGTGGACAAAAACGTCCTACCAAACAAAGTGTTTGCATGACTTAAATAAGGTAAGGCAGTAAAAGTGCTTGGCTCACAGCAGTTGAATTAATAAATATCGCTTTCCTTTTCCTATCAGTTTGTTTCTTTCTTTCTTCCCCATGTTGTTCTCATTCCTCCAAACCCTCAAACACATTGTTTACATTTTTTTCGTTCTGCTTCTCTCCACTGCAGGATGGTATGGAAGAAGCTTTAGAATTAGATATCTACCTCTAAATTCAAATTCTCATTCAGTCACTTTCTCTTTGTGGACCTCAGAGAAATTAAATAACTTCTGAGCACCTTGATTTTCTCACCTCTAAAGTGGGAATAATAAATTCTTCTTTAAAATATACAGTAAATACAGACATTACTGTTGCTTTTGGTACCCTGCGTCATCCCTGCTCAGCCCATCTCTCGTTTCTACTGTAGCTCTGGTTCCCTGGGAACTGAGACTCATACTGCCAGTACCCCATCATGTGTGTCTCTGCTTTTTAGCCTCTAGTCTTATTTAGGCTATGCTAATACAAACAGAAAATGGGATATATGGAATTTCAAACAGAGTCGGATACTAAGTTATCATATGTAATGGTCTAGGATGAACAGCATATGAGTTTGACCAAAATTTCAGAAACAGAATACGAATTTAAAAGAGGAGGGAGTCTAATGAATTTACCATGACTTGCATCTCCCGTATTAATTTGGGCTATATTTTCAATATACTTAGGAGTAGAATGCAAGGTACTATTAACCTATGAAGTACCCATCAGTATTTATCTCCCTCTCCAGGATTTTGTGTCTTAGCAGATTATGAAAATCTATTGCACAGATTCAGACATTGGCTCCAAAGAATGTAGCTTGATTCATTCCTGTCAGTAAACCTTAGAGCATTACACTATTGTCTGAAGTCTTAATGATGCTCTAGTTCTCTCACCCCTAAACAGATTAGTTAAGTGTGCAAGGCATATGTGATATAAAGTTGGAGAAGATACAGTTTTGTGCCTTTAAAGAACTATAGCTTATTTGAGATAAAAAGCTAAGTGCAGAAACACTTTTGTTGAGTGTCTAGGTGGCATTCACATTATAAGCACCATCTCTAATCACCCCCCCAAAAAACTTATATAAAGCTTGCGTTCCTCCTAAAGTAGACACCAAGAATTTGAGGTGGTTTACAATTTTATTTAAACCTTGAGGTGGATTATAAAAATATGCAAAGTATAAACTATATGGTTAAGGGAATCCAGGGAAAGGCAAATAGAGCTAATTTGGGATAAAATAGCACACAGGAATGTGTCCCATATGGTTCTGTGCAGCTGCTTGAGGTGGATTGCGTATTCGACTTTGAGTTTCCTAAAGACCAGAGGAAAAAGAAAAACAGTCATGGTTTCAAGAGCTGCAGTATCCTTGAGATAAAAGTGAATCAGTTTAGGAGAAGCAGTTTTTCTCTGGAGACTTGAAAGCAAATCCTCCCTCAGGTCTTCATTAAGAGCACACCATAGGGTAGTGACATTATCCCAGATGGTATTCTTACAGTGAAAACTGTGGAGGGCTGGTAGATGGCTGTTTCTTATATTGTCCCCCAGTATAAGTCTAAGACAAAAGCCCATTTTAGCAATGTCAGCATAAATATTTGTAGTCCCTCAAACAATTCTCTTTAGATATAATTTCTTAACAATATTTTAGATTTTGTTTATTGGAATCAGGATCCTCACATTGCATTTGGTTGAGGTCTTTTATATCTCTTTTAATCTATAACAGTTCCATTTCATTTGTTTTCATCCTTGCCATCTAGTTGTTGAAGAAACAGGTCATTTGTCCTGTGGAATTTCCCACATTCGGGATTTGGCTGATGGTATCCTTGTGGTTTCACTGAGTTTAAAATTACAATTATTTTATTTCCACTACTACAGTTTCCTTTTATTTTTTTTCAGATTTGTCCAGTCATTTTTTTTTTTTTTCCATTTTAGTCTCTTCCTCCCTATTCATTAAGAGGTCTTCGTAGCTTCAATTCCTCCATTTGTTTAAAGATATTAAGCATACTTATCTTTCATTTAGAATCTGATGCTGCCATCTTCTGAAGCCTTTGCAGTTCTGGTTCTGTTGTTTATTGTTTCTGATGACTCTTGTTCACGGGTGCTTGTCTCCTGGTGGATTTTGTAATTTTTGATTGTGAGTTCATATTTGTTGGCATTATCTCTGAGGGGGTGCTGTGAGACCTGGGTCGAGGGTTTGTTTCTCCGGGTAGATTTCCAATTGTCTTTGCCAGGTACCTGGGGGCACCACAGACCTGGGTCCACTTTAAATGAAGTTCTCGTCTAAGTTTTCTGGGCCACACAGATAGTGTGATTTCTAGCCCTGAACCCTGTGTGTGGCCAATTTGGGTTTTTTGAAACCTCAGAGGACAATTTTTTGTTGTTGTTTTGTTTTTTCAACCTCGATCCAGAGCCAGGGTTTCCTTTGTGCTTGCCATTGCTGGACAGGCTCTCTTCTGGTTCACCGTTTTCCTGAGGTGAATCCCAGCTCTGTGCAAATGGGTCTCCAACCTGGCTTCTTGTCTTTCACAATGCCTGCATTCGAACTCTTTCACCTCTCTGATCTCAGCCTTAGCTTCTTAGCAGGTCTGCCGGTATTTCACTTATTTATTTATTTACTTTTTTGTGGTACGTGGGACTCTCACTGTTGTGGCCTCTCCCATTGCGGAGCACAGGCTCCGGACGCGCAGGCTCAGCGGCCATGGCTCACGGGCCTAGCTGCTCCGCGGCATGTGGGATCCTCCTGGACGGGGGCATGAACCCGTGTCCCCTGCATCGGCAGGCAGACTCTCAACCACTGCGCCACCAGGGAAGCCCTATTTCACTTATTTTTTTAAAAAAACTGATTAATATATGTCTATATAATTATACAGTTTATATATATTATAATTATATAACATGATATATGATTATTACCTATATGTGTAGTATAATGGATAATATACCTTATAATATTATATATATATGTGTATGTGTCTATGTATGTGTGTGTATATATATATATCTTTTTAAATTCTTTTTATAGCTGGTGGATTTCAGAATCTCTAGTCTGGCATTTTTCCAAAATAGAAGTCCCTGGTTCTCTGTCTGCAGTCAGATATATCCAGTATGCCTGTGTCAGGTGAAACCAAAGAACCTTTTAGGACTCTTCTGCGCTCCTGAAAACATGGGACCCGTTGCACCCTCCTATGCTGACCCAAAACATGTTGCTGTGCTTCTCCGTTATCTTGATTAGAACTCATTGTCTCACTTAACTACCCTTGGCTTATTCTCACGACTAGTGAACTCTGTGATGGACGGGTGGCCTGCTATGAGTAAATAGATCTGCAGTTGCCTTCCCTGACTCTCAAGTTGCTCCCTGGAATCCTCTGATGTTTGAGCTGCCATATTAGACTTCTTGATTCTGAAAATTGCTTGCACTGAAGCTTGCTATGATCTTTAGATACCATATTTGAAGAGCCCCACTGTCTTCAATAAGGGCCAGCTTCTGTTACCTAATTTATCTCCCCAGCTACCCCTGCTCTTGGCCCACCCAAATCTCAATCATCCAGCTGCATCTTGGGTACCAGTCACTAGGTATAGCCCAGGCTCCTGGGCTAGCCTGAGGTTTCTGGGGTAACAACATGCTTGTGGCCAAACCCCCTTGAGCTGTGACAGAAGAGATATTTGTGGAAAAGAAAAGTATTAACATGAAGCCCTCCTTCAACAGTCTAGTCAAAGGAATCTCTCTTCCTTGAATTCTGACAGAACTGTTTTTGTACCACTCTTAAGGTACTCATTCACCTTCTCCTTACGCTGTAGTTATTTACATTGATGTATTATCTTCCTTGCTAGAAAATCAGCTGCTTCAGAGTAGAAAATGACATTGGGGTCAAAAGACGTAGATTCACATCCTACCTTATCATATTCTAGTCATGTGACTTTGGGCAAATTACTTTAATATGTAAGCTTCAACATCCTCCTCTATAAAATTGAGGATAATACTCAGTTTAATTTTAGGGCCAGATGTGTTTAGGAACTTAGAGTTTTTTCAGATTTTATTTGAATAAAAGTAATACTGTGCATGTATTATATATTATGTAATACCCCAGCGGTTCCCTATAATCAAATACCTTCTTATTTCTGTGACAACACATAAACATTCATAGTAAATGGATTAAATGACGATGGTAGTTACACTCACATCACTTCATTCAGGCCAGTTTCTGCTGCCAAATGAGTTAAAAAAATAACTTTCAGTTTTCAAAGCTTTTTGGCTTTTTTAATTGTAGATAAAGGATTGTGGGCTTGTATTACCTACCTCACAGAGGTGTTGCAAGGATTAAATAAGATAATATAAATGAAACCTCCTAGCACTGAGTCCAGCACACACATAGTAAACTCTTGAAATTTTATGTGAAGCTGATTTTTAATCACTGAATGAATGTTTGTGTAGTTCATGTGCGGCTGGTTATGGGGATTTTTTCTGTGAACGATAAAAATTTTCTAGTCCCTGGCTTGCTTTCTTTGGAGATTTACTTGAAGTTACCAGATGCCAACTGGTTCTTCTGGCCATAGCAAGAAACTTCCTATTACCTGCATAAGTTAAGAGTGGATGATCTGAGAACCAGAATGATCTGGAATGTTAGAACTGGAGACCAGTTGGCCCATGAATGTGAACTGCTTTAGATGCTGGTTATCAGTATTGTCATTCACTCTCTTACATTTATAATTAAGGGAATTAAATTCTTAAGTTGAGAGAGATGTGACTTCATTTGCCCAACATAGAAAGGTAGAGAAAGTCTGAATGCCACATTAAGGAGGCCTTTTCACAGATGCTCTATGATGACTATCCCTCTTCATTGAGAACTAATTTCAAGAAAAAAAAAAAAGAAAATTGTCCCAGTTTTTGAGATATTCATTTATATTCAAATGTAAAAGTATTACATGTATGATTTTAAATATGTCCAGTCTTTAAATACTATGCACCTAGTTCTATTATTAACCTAAATACTTGGTAGTTGTAGTACATTTGTTCATTCGACAAATATTTGAACTCCTACTGTGCACCAGATCTTGTTCTAGCTCTTGGGAGAAAGTGTGAGCAAAAACACAGGATTTGCTCTCATAGACTTTACCTGCGTGGAGAGGGGGAAATAGAAAAAAGTCAGGTGAACAAATAAATAGACCAGGTTATGTCAGCTCCTACCTGGTGAGTGGAATGGAGAACATATATCAGGATGCAAAAAAGAGACTGCCTGGGACTGAGGGGGCTTTCCTTTGGATTGAACCGTTGTCTGAGTGTCACCCAAAGAAGGATTCAGCCATTTGGAAAGAGAGCATTGAAGGATGAAGGGACAGAAAAGCACAAAATCCTGAAGCCAAATGGAGCTCAGGGTGCACAGAAACATGGAAACACAAAGGCCATGGAGATAGCCACACATGTGTCTGGAGACAGTGGTTCAGAGGGAAATGTGGTCCAGTTACCTAGGCCCGTAGGCCAAGAGAAGGAAGAAGGAGTTTTTCCTAAGTGCACAGGAGGTGTTTGGAGGAATTTGGGGCCTAGGAGCAATGTCAGGAAAGTAAGGCTCACAGTTCAGGGGGGCACCAAAAAACTCAATAATCAAGACAAATTATATTTTAAAAATATAGATGAATGAAAAATCCACGATGAGCAAAATATCACAATTTTAACTAAAGGCAGGGTCTGACCCTGCACATAACCGACACAGAGATTCTTCTCGCCTTGGTCTCTGGCTGCAGGGGAGTGAGACTGGCCTGACTGTCATCCTCAGGCTCTGTGCAGAGGCTGCCCGAAGACAGGGCTCCAGAGGGAGAGCAGGACAGAGCCTGCCATTGGAGTCCAGGGAATAGAGGGGACAGAGGGTGTAGTAAGAGATAGGATGAGAGAGAGGCAGACGGATTTCAGATATTTATTTATTTATTTATTTTTTGGCAGTACACGGGCCTCTCACTGTTGTGGCCTCTCCCGTTGCGGAGCACAGGCTCCAGACGTGCAGGCTCAGAGGCCATGGCTCACGGGCCCAGCCGCTCCGCGGCATGTGGGATCCTCCCGGACTGGGGCACGAACCCGTGTCCCCTGCATCGGCAGGCGGACTCTCAACCACTGCGCCACCAGGGAAGCCCGGATTTCAGATATTTTTGAGGTAGACACCACTGGACTTGTGGTTGAACTGACATATAATACCGAGATCCATTATTGCCACTACTTTTCAAGTTCCCTTTTGTGCTTCTACAGTCTGCTTCTCTGTGTCGGCTCGTGATGTTGGGAGTTGACAGAGCATGAGGGCTGGAGGGCCAAAGCGGTTTCCTCACTTTTGCCTGCTTTGTCCACACCCATGTCCACTCTTTGTGTCTTGGTCTTCAGCACGGCTGCCAGGGCCTGTGCTGACACTGGCTTGTCCCTTCAGACTAGGCAGGACAGTGGCTTCTCCTTCAGGCCTCAGTCTACCTGGGGCCCCAGGTGGTGGTCATGGTAAAGCCACCTGATGCCAGAGTGTGCTTGGAGCTTTGGGGCTGATTCTCTCTTGTTTCATGCTCTTCTCATCCTTCTTCACGGGGCAGCAGGTGGGTGCCTCGGCTTGGATACCTCTTCTTAGCCCTTTCTTGGACTCTCCCTTCACGGAGATAAGGCCTGTTGTTCCCTCAGCCTCTCTTGGAGGCTCCTCTCCTCCCTTCAGGAGGCCTGGCTGCCCTCGAGAGATGCCTGGTGTAGTATTTGTATACAATTTCACTATGCAATGCATTTGCTGAAGTGTCTGCCTTTGCCGCTCAATTGTGGGTGTCAAAATCCTCTTCTGAAACCATCGTTATAAGCACCTCCCCCCAGACTTGTTCTGCCTCTGGTGTCTTTCTTTTTTTTATAAATTTATTTATTTATTTTTGGCTGTGTTGGGTCTTCGTTTCTGTGAGAGGGCTTTCTCTAGTTGTGGCGAGCGGGGGCCACTCTTCATCGCGGTGCGCGGGCCTCTCACTATCGCGGCCTCTCTTGTTGCGGAGCACAGGCTCCACACGCGCAGGCTCAGTAGTTGTGGTGCACGGGCCTAGTTGCTCCGCGACATGTGGGATCCTCCCAGACCAGGGCTCGAACCTGTGTCCCCTGCATTGGCAGGCAGACTCTCAACCACTGCGCCACCAGGGAAGCCCTGGTGTCTTTCTTTTTTCAGTTGGTTAGACTTCCACCCACCTGGTCTCCCAAGCTAGAAACTTGAGAGTTATGCCTGACTCCGTCCTCCTCCACACCTTGAGCCTCACTGGATGCTGATCCACATCGCGACCCCTGCTCTCCAACTGGTCCAGGCCTTCTCTGCGCCTCCCCTGGATTATTGCAACAGTCTTCTGAGCAGGTTTCTTGCTTCGTCTCAGGTACCGCAAACCCACCCTCCACACAGCCATCATAATTTCAGTTGCAAGTCTGACCGAGGCCCTGCGTAAAAGCCTTCCATGGATGGAGCCTGGCCTCCTCTTTGCTCCTGGTTTTGCAGACCTGCTCTCCAGCCCCCATCTCCTGCCATGCATTGGACGTTGGAGATGTGGTTCAGCAACACTGACTGTTTAGTGCCCCCGTCTTGAACCAGGCTGTCTTTCTCTTTGTTGCCTTACCCTTGGGGTCTCCTTTGCCTGAATTACCCCTGCTGCCCCTCTTTGAGGAGAAAGTCCCAGCCACCTCTGAGATTCAGCACCTGTCTTCATCCCTTCAGCGACTCTTCTCCAACCTCCCTCGCACCCCTCTCCCAGCCTCCCAGCTCCGTTCCTCCAAAATAGCCCGTGGATACGCTGTCCTTGCCCTGCCCTCTGTGAAGTCTTCTTTTCCCATCTCCCACTGGCACAGCAAACCCAATGCCTGTCTATCTGTAAGCCCCTTGGGGTCTAGGACTGTACCACGCTCATCTTTGTATTTTCTGCCCTTAACATTTCTGTCAGCATTTAGTAGGTGCTCATTACATTTCTTTGTTCAATGTTCAAGAAATCATTCTTGTCTTTATTACTAACAACATTGTAATTTGGGACAATTTTCTTCATCTAATTGAGCCTTAAAATTTTCAGCTGTAAACATGAATAGTAATGTATAACTACCTTACAGGGTTGCTATGAGGATGGCTCACAGAATACATGATTATAAGTGTTAGTTCCTATTTCCCTTGTTTTCTATTAAAACATCTGTTGAGGATACAATGCCGACATGTTAATAATAGTAATAATAATAATAATTCTTAATTCTATTCATATATAGTAGTAACAATGATAGCTACAGCTTACTTAACTTACCATCTGCCAGACAATATTCTAAGTGCTTTACATAGATGAACTCATGCATCATCATGGCAAGCTTGTGAGCAAGGAGGTATTACTACCTTACCTTACAGTTGAGGAAACCGAGGCATAGAGGTTGTATAACTTCCCCAAGGCCCTCAGGCGTTAGTGGTAGAGCTGGGGTTTGAACCCGGGCTGTCTGGTTCTGGAGTGTGCTTAGCCAGCTCCTTACTCTGCTTACCTTTCCCATGAAAGTAGTTTGAGGCTTTTTAAAAAAATTTTATTTATTTATTTTTGGCTGCGTGGGGTCTTCGTTGCTGCGCACGGGCTTTCTCTAGTTGTGGCGAGCGGGGGCTACTCTTTGTTGCGTTGCATGGGTTTCTCATTGCGGTGGCTTCTCCTGTTGCAGAGCACAGGCTCTAGGTGTGCAGGCTTCAGTGGTTGCAGCACGTGGGCTTCAGTAGTTGTGTCTCGCGGGCTCTAGAGCGCAGGCTCAGTAGTTGTGGTGCACGGGCTTAGTTGCTTCGCGACATGTGGGATCTTCCCGGACCAGGGATCGAACCCATATCCCCTGCCTTGGCAGGCGGATTCTCAACCACTGCACCACCAGGGAAGCCCCTGGTTTCAGGTTTTATTTTTCTTTCAAAGACGGAGAAATTGAGGTTCAAAGAGAGTGGGAGACTTAACCAAAGTCACTGGACTCAGACGTGGCAGAGTGGGGATTTCCACATGTTCTCCACTGCAGCAAAACCTTCATTTTTGGGTGGTCGCTTTGCTTGAAACGTTGCCAATATTAAAATGGACTCTTAAAACAGACTATTGACAATACTTTTAATGATAATGTATCATAGTAACAGTAATGGAGCAGTTCTCTTTTTTGGTAGAGTTAGGAAATGAGGCCCATCCTTTTGGGGCTGACAATGTCTGAAGTGGAGTAAAGTGAAAGTAGAGTGTTTTACATTGTTATTTAAATTTTAAGTAACATTTCTAGTTCCCAGTTAGCTTGAAATCGTAGGCCTGGTAGCCTTCACCATTTTCTTCTAGGACATTCCCACTTCCTGAAGGAGAGAGAGGACCAGCAAAGGCCCCACCGAGCTGCAGGCAGATGTGTTTTCCAGCCCACTGTCTGGGATGCATTCTGGGGATGAGTTCCTGATATTTATGTGAAGAGGGGTATGACCAGGTCGCTCTGTCTTCTCACTGAGTTTTGCCAGAGGTTGCCCTCACCAAAGTTGGAAGAAATGGGGTGTGTAGGAATTTGGGGCTGGTAAGTTATTTATTTACTTAGCCATATTTTAAAGGCTGAAAAGCCATCATGAAGTCTGTGGAATGCATTGTCCTGAGAGGTCAGCAAGTCAAGTTCTGCGGCTGTGTTTTCAAAAGGGCCAGATCATCTCGTGACCAGTGATGATATTTGTACTTATGATTAAACTCGGGCTTGGGTAGGGCTTGAGTTTGGGGCATGGGGTGGGGAAGAAATGGTTACTACCCTTCTCTCCTTAATCCCAATCTCTGAATCCCAAACTACATGCCTATCCCCATATACACTTTGGAGTAGAGACATTTCTGGAATAGAAAACCGTCGCAGAAGAGTTGTGAAGAGAAAAGTCAGAGGACATTTAGGGGATGATTCCTCTAGTCTCCAAAGTAGAATCCAGTGTGGTCCTCAGCAAGGGACCTGGAACATGCCAGCCACACAGGAAGAACAGTTGTAGTTGTAATGATGGGATCCTTGTACTGACAGGGGCTAGGATAGTAGAGATGATTTGGTACAATCCCCGCATTAAAAAAAACCATGGATAACTTGACGTATTTTCATTTTTTGTAGACATAACGTATTCTCTGGGTATCCACTCTGTAATATGCACCCACTCGGAATGTTCATCCTGTTTAATCCTTACTGCCAGCCAATGAGGAAGGGACTGTCATTACCCACGTTTTAGAACACGGAAACCGAGGCTCAGAGAGTTTAAGTAAATTGCTCGAGATCAGATAGCTAGTTTGCCTTCACACCTGTGGTCTGAATTATTAAATTATCTAGCTCCCAAGGAAAAATGCATAAAGAGACAGTAGTAAAATAAGTCGCTCCATGGTCCTACCACCTAGGAGTAACTCCTGTTAGCACTTGGCATTGAACAGATATGGAAAAGGGCAGCCCGCCCGCCTGCTCAAGTGACTTGCTTTGCACCCTGGTTTTGTTGTTGTTCCATAGAGCACTTTTCAGAATTAAGTGTGTAATGGTGTGTGTTTCCCCCAGTAGGCAATACATTCTGTGAGTGAAGTGGTTGCTTCTGTTTGTTCATCTCTGCATCCCCAGGGCCTGGCTCGAAGGGGACCTGCATCAACATTTTCAAATGAATAAATGAGTGCACAGAGCTAGGTTTTGGCAAGTCCAGCATTTTCCCTGCCCTCTTCTAAGTTTTGTGACAGGAATTGGTTTTCCTTTGATCACTGGGAGTAGAGAAGTGTCATAATCTTGTCCCCCCAGGGAGCTTGACCTCTTGATGACATTTTCAAGGCTGCAGTGAAATGTTGCTGGAACATCAGGTGTGTCGTGCCCTCTTTCCCCCCTTTTATCTCCTCTCATCCTCATCACAGTGCAAAAAAAAAAAAAAAAAAGCCTCTCTAGGTGGACGCCCCAGGAGGCAGGATGTGGACCCTCTCTTGGAGCCCCAAGAGTAACTAAGGGCTGTAGCAGCCGTGGGCCGGCTGTGAAGGGGCCTGCGGGCTGCAGGAGTGCACAGTGAATGTGGACACATGGTGGAAACGGTTGTGTTCAGGACTTCTCATTTTGAATGGCTCCCGTGCTGTGATATTTCTTATTGCAATGGGCCTTGGGCCACGTATTGGAATTTTCAAGAGAAGCCAAGAAAAACAGAAGGGGAAATAAAGTGTTCCTAGTAGGAATTCTCTCTAGAAGAGAAGAATAGATGTGATTCTCTGCTTTCTAGAAAAATAATTCGGCATGATGGTATTTTATGGAAGAGCGTCTATCTCCCAGAGCAAAAAGAATGGAAAAGTGTCCTCTCATAAATCTATTGAGCCCCAGTTAACATGCAGCCAGCCTTCATGGGAACCCTGTGCTGAGGACTTCAGTGCACTTAATTACATAAATACCAAGACATGTAGTCTCCCCCCAGACTAAAAGGTCTCTGGGACAATTAGGAGACTATGGCCCCCTTGCCCCCTTGTCATGCACATTCATGTCACAGACCTCAGCAGAGGACTTGGGGTGCTTTGATGCCCAATGTGCTCAATTTGGTGTCAGAGATTTCCAATTCCTTGCACCTAAGCACATGTCCTCAACAAACAAATAGCACTGGGACAGAATTCTCTAGCAGGCTGTGGAGACTTAATTACCTCGACTCAGTGGTCTTCCCGCTGTTGAGAGCATCCCGGATACTTGGCAGCATTAACATTCCTGGAATTGTATTTGGCCGGCCTTTGTGAAGGAGTTGAATACTGCCTCATTAGCTCAGGCTCGTGGGGCATTTGTGTCTCTGACAACAGTTTAATTATGGACATTGTTTACTGATCAGTATTACATTGACAGACTAGAGGGCTAATCTGAAGATTAACACAATAGCTTGTTTTCATTTTATTCCCTCAGCCAGTGAATGTAAGAGTTAAACAAACCTGTTTTTGTAGCCCTTGTTTTCCATAATAAGATTGGGGGACATAGTCTGAAGCATTTAAGGGTGTCTACATCTTTCTTCTTTAGTTTAATTTAGCCTGGAAGGATCCAAAGGAAGAAATGACAACTTTTGGAAATACTAAGGTTGGAAAACCAAAAGATCCAAGGGACAGGCTAGTTAAGACAACTGAATTTAGGAAACTCTGTACTGAGCCTTTGTCAGTTCCTGTAAAAACCTTTTCCCAGAGGTCAATAGTTATTTGAGATTCTTAGGGGTGAATGTGACAGAACTTTGAAGAACAGAATTAAAAATTTCCCTTTATGTATATTTGCATAAATTACATTTGTAATTGAAGATTCAGCGTGCTTCTGCTTAGCACTTTGAGAACTGTGAGTACAAAGCATTGTGAAAACATTCTTTGTTGAGGAAAGAAGACGGGTCATTTTCAGACTCTGGAACGTCAGGGCTGATTCTGAGGTACCTGTATGAAAGTGTTTCTGTGATTACAAGTTTTGTTGAATTAAGGAAATAGCCTTGAACATTTAAAGGCTTAATCCCTCCAACCTCTCAAATAATGGAGCAGAGTAGCAGTTGGAAAATTCAACTTTGCAAAGTCAGATTTGTCCTCAGAACAGAAGATGAGGGTGGAGCGTGGGAGATGGCAGTGAGTGTAGCCCAGATCTTGGAGCCAGAGCTGGGATTGTCTTGTCTGTCACATTGGCTGGGTGGCAAGCGTCTGGAGGTGGATGAAAAAGTCAAGAAGAAGCAGATGGACTTCACCTCATTGGTGTAGTCAGAACCCCTGGGCCCCAAGTCCCCTGGGAACAGGCTTGTGTTTCAAAAAAGCCTTGACCACACTGTCCCTTGGAGACAGGGATCCCCGACTCCACTGACTGAAACAGGAAGAGGCGTGAAAATCCCTTTGGTCCTCACTACCGTTAGTGACCAGGAGGGTTCCACCTGGTGCTGGAGACCCTGAATGTTTGCCTGACTGGGCAAAAGGTGAGAAAGCTGGCACCCTAGGAGCCATACCAGCTGCTTGATGAGGGTTGTTTGCCCTGGTAACCTTTGTTTTCATGTTTTTCAACAGAATTAGTAAACACCCTGAAAATGATTTCACATGAAAATCTAGATTTCTGGTGAATCATTGGAGGCTCTGAAAGCAGGGCCAGCATTTTCACAAGGAGGTAAGGGTCTCCCCTCCCCACTCTCCCGGGGACTGGATATGTGCTCTCCCATCCCCACAAGCCCACCCCAGCCATTCAGCCTTGGAGCCCCAGGAGCGGGGCCTCTGGTGGGTGATTAGGTCACTCAGGTCCCGCCTGGCCCCAGGCACATATTGTACACTAGGGGATTTGTGGAACCCAGGAGGCCCCTCTCACACAGGTGCTGGCTGTTGACAATTAGAGGATGTTCTTTAGGTAAGAGTTTTCTGCTCTCTTTCAGCATGTAATAATACTTTGGTGTAGATGGCCATTAAGTCACTCATACTCTTGTGACTGACTGGTGTGAATTAACTTGTCAGATGGCACCCAAGAGTAGGAGAAGGGTGTCTGTAAGGAGGAAAAGAGGAGGAATAAGCCTCAAGGAACAGTCCTGTCATCGTTTTGCCATTTGGTTGAGGACAAGGTCTGAGCAGAAAGCACAACAGAACTGGCTCCCCCAAATCCATTAGTTTGAAGCCTTGTTCCAGGCAAGTAAGAGGAAAGTGTCTTGAGGCCCACTATAGACTGAATGTTTGTGTCCCCTCAAAATCCATATGTTGAAACCTAACCCCCAAGGTGATGGTATTTGGACGTCGGGCCTTTGGGAGGAGATTAGGTCATGGGAGCATGAATGGGATTAGTGCCTCTATAAAAGAGACCCCAGAGAGCTCCCTCACCCCTTCCACTGTGTGAAGAGCTAAAAGATGGTCATCTGTGAACCAGGAAGCAGGTTCTCAGCAGATACCAAATATGCTGGCATTTTGAGCTTGAACTTCCCATCCTCCAGAACTGTGGAAATAAATTTCTGTTGTTTATAAGCCACCCAGTTTATGGTATTTTGGTTATAGCGGCCCTAACAGACTAAGCTAAGGCCTATGGAAGTCTTACTGCCTCCTGTTAGTAGAGATATTAGAACTGTTCTACTTTCTTAGGTTTCTGGAGTATTTCCAAGAGGAGGGAGAGAGTTATAGGGTAAGTATAAAGGAAATAATTGTGCAGATATTCTGAGCAATGACATTATATGTCACCTCTCTTCAGCCACTTAAGAGCAAAGATGACTATTTTAACTTCATCTCCTCTTAACTCTCCATCCAGGAGAGGTACTAAAGGTGGTAGGCTAGAGGCAGGGACCTAGAGCAAGGACGGGAAAGAAAAGGACTTGGGTGGTCCCCACATTTGAATCCTTGAGTGCTGGCCCCGAAGAGCAGCCACCCAGGCCTTGCCCCAGCATCTCCTGGAACAGTGTTTTCCCCACTTAGAATAAGGAGTCTCAGAATCCCTTATTTGATTCAGCCAATCCACACGGTGTGATTCAGCTTCTAAGAAGAATAAATCAACATTTTAAAGCCGGCCTGGATTTATTGTAAACAGCCTCTTTCCACTAAAAATGGCCTGCAGTGTGATTTGGCCCAGGGCTAGGATGGCGGCTCCATTTTGGAGATACATTTGCCTTTAAAATAACACAGTCCCGAGGAAGCGCACCTCATTGTTGGCCGTGGGCATGTTTTCTTAGGAAGCTGAAAGAACTTCTCTCTGAGTCACCTTAGCTGCTCCCTCTGAGTCATTTCTGAGACTCAGCTTGAAGAGGAGCAGGACAGAGAAGCAGGTGATGGAAAAGCTGGGACAGACTGCAGCCGCCGTGACCCAGTCACGTTGCTCTTGCCTGCCTTGACCTGGGGCCGTGGACCCAGACCTTCTTCTCTGGCCTCCAGGAAACTCCTGGAAGGCACTCACCCTATCTACCGGGAGGGAGTAGACAGATTTCCTTACAGTGCAAGCCTGTATGGTATATATACTGCACGTGGCACTGTAGCTTCTCCAGGATCGCCAGGCCTGATCCTTTGTCTTTGAGGCTGGTCTCAGGCAGATGGGGCCTTTATCTGCAGCACCCGTGTCCTCTGTCACTAGCACGGGGGGCTGCCTGCATTCCCCTGCTTGTCCATTAGGTGTACGTGGATTTGGGGCTCCTAGAGTCCTAGTGGAACTGGTGCCCTATCCCTCTTCCCTCTTTGCTGGTGGACCGGAAGGCTCCATAGGCCTAGCCTCTACTTGACAACTGCTCAGGCGTGTTTCAAAGGTGTCACCTACATGGTGAGATTTCTCCCTGGAAATGTGTATTTGTAGCTTTATGGTCCCCTGGAATAAGAATAGGTGCATTCTAAGTTTTGCTTCACTATTTGCTAGTTTGGTGAACTTTGGCGAATTAACTGAACTGTTCTAAACCTCACTTTCCCCGACTGTGTAGTGGAGATTGTCATTGTGGTAACTATGGCTTGCTTCACTCACTGACAGTACCTCCCTCGTTTTCACAGGGTTGTTGTGAGGATTAAATGAAATAAATTTCTGTGAAGTACTTGTCAGGGTACCTAAAACCCCTTGAGTGTTTAGTAAATGCTAATGTTGTTATGTCGTCTATGGGTGTGTTGGCTAAGAATATGCACTTTTAAGCATACTGGGGTGTGAGTTATTGAAAAACCTAATAGCTGCCGTGAGTGTCCGAGCCTTTAAAATTGGACCTGGCCTCAAGTCCTCCTGGCAGGTCTCTTACGCTGACCTCATGCTGGTCTGAGCAGGAAGTTTGTCGCTGGCAAAGGGAAGGGCTTGTCTCCCAGAGGCTCATGGGTATCTCTGGAGGGAGTTTCCAAATTCACCAGCCAGTCTTCAGCCAGCGTGCTGGACCCAGGCTGCAGCAGTACTTTGGCTTCTTAAACTATTTGGATCACTGCTACCTTCTGCACCCTTGGACAAATTAAAAGCAGTGTATACACAGAACTCTTTGGCCCATGTTCACAAGCGGAGCCAAATTCAGAGTTGAAGGTTAGACACGAAATAGCAGACAGAAGGAAGGCAAACAGGCACTCACACCTGGCTGCTAGGAATGAACAAAACAGATGCCCGGAAAGTCAGGAAGAATTCATATGTGAACGCAGAGTCTTATGGATTTACCATTTTGACTCCAGCAGCTCCTAGAAGACTTTCAAAGTGAGGGAGTGCCCCCTTAGGAGTGCTGCAGCAGTCGGGCACCTGCGTGGGAAGCCACACCCGGTCATTGCCCGGAGGGAGGACTCTGATTTATGGAGAGAGGGATTCTGAGCTCAGCTGCATTTTTGTGGCTGGGATCAAAAGAGCTTTCTCAGTGACCACAGATCACATCCTGGGAATCCTCCCTAGACAGAACATTCTTAGGAATGAATGCGGCCTTGGCCACAGCCCATGGGGTGAAGTAAGCCCAGGAGGGCACATATCCAGGAGGATGGCATTTTTGATACCCTAAAACAAAGGTTTTATATACCCCCAAACAAGAGACCTGCAGATTTGGGGAAAGTTATAATCTTCCTTCCTTGCCTAAGGGAAACCTGTTCGGTGGAAAGTGAGCTAAACTGAAGTTTTATCCTGACAAATTACTTCACTTTTTTGGGATGAGTTTATTCATCTGTGAAATGGGAATGTTGGATTAGAATCAGAGGGACTGTTTTTAGGCAGTTTGTTACAGTCCTCACCACTCCCTATTGCCTCACATGTGGCTTGCTGCTCTCATTTACAGTACCTCCCCGACCCCATTAAAATTTTGAATTTACAGTTTCTGGACTAGAAAATGTCTAAGCCCCACCCCACTCCCCCACTCCCCAGCTATAAAATTCCTGAAAATTGAAGTTGTGCATAGATTTTAGAACATTGGATTGTCTGGCAGGATGCTTATGTGTCTTTTGGAGCAGTAGGAGGAGACAATGGACACTAGGGTCAGGCATGGGGTGCCTGTTGATGGATGGAATTGCCTGTCTGGCAATTCCAAAGCAGAGAGGAGCATCAGTGCTAAGTGGGAAAATGTGTGTACACGGTTGACACACCCAAGATATTTCACTGTTTGCTTTTCCAGAGTATTTTCAAGAGTTGGCTTGCTCACTTGTTCCAGGGCAACTTATCCTTGAAAGGGTCAGCAAAGTCATGCTTTCTCCTCTAGTGGGATGTGTAAGCCTGGAGGAGAGAAGAAAGGGATGAGGAATGCTGGGATTCTTTCTGCCAGCCAGTACCATTTATGTAATTCTCAGTTGCCTATATCTGTAATGAGAAGAAAAAAAACTGCTCAGTAACTGGAGCGCCAAATCCCCTTCTGGAAGATAGAAGACATACTGTACCCAGAATGAGCTAGTGTAAGGCAGAGGGGGCTGCACAGACCTCCCTTTGTTTTTATTCCATTCTTGACAAAGTCACGCCAAGAATTTTGTTTCATGAAGAAATAATTGTATCATACTTGTAAGTATATAGAGATAGCACCAGCCGTATTTAAAGGACTATTAGCACAAATGCAAATATTTATATCTGCTTTGTGCGTTCTATATCTGGCACGATAGCTTGAAGTTGTACTTAGGTAAGAATCCTGCACATAAGAGCAAAGTTGATGCTTTGCTTAATTAGAGATTTCTCTCCTGTCCTTTCTAATGGACTGAGCATTTGATAATTATGGGGTGCTGATAACTTGGCTTTACTTCCAAGCATGGGGCCAAGAGAAGAGGTGTTGGGGAGAGGACTGGGCTGGTGGGGAAGACCATTGTAGAGTAATGAGAGTATGATATGATAAATGGCTCCTAGCTCACAATATTGTATCCAAAACCCAAGGAAAAATAATACTCTGAATACCAAACCATCTGCTGAGAGATAGGATCTGTGTCATAGACTAGGGACATTGGAATAAAGAATAAGTATGTCTCTACATTTAACCTTATTTGTATTAGTACATTTGTCTTACAGCCCTCTTTCTGAAAAGAGAACTCAAGGAGGAATCAAGGAGAACTCAAAGAAAATCAAGGAAGGTGGGCTATCCATTTGGAAAGTGGGCTCTGATAAATACCAGAATAGAGCTACAAGGTCCCTTAGAGATTCTAGCAATCCAGTGTATTAGAAAAGACTCTTCCAAAGTAGGCGGCCCATAATACAGCTAAGTGTCTATATTATTCCTGGGGCTTAGAGAGACTCTGAATGTGGAGGAAACTTTTACCTTTCTGATGAAAAGTTCTTTCAAAAAAATAAAATAAAATGATTATATTAACTTATAAGGATTTAGATAATTAGTCACTCATCTTATATATACGGCTTATTAATGTAGTTTTACATACGTATACAAAAATCACATATCATGTAAAATGATTTAAATTAGAAATATTGCATTTTTCGCTCTCACAGTTTATGAAACGATTTTATTAAAAGTTTTCACCTGTGTATGTGGCATCCAGGCCTTTTTTATGAGTCCTCTTCTAACACCATTGGACATAGCAAGTATTCCTCACCTCTGTTTCAAACACAGCTGTTTATCCTAAGCCACAGTTAGTCATTTACGTAACATTAGGGAGTTATTTTGTTTTTCATTCATTTTTTTACTGGTATAGTTGTGATCGCCACAGTGTAACTTTTACTCCATGACTTTTTCCTTACCCATAAGTTTAAGGCATTACTCTATGAGTTTTAAAAGTGGTTCTTTTTTTTCAAAGTTCCTTTTCAGTGACACATATTTGCAATTAATCTGGGCTAAATTTCTTTCTCTTTTTTTTTTTTTAAAAAAAAGCAGCTTTATCAGTTGACCTCCATAAATATCCCAGATTAGTTCTGATTGTATTCTATTAAATCTAATCATTTATTTTTTCATTAAACAATGTAATTGAGAGCATGCTCTATAATATAAATGTTCCCTGCTCCTACACACACATGGCCTCCCCCATTATCAACATCCCCACCAGAGTGGTACATTTGTTACAATTGATGAATCTATATTGACACGTCATAATCATCCAAACTCCATAGTTTACATTATGGATCATTCTTGGTGTTGCACATTCTATGGGTTTGACAAATGTATAATGACACCATCATTATGATATCATAAAGTATATTTTCACCTCCTTAAAAATCCTCTGTGCTCCACCAATTCATTCCTCCCTATCAGTCCTTGGCAACCACTGATCTTTTTATTGTCTCCTTAATTTTGCCTTTTTCTAGAATGTCACATAGCTGGAATCATATACTACTTTTCGGATTGGCTCCTTTCATTTAATAATAAGCATTTAAAGTTTCTCCATGTCTTTTCATGGCTTGATAGTTCATTTCTTTTTAGCACTGAATAATATTCCATTGTTTGGATATACCACAGTTTATCCATTCACCTACGAAAGGACGTCTTGGTTGCTTCCAAGTCTTGGCCATTATGAATAAAGCTACTGTAAACATTTGTGTACAGGTTTTTGTGTGGACATAAGTTTTCAATTCATTTGGGTAAATACCAAGGAACGTGATTGCTAGATCATATGGTAAGAGTATGTTTAGTTTGGTAAGACCTGCCAAACTGTCTTCTAGAATGACCACACCATTTTGCATTCCCACCAGTGATGAGAGTTGATGTTACTCCACATTCTTGCCAGCATTTGGTGTTGTCAGTGTTCCGGATTTTGCCCATTCTAATAGGTGTATAGTGGTGTGTCATTGTTGTTTAATTTGCATTTCCCTGATGACATATAATGAGGAATATCTTTTCATATGCTCATTTGCCATCTGTACATCTTCTTTGGTGAGGTATCTGTTAAGGTCTTTGGCCCATTTGTTAATCAGATTGCTTACTTTCTTTTGCTGAGTTTTAAGAGTTCTTTGGGTAACAGTCCTTTATCAGATGGGACTTTTGTAAATATTTTCTCCCAGTTTATGGCTTGTCTTCTCATTCTCTTGACATTGTCTTTCACTGAGCAAAAGTTTTTAATTTTGATGAAGTCTAGCTTATCAATTATTTCTTTCATGGATCATGCCTTTGCTGTTGTATCTAAAAAGTCATTGAACATCCCAAGGCTATCTAGGTTTTCACCTATGTTATCTTCTAGGAGTTTTATAGTTTTGTGTTTTACATTTAGGTCTTTAATTAATTTTGAGTTAATTTTTGTGAAGGGTGTAATGTTTGTGTCTAGATTCATTTTTTTTTTTGTATGAAAAAGAAAAGACTATCATCTCTGCTCCACTGTATTGCCTTCACTCCTTTATTAAAGATCAGTTGATTACAGTTATGTGGATCTATTCTGGTCTCTCTAATCTGTTCCATTGATCTATTCTTTCACTAGTACCACCCTGTCTTGATTACTGTGGCTTTGTAGTAAGTCCTGAAGTCAGATAATGTCAGTCCTCCAACTTTGTTCTGCTCTTTCAAAACTGAATTGTAATTCTGGGTCTTTTGCTTTTCTGCATAAACTTAAGAATTAGTTTGTTGATATCCACAAAATAACTTGCTGGGATTTTGATTGGGATTGCATGGAATCTGTAGATCAAGTTGGGAAGAACTAATATCTTGAAAATATCGAGTCTTCCTATCCATGCAAATGAAATATTTCTCCATTTATTTAGTTCTCCTTTGATTTTGTTTATTAAAGTTTTGAAGTTTTCCTCATATATATCTTATACATATTTTGTTAAATTTATACCTAAGTATTTCATATTCTGAGTGCTAATGTAAATGTATTTTTAATTTTAAATTTTATTTGTTCATGGCTGCCATATAGGAAAGTGGTTTACTTTTGTATATTACTTCTCAATCTGTGTGCCTTTTATTTCCTTTCCTTGTCTTGTTACATTAGCCAGAACTTTCAGTAAGATGTTGAAAAGCAGTGGTGAGAGAGAACATCCTTGCCTTTCTCCTGATCTCAGTGGGAAAGCTTCAAGTTTTTCATCATTAAGTATGATGTTAGCTGTAGGTTTTCTTTGTAGATATTTTTTATCAAGTTGAGGAAGTTCCCCTATATTCCTAGTTTACTGAGAGATTTTTGTCATGAATGGGTGTTGGATTTTGTCAAATGCTTTTTCTGTATCTATTGTTATATACAATCTATATAATATTGTATATAATCATATGATTTTTCTTTTTAACCTGTAGATGTGATGGATTATATTAATTGAGTTTTGTATGTTGCATACCTGGGATAAATCTGTACTTGGTTGTGGTGTAGTATTCTTTTTATACGTTGTTGCATTTGAGTAACTTGTTTTTAATCCAGTGTTTCCAAACTGATTTCATTCCAGAATGCTTTACACAAAGCAACTATTAACATTTTGTGTAGCAATGGTTCTCTGGTACTCACCTCTCTCTCTAGACTCTCAAGAAAAGGTGCAGAGAAAGGAATGGGAAGGACAGATATTTCATAGAACCTGGGAAGGTCCTCAAGGTCTTTAGGGCATTTTCAGAGACAGCTAAGAAGAAGAACAATGTACGAAATCAAGCATCAGTGGAAATTTCCCTGGTAAAGGGGGCTCTTATTATTTTGTCTGCTCCTCTAGGGCATTTGGGTATGCCAGGGGTGTATGTCCATGAGGTCTATGGAGCCACATAAGAGAGCCCTGGATCTCCATCCTGACGAGACCTCGTTACTCATGAGAAGGCAGGGGCAAAGGTGATAAGTGAGGGAGGGTTCCAAGTGTTCTGTGGGTTGACATCACTCAAATTATCTATTATTTTTGAACCAAGATTCTCCCCACTCCCCAACCATAGTGGCAATAGAACTGGTACCCAATTCCTGGAGAAAGGGAATTTTGGAAACATTATTCAAGTGCATGGCTGCCCTTTTTTTGTGTGTGTGACTTGATGAAAAATTTTAAAACTTGTGGGAGGAGAGCCCTTTCCCTAGCATGGCCCAGCCACCAGCCATGGCAGAAGAGTGACTGGCGTTACACAACCCTGGGTGACTTCACCAGGCAGGGAGTGCTAGGAGCACACCTTCAGCTAGGAAGGATTAACGTCCCCAGCCAGCCATGTGGAGAGCACAGGATGACAAGAAGGAGAATGGATTCCACGGGACAGCCAAGAGGAGGGCTAAAATGGTAGACAAGGAGCCCTGGTGAGACATCAGGAAGATCCTTGGGCAGGAAGGAGGGTGCTGTGGATAAGCCAGACCCATAGCTATACATGTGTCTTCAGGTCGCCCTGAAACTGGCATGTCTATGGTAGAAGTCCCCAAATCTGTGACCAAGAAACCTTGGGTAACCGTTGAAAAAAATGCCCTGGGCAGCACCCCATGGATATTCAGAATCAGTAGGGAAGATGTCCTGAATCCATTTTTAACAAGCTCCCTAGGTGATTTTGTTGGGCATCTGGGTTGAGGGACCACTAATGTGGGGAAGCACAGGTTTTATTTTGAAAATATTTCTTGAAATTAATTCTCTGTTGTGAAATAAACTTAGAGAAAATAAAATACCCTCTCCTAAACTCATAGCACTGTTTATTGAATGCAGAAGTCGTCTTAAAAGCAATTAAACAATTGCACTAGATAGTGAGTGGTTTAAAGAGTCTCTTATTTATCCATTTGCCTGCAGACCTGGGTCCTCCCCTGTTCTCCTCCATTCCCATCCTGTCCCTCATTTGTCCTTGTTTGAGGACTTTTCTCTGCGCTCACCCACGCAAGCCGGGATCCTGCTCTGATGTGTGCAGAATCTCTGCATGTCTGAATCCTTTCTGCCAGATCCTCAGAAATAAAACAATTTCTAATTTTAATTTTTCACTCTTGCTTGGATTGTGTACCCTTTGATACTTAACATATAATCCCACTCCTCATTTCTGAGTCATTGAAGTAGAAATGGCCAGGGGGCATTTTTGTGTTTTTCATGATAACATTCATGATACCAGAGAGCTGAACTCTGTCCTCAGAGGTCAATTTCATGCACGTCTCACCAGGCAAATCCATCTGAAAGAAGATTCTAGATAAGTGGGAATGCACTGCAAACTCCATACCTCCAATTGGGTAGCTGTGTTTTAGATTTTGTCACTTGCTATGGACAAGTCTTATTTGTTCTGTGTCATTTTGCAGAAGTTTTGGGCAAGATGCTTGGGTCTCAGTTTCTCCATCTGTAAAATGGAGGCAATAATGTAATAGTACACGATGTAAACTTTTTGCAAAGAATTTTGTGATGCAAGTGTGGCTGGTTCAAGTATAACTAATCCAAAATGTGTTCATCATTTTAAAATGAAAATCTGCAAAGAACAATTTGATAGGAACTGCATTTTCAATGAGCGGCTTGAGGTCACAGTTCATAAAATAGTCCTGCACCACTTGGGTCGTTTTCTGCAGAATTTGTAAACTGAAGGGATGGAATGCTCTCGTGCTGTGTAAATTCTGCATCTGCTATTTCTTACAACTGCTTTCCCTAGGGCATAAATGACCGAAGCAGTGGTTAGTAGAGAAACCAGGTGTGCCTGTTCAAAGGAGGAAAGTAAGTATATTTATGAAAATCATCTCCCCAGCACCCCGGCCCCTCTTCAGGAGAGATTCACAATCCAGGCATCCCTGTGGGCAGAGCTGACTGATGCAGAGCTGGCTCCTTGCATGGATTTTCCAACCTGTAGCTTGGCAAGTTTGGGATGGAGGATTGACCCCTTCCTGCAGCATAAGAGATGCGTACTTGTTCTCTGTGGTACAGCAGAGTTCCTTTGGTTTTAGCTTATTGAGATTTTTCCAGAGTAAGATAACTGTGCTTGCCTTGGCACATGCTTTTAAAACTTGAACCCTAGAACTTCTCATTGGTAAGTAAGGCAGATGAGGGAAACTGTGTTTTCATTTCATTTGGAAGCTATTTCTTCAAGAACCTAGGGCTATAGAGGATGGCAAGTCAGAGCTAAAGCATAAAGGATTGAAATGTTTAATCTTTCAGGAGCATAACAAACCCTCACAGGGATGCCCAGGCGATGCCTGAAGGTCACATTACCTTGGTAAAGATGACAGGACCTGGGTTCTGTATGGTTTTAACATTTGCAGGATGGAAACTGGATTTTGTCAGTACCTAGGAACTCTTAAAGACTATCTCATTCCCACAAAACTTGAAAGAGATTGTATAAAGTAATGATGGTTTGACTTACACTGAGAAATTATCTGTCTAATTGACTGGATACTTTTATTGTCTGGATGGAATATTTAGATTAACTTACAACAAGAAATATAACTACCAATTATACCAAGCATTTATACCAGCTTGCCTAGCACTTCTCTCTGTAGGGTGGCTACAGAGGAAATTAAAATACAATCAGAGGGCTTCCCTGGTGGTGCAGTGGTTAAGAATCCGCCTGCCAATGCAGGGGACACGGGTTCGAGCCCTGGTCCTGGAAGATCCCACATGCCGCGGAGCAACTAAGCCCGTGCACCACAACTACTGAAGCCCGCACGCCTAGAGCCCGTGCTCCACAACAAGAGAAGCCACAGCAATGCGAAGCCCGCGCACCGCAACAGAGTAGTCCCCACTCACTGCAACTAGAGAAAGCCTGCGCACAGCAATGAAGATCCAATGCAGCCAAAAATAAATAAATAAAAATAAAATAAAATAAATAAATTTAGGGCTTCCCTGGTGGCGCAGTGTTTGAGAGTCCACCTGCCGATGCAGGGGACACGGGTTCGTGCCCCGGTCCTGGAATATCCCACATGCTGCGGAGCGGCTGGGCCCGTGAGCCATGGCCACTGAGCCTGTGCGTCCGGAGCCTGTGCTCTGCAATGGGAGAGGCCACAGCAGTGAGAGGCCCACGTACCGCAAAAAATAAAAAATAAAATAAATAAATAAATTTATACAAAAAAAATATAATGAGAAGATTTCATGTTGAACATGGAGAGTGACCTTGTCAATATTCATATCAAGTGCATCAAGCCATATAACCTGGTGCGTGCCACCTACAGTGTCAGATATGCCAGGCAAACTGGATGTTTGAGCCAGGGGTCAGAATCCTTTCTTCCCTGTGAGGTGCTAGAAGTTTCCTGTCACATTTGAATTATCTCATTTTTTTTCTGTATTCTGATGACAAACCCCTTTCCTCACCCAGTGTTTCTCAAATGTGCCCTATGATTCACTAGTCCTACCTGATTCTTTGGGGAGAAAAAGGACTCTCTGGGTGACAAATTCAATGCTGCATGCCATATCCTCATTTTGTGGGTTCACTATGCTCGTTAGCACATTAAAAGTTCTGAGCAAACCTGTTTAACTTTGCTTAACCCTACATTTTCCAAACTTACTTGACCAAGAACACTTTCTTTTTTTTTTTTTTTTTCGGTACGCGGGCCTCTTACTGTTGTGGCCTCTCCCGTTGCGGAGCACAGGCTCTGGACGCGCAGGCCCAGTGGCCACGGCTCACGGGCTCAGCCGCTCTGCGGCACGTGGGATCCTCCCGGACCGGGGCACGAACCCGCATCGCCTGCATAGGCAGGCGGACTCTCAACCACTGTGCCACCAGGGAAGCCCCAGGACACTTTCTTTGTAAAGTATCTACTAGCATCCTGAGAAACTAGGCGTTCCAGGGAATATTCTTTGGGAAATGCTCATATAGCCACGAGTGCCACCAATTGGGAAACAGTCAAGTTCTCTCTTTTCTTGCATTTTGCCTGGATCACACTCAGAGTTTTGTGGCTGCTTTTCTGTGGTCTCCAGGTTCTCCCTGTAATGATAGAAGACAAAAGAAGCAAAGGGAAGCAGGGTAAATCTAAAGAAAGGTAAAATGGTCCTAGGGTGAAATAAGTACAGGAGGCTAGAATGGCTGGCTTCTAAATTTCCTTCTAGTCCTAAATATTTAGGGGATCTAAAGATTCTGGGGAAAGAACATTCCATTATTGGACTTCTATACTTTTTTTTTTTTTTTCCCTAACAAATGGAGAAAAATACAACAACTTTGCTTTGTAGGACAGAGAAGATTTTCTGAGAACCTACATGAGTCACTGTGAGATCTTGTTTGTAATGGCCTTTAAGTCTTAGCAGGTGGGGTAGTGGAAAAGGCCAGGCTTGACATTAGAAAATCTGGGTTCAAATCCCAACGCTACTCCAGTGTTACTGGGTAAGTGACTTCAGATTCATCTTTGTCAATTTAAATGGAGATAACAATGTGAGTTCATAATGTCATTGTAAGGATTAAATAATGGTTGGATAATATCCAATAGTGCTAAGCATGGTACTAAGTCTTCTACATGCTTGTTTCTTTTTAATCTTCCTATGTGGTAGGTATAGCAGAAGCAGAAACTAAGGTGTAAGGAAGTAAAAATCCTGCTCAAGGACACGCAGCTGGTAATGGTGGAGCAGGCGTTTGAATACCACAAGTCAGTATTACATGCAGAAGCCTAGAGTCTAACACATAAGTATTTAATCCATGTTTTAAAATATAATTGATTTTCTTTTCATCTAACATAATTAGCCCATAGCCAAAGGGCTGGACTGATTCATGTTAAGTATGAGATTATAGGAAAAGGCAGAGAAAATGATCCTCTAGGGAAGAAAAATCTTAAGCCAGATAAACCTCATATATTGTTAATGTAAAATTTTTACTAGATTATATTTAAGAAGGTCTGCATGATACTTGGAAGTCCCTGCATACAGAGATTTTTGTTTTTGTTTTTGTTCATGTATTATTATACTGGACTGAATGCTCCATATTGGCAGACTGTGTCATAATTTATAGTGGACATTTGTGGTCATCCAACCTTTTGGTGATTTCCCACATTATGAGACCTACCTTTCCAAGGCAGAAGCCAGAAGACAGATCTCTCAGATTCCTTTGTGGCCAGGGGTCAGGCCTATGATCTGGGCTCTGTGACGTGGTCCATGCAAGGTGGATTTGGAAGTGAGTCATGGAAGAAGATCGCTACATGGAAGGGAATCAGTCTTCTGCTAAGGTTGATGATGGAGATACTCAGGGGAGGTAACAGTGGCAGAGTTCCTGGCCTTCAGTCCTAAGGATCGCAGGCACTGAGTATGGGCGCAGCGGTGTTTTTCTTAGTGAAGTCCCTATGCTGTGCATTGTTCCTGGCTGTGTAGCTTCAGGGTTTGGCTGTCTGACCCCTTCTGAGCTACCTAATACCTAATCAATTTCTTTTTTCACTTAAACTTGCCAGAGTAGATTCTGTTGTTTGATACCACAAATCGTCACTGTTACGTTATTTAATTGTAATACCTGACACTCTACCAGGCATATAATAGACACTCAATGAGTGCTCGATGAATGCTTGCTGATTGCATAAATAGAGGGTAATTATGAAACTGGTGACGTGTGTATGAATCCTGCTATATCTATTAATTTTTTACCTTCAATCTTGATCCCTTGCAAACTTTGCCCAGGGATTTGGTATGGGACGATTTTGTTTCTGCCAGTGACTTTGTAGGAGCATTGTAAATATTAATAAGTCCCTTCTTTACTTGGTTTTGAAGGGTTGTTACTGAAGGTATATGGATAAGTTTATACCAGATTTCCCTCTATAATTATGTGAAGAAGTTTTCCTCGTTTCTGCTTGTAAGAAGGAAATTGGAACATATGAGGTCTGGAGTTAACTTCTGATTTAAAGCTGACATTTTTCTAGTGAATATTCTACCTGCAAATTGCTTTATCCTTTGAGGGATGTTTAACTATGAGTCTCTAAGAGTCCCAGAATGGTTTTTTAATTTGTCATTTTTGTTTCATATTTTAAAATATATTTTACTATTTATAAGGGATTATTCAGAAATTGGTCCAATTTAGTGTTGTTTTGTGATAGTTCAGGGATAGCAGATCCTAGCTTGCCACCCATACTTTAGACGCTGGGAAGCCCCAAATAACAAAGTTTTATGCCCAGATAACATATAAGATTTATCCCAGAACCTATATAAAGTAGGACATTTATATGTTCGGACAAACTTTCCTTTAGTTTCCTTAACAACTTTATAGTTCTGTGTGAGCATCTGTTGGTTTCTTGGGGACATCCTTGAAGAAGAGGACCCGAATAGAAAAGTCATACTAAATTTTAGATTTGGAATTCAAACCGGAAGGAGGTAGGAGGCCAATGAGTAGCTGGGAAGGAGACTGAAAGATCACATCCCCACCTCCTGTCTCTCTCAGGCCAAAAGGAAGCCAAACTTCCCTGGGAGAACCCACCCACTCCTGTTCTGGTTTCTTTATTAAAGCACGACACCTATGACCTTCTCCAAGAGAAATATCTATCTCCTGGAATTTTAAGATACCTTCTTTATAATTTGTTTTTTGGTTCAAATAGATGTTAACTATGCGAAATTTCACCAAAAAGAAGTTGTTTTGTGAAGGTTATTTTTCCCCTAAAGACAAAAAAGAACGGATGGCCTCATGCTCGCTCACACGTTAGGATGCTCTTAAGGGTCTGGCTTATCTTCAAACAGGACATTTAAAAGATAAAGTTGACACTCCATTTTAATCCCACCCCCAGCAAAGTCTCATTTTTGTGGCACTTCTCTTTGTCAAGAATCAAGGATAAAATGTGCAAGAAACAGGTTTTTGTTTTTAAAACAACTGCTAAGCAACCACTATCATCCACCGTCTGTTACCAGATTTTGGCCAGATAGTGGCCGAGTGGGTACTTCCAGAAGCTCTCTCCAGATTTTGGTGCTTTGATCACACAATAATCTTTCAACATCTGTTTATATACCCACTGAGCTGTTTCGCCTCTCATGTTTAAATCTGTTAGTATAACCACAATTTTGTAATTCTGCAAGGGAAGTGTCATGGGAAATAGTGTATCACTGTGCTTATAAAAGAAGTGCAATGGAAATAAATACTAATGCATAATACTTTTTTCTTGGCATATCTGAATTAGACTATTGCTAATTAGTTAGTCATTTCTTTGGGTTTCACCCCCGGAAGACACCTCTACTGGCCAGTGGTTGCCATGGAAATCATATTGTGCTTAACTTAAAACTAGGCAGCTGATATGTAGGGCTGGCATGGACAAAAGGTGTTAACTTCATCCACCAGGGCTGTAGAACCGTAAGAGCAATTGCCTCACCCTCACACAATCTTTGTTTCACGTAAGTGTGTTCTCTTAGCAAGGATGAGTATTTTGCCCTGTGGGAAGGGAAAAAGTAGAAATATCCTTTAATTTTGAGGCATTGAGCATTGACACTTATACTCTATATTGTAGGACACACTTGATTTAAGGAATCAGAGTGTTTATACCCCATAGTGTTTGACATGATGTATATAAGTATTTAAATTTTCAACCTTGCTGTTCTCCATCAGGATTCCACTTTGGGCTTTCCCTTAAAACCAGAGGTCAGATTTTTAAATATGTGTATATATTATCATCACAGGTGATATGATATACATTATATCATATAATACACATATATAACACTAATATTTTAGTATATATGTTCAATCTATTTTTTGTGCTTGGGTATATTTACATGAGTACACTTGTGTGTATTGAAAAATCATTATACTATATTTGCTGTTTTGTAATTTTTGTTTTTCCATCATATCTCAAACATTTTCTGTTTTGTTAAATATCTTTTTTATAAATATAATACTCTAATATAAGCATGTACCACACTTTATTTAGCCAGTCCCTAAGTGTTGGACATTTAGTTGTTTTTTAGGTATATTAAAAGTGCACACTCCTTATGTGTAAACCTTTGGATTCATCTCTGCTTAGGTTCTTGGGATAAATTCCTAGAAATGTAATTATAAGTCAAACGGTATACATGTTTTGACACATATTGCTAAACTGCCCCTAAAAGGTTGAACCAAACTGCACTCTTACTCATATTTTTATATATGTTAGTTTCTCCTGCTTGCAATATATTGGTTATTATTATTTTTAAATCCTTATCCATTTCATAGGGAAAAAAGAAAGTATCTCATTGTTTTTAGACTTGTATTTTGAGGTGTGATAGTCTTATCTTCTATTATGATTCCTAGAAACTCTTTTTAAAATATTTTTATTTATTTTTTAATATTTATTTTAATTTATTTGTTTGGCTATGTCCAGAGTGCATGGGCTCCATAGTTTGTGGCATGCGGGCTCTCTACTTGAGGCACGTGAGCTCACTAGTTGTGGCGTGGGGGCTTAGCTGCCCTGCAGCATGTGGGAACCTAGTTCCCCAACCAGGGATCGGTTCCACGTTCCCTGCATTGGAAGGTGGATTCTTTACCACTGGACCACCGAGGGAAATCCCCCTAGAAACTCTTAGTTCCTCCTACTTAACTTGTTTTAAAATGGACAGACACTGTAGCGTTTGAAATACAGTAAAAGTTGTGTATGGAAGTTTAAAGCTATGGTTGAGTAGAGAATTCACAGTTCTGTGGATGTCCAACTGTTGTAATAAATACAGGCTTCTTCTTTGGTCATATAAAATGGACCACTTTATCTAATATTGTTTCTTAACGTGGATCTTAGAAATGTGCCGTATAATCAATAGGCTCCATGGGAAATTATGTGGAGATTTACTGGGTTACCACTTGAGGAGATATATCTGTGAATTCAAGGATATATTAAAATTGGCTAAATCCAGGTACCAGGTAAGCAGCGTTCAAAAGGAACATAACACCCATCAGAACACATTTCTGTGTTCCTCCTTTCATCATTAAGACTTTGGAACTTACATATGTGCACAGGCTTTTCTGAAGTAAAACTATGGTGTTTCTGAACAATATGTAAGCAGAGGCACTTGGGGGTCAGCTCTTCATCTCCTGCGGTTTCTACTGTGGCCTGAAGGACAGGAAGATAAATCATTATCCAGTTTTGTCAAATAATGAAATCATTGAAAGGTAGCTAGAGAATGCAAACAGATTCTCTAAAAGCCAGGGGATGTACGCTTTTGTTAGAGCTCTGAGAGATCAACCTGCAGCCCTCTGTTAGGAATCAAACAGATGGCTAGTGGATAAGCGACCACCACATTTGGACAAAAAGGGAACAATTCTTGCCCTTATCATAACATACGACTTCTGGCTTCTTTCCTTGACCAGCCCCTACTTCTCCGTCAAAAGAAAAAAAATTAAAAAAGCAGAGTTAGTCCCTTCTCTGTGATCTCTTGTGCATAGCTTTATGTTGGCATCGGCTTACCATGTATACTTTGTAATTCTATTTTCATTAGTCTGCCCAGATCCTATATATACATCTTACCCCTTTTTCGACCTCAAGTCCCTAACACAGTACTTGGTACATACAGGCACCAGTATTTGCATGATCTTTCAGTGATAAGGTTATCAGTCTTGGGCTCCTTTGTATATTGACCAGGAAGGCAGTGTAGAGCACCCAGGAGGCACAGGCTCTGCTAGGCCTGAGTAGCTCTGGGAAACTGCTGTATTTCACCTTAGACTCAAGTCCTGCATCATCCTTTGGGACTTTGATTTTTTTGCGACCAGTTTTCCCTGCTACTATTGAAATCATAGGGGTTGTGGTTTTAAAACAATCCTTATTGATACCTGTTTGATACTAACAGTAGGAAAGGAGCAGATATTTTGAGAATCTATTTAAATCTAGCATGACGTGATGGCTTTTGGGTTATCTGTAACTTCAAAGGGTGGGGAAGGGGCTACTGCAAGGAATTGCCAGCATTTCTGTTATTCTTTTACTGCTGTGTTCGAAATCGTCTGTGGCGTCTAAGTGATCTGTGCCGCGCTGTGTTCTCAGTTCCTGTGAGAAGTGCAAGATGGCTTTTATGTAAAGCCTAAATTTTTGACTTTAGTTTACCTGGGAAATGCCACTGATAGCTCAAATAAGCAGCAAAGGGACTAAAAAAATAAAATGCATGGATTTGATATTTCAAAACAGACATGCAATTTCAGTTTAAAATAGTTTGTTCCAACAGTACTTTGCTACATTCCATAAGGCTTTCAGATGCTGATTATTCTCTACTAAAAATTGTTTTCTATTAAAAATAATCAAAGATGACTATTCTTTATAAGTGGGTACGTAGAAGAGATTCAGTAGATACATATATTTATTTCCAAGTCTCAAACCTGCAGGTAAAGAATCATTAAAGTTTACTTTTGGTTAGAAAGACAGATAAAACAATAGGCTGTTATTACGCTTTGGTTTACTTCTGAGTAATGAATATGTACCAGATAAATATGATCCTCTTGAAAACTATATGTAAGCATTTCTCTACTTTTGTATTTACTGTAGCCCAGTAGAAAAAAATCACCAGTTTAGGGATTTTCAAATAATTTGAATAGGAAGAAAAAAACCATGGGAAGTGGGCAAATTTTGTCTCAGTGTCTATTTTTTATTTGAGCAGAATTCTTGCCTCACATCAAATTACATAGGCAAAAGTTGTGTTCCTCTGAGAACAGCAATTGTTATTCTCCGTGTGTGTTTCTTATTTTGGCTGATAGACTATTTTAAAAAAATTCTAGTTCCTTTCTACTTTTGCATGTGCTTTGATTTTTGGCTCAAGTGTACACTATAGTTACTAAGTTGTAACTGTGACTTGGCCCCAAAGTCTGTCAGCTTTACCCATACGAACAGCACCACTTTGGAGGAAGAAGTTTTGAACTTTTAGGATTGCTGTCCCATTTTCACAGTTGCAAACCCCTGCGATAGGAACTTTATATGCTCTTAGAGATTTTTTTGAGCCAGGGGTATAAGAAAAAGGAGAAAAAGAACAGAGACAGGTCTTTGCTGAAAAAGACCAAAGAAGACCTTAATTATTCAGCGGGTCTTTGTCACTTTTAAGCCAGAGACATAGTTTTTTAAAAAGTGAAAAATTCTGATTTAACTAAATAACACATAGAACCCACCTCAATGAGCTTCTGGTTGAGTTTTCTTTATCTTTTAGAATGTCCTCGTTCTCTCGCCATCCCCGGACCTCTGGTCTCTCAGTTACAATATCACTTTTCAAAGGGAAAAATATTGAACAATCCTTTGTATTTTTGTAAAGTTTTGTAAGGCATCATCCATTATAGATTTAGGCTTTTCACAGCAATCCTTTGCGTTTTTGTGAAGTTTTCCAAGGCATTATTAGTTACGGATTCAGGATCTTCACAAACTCTAGGAAAAAATAAAAGCAAAAAAGGGGGGCTTCATTTCTGAATATGGGATTTAGTTCTACTCTACAGCATGAAATCTGAACATTAAAAATGTGATATAAATAGGGAAATGGTTAAATAAATTATGGTGCATCTGTCTTATGGTATATAATGCAGACTTTTTTTGATATTTTTAAAATTGAAGTACAGTTGATGCATAATATTACATAAGTTACAGGTGTATGACATAGTGATTCAAAATTTTTAAATGTTATATTCCATTTATAGTTACTACAAAATACTGGCTATATTTGCTGTGTTGTACAATACATCCTTGTATATAATGCAGTCTTTTAAAAGAACAGTGTAGATATGTCTAAGCAGGGGTAGCAAACCTGGAGATTTAACAGGGCAGCCTGGACATGGGACTGGGGGTTGCAGGAGCTTGTGATGTACTGAGAGTGTGGGTCTCATTGGAAAGATTCCTGTTTCCAGTCGGTTCCTGGTGAGAATTGGGTACAATGTTGCTGGATCTTTTCATTTAAAAGAAAAAATGGAAAACACAGACTTTCTATGTTGAAACAAATTAAAACATTTTTTAAAGATTTTTGAACTGTGGACTTCTACCTTGCAACTTCTAGTCTATACATAGTGACCTGAAATGATGTCTGAGACAAATTATTAAAGGAAGAAAAACCACCTACAGAACACTACATATAGCATAAGCTTATTTATTTAAAAAACACTCTCCTCCGTGACACGTGTATGTGTACGTATATGTTTGTAAATGCATAGAAAAAAGTCTGTAAAATACTCTCCACATTTGCTAACTGCGGTTACTGGTCAGGGGGGAGGTGTGATGTGTATTTTTGGGGAGGGAGTCGGGGTATTTGAGGGAGGCTTTTGTTTTCATACTATACACTTTTTGTATTTGTTGGCATTTAAAAATAATCAAAATGTTTTAATGTATTGCTTTTGTAATTAAAAACTCTTTAAAACTGGGTCTTAATGTTCAATTACCAAAGTTTTCTACTTTTCGTGTAATGTCCTTTTTACAGAGTGGAGGTGAAAAAAATAGAGAGAAAGGATAAGAATATTTTGGAAGGTATTTATCTCATATGGATACCGCATAGTCTCATTCATGCTAACAGCGCAACATTGACAGGCTGTTGAAAGTCATTGCTGAAATGTAAGCATTTTCATGTCTGCTGTAGCTGACTCAATTTTATGACTCTAAAAAACATCAAACCCCATTTAAAAATATATATTTATTTATTTGGCTGCACTGGGTCTTAGGTGCGGCACGCAGGATCTTTAGTTGCGGTATGCAGGATCTTTTAGTTGCGGCATGCAGGATCTAATTCCTTGACCAGGGATCAAACCCAGGCCCCCTGCATTAGGAGCGCAGAGTCTTAACCACTGGACCACCAGGTAAGTCCCTCAAAGCCCATTTTTATTGTAAATATATATTGGTTTTATCTTTTCATTGAGAAATTGATAACTCCCAAGTCATTAAGTGTGTGCTTGGTTACCTTGATTGGTGACGTAATGTCACAACCCTTATTCTTGCTATTCTGTCAATGGTTAGACACTTCCCTAAACTGCAGCTCTCTTGAGAATGTGTTTTATTGATCAAGTATTATCTGGATGAACCACTGTCAATCCATCACTTCTACTGGCATGACAACACAAAGTCAATAACCTACTAGTTGTTGATCACTCCACATGTGTACAAATAATACAAAGGTCTGTACATTGAAAAATTATTAAGATGAACAAGTTAATAACTATTTACTTGAAATTGCTAAAAAGAAAAAGAGGTAAAGAAAAGAGAAAAAGAAAATGAAAGAGCACTTATCATTTAGACGAAAAATTGTTGGGAAAACAAAACCATTTATTTCCAATATGAGGTGTATAAAATGGAAATACCAAATGTGTTTTCTTACCTCTGCATTTTGCAATTGTCCATATGCTGCAGAGCTTAAATTTGAATGATTCATAGACAACATGGTGAAATGCTATGTAAGTTCATGCTGTATGTGAACTCTTGTAAATTGCAGTGCTGACATGAACTCAAAAACTTCACCATTCCAATTCGTTGTTTGAAAACACATGTTTCAGTACTGGAGTGGCACAAACTCCCTAGGCAAGAGCTGCTACTCTGAATCCACAATACTACTGGTGATTTAAAAAATCTTCTAACAATTAAATAATGTTACAATCACTACTCCTATTTCTTATATCAAATTGTACTGTGGAATTCCATTTAGATCTTTCCTCAGTGAGAAGGAAAGAAAAGCGAATGAAAGTGTACCATTCAAAATATTTAAAATGACCTGGAAAAAAAAAAGAAAAAAAAAATGACCTGGGAGAGAGATGGAAGGCTGTTTCATTACCTAGGGTTACCAAATAAGGGGGAATAAAAGAATGTTGTTGCAGCATTTTATTATCCACTCTCCAGCCTAATGCAGTTGGGGGACTCTTCGGTAAAACTCCTGCTTTATCTTAAATGAACTGCAGTATGTTGCAGTACTGAAGTGTTTCGGAGGAACAGTCACTCCATTATTTTTGCAGAGATTACCTGCTCCAAGTGAAACCTATACGGAATCCTTTCTGACCTGTTTGGTATTGTGATATTGATAACCAGCCACACTTTCCAGCCCCTTATCTTGCCTTCTACGGGATAATCTTTTCTTCTGGATCTTAATTCTGCTAATAGCACCCTTGACTGGCTGCCAGACAACAAACACAGGCAGGTGAAAAATGAATGGCTCCAGCCTGACCGCTGATAACTTCCAAAGGCTTTTTATTTTCAGAATTCCCTCCAAAAAATACAAGATGACAGGATGCCTGTCAATCGCATTCCTCTTGCTCTGTTCTGCTGGCACCCACCCTCCCCCGCCAGCCACCTCCCTTCTTATGATTTAGGCTTGTGAGAGAACGGCTAATTGATCTCTGTTCTATTTGCTTCTTTTCCTCAATGCAGTTTTCCTTTTCTTTTTAAAATTTAGAACGTAACATATGTGTGTTCAGAAAAGCTAGAAAACCCACAGGGGTTTATAAAATGTTCTCTTCCCTCCTTATTCCAAACAGTTAATCACTGAAAAGAGTTTGATACAAATTCTTCCAGACCTCTTCTACAGACACATCAACATTATATGTTTCTTTATCTTTTTTCTATTCAATGACAAACTGTTGATGTTGCGTTGCTCTTAATATATCATGAAGATCATTCCTTGGTGCATACACATATCCTATATCCTTATTTACTGGCTGTAAGGTATTCCATATTATGCATATAGCATAATTCATTTACTCAGTCCCCTTTTTATCAGTATTTTTATTTTTTCTCATTTTTCTATATTTTATGTGTAATATATTTCTAATTTCTTTTTCTACTGTAATGTACACCCTTGTATTTTCAAAATTATCCAGGAATTAATTATACTTGAATTTTTTAACCCCTATAATTTTTGTGTTTTGGTTTCCGTGCTTTAACAAAAAAATCAGGAACACATGATATTACCAGATTAAAGGTGGGTGTTAGAGAAAGTCATTCCCATGTAACTGGCTAAGGCATAGACTTACCTTCTGTGATTCGGAGCCTTGATGTAGTTTACAACGAACAAAATGACTGTGAACCACAGGTATGCAGCATAGTTTTAGAGAAAATACTTTTCCTGATTTATTATCTGTGGAAATAAGTTATACAATTCTGAAAAAAAACAAAAAACAACAACCCGTAAGTTTTTATTCTGTGAAATCAATATACTACATTGTATAGGACTTGAACTCTGAAAAGTGCTAAAAACGGCTTACTGCCTTCCCCTTGCACTGGGCTCTGGAAAGCCCATAGTACAGCCCGGCGGGGTGGGGGGGAACAATGGCCTCTTTGCTCCAGAGTAAAATTTTGCACTCCTAAAAGATTCTTGATCGTTCTGTGACTCTCAGACCTGGGCACTATATTTAACAATCTAGTGAAATCAATCTCAGAATAAGACTCATTTGGTACCAAAGCAGTGATTTAGGTGGAACATTTGAACATATGATTATAAGGTAAGTCCTACTAAGGGGGCCTGGCATGATTAGCTTTGCTCGAATATATAAAAGTATCAACTGTTCCTTCAGGGAAATCATTTTAATAGATAACAGCATGTTGTACAATGTTTCATCAGTGATATTTAGATCTAAATTAAGAGCAGTTGCGAGATGGGTTGCCGATTTTTCTTGTGATAAAAGGGAAATAGTTCAAGAAATATAGACCAGATGTTATCTTAATCCAGACCTCATGTAAAAAAGCACACTATGGGACAGTAATAATAGTCCATTCTACCTGTTTTTAATTTTCCTACTCTCAGACACCCCCTGTGAAAAATAGATTAAACCAACACATCACTTATGCATCAGAACTAGACTGGGGTTTACTTTGTATGGAATGTACAGATTGAAGTTTGCAGCCATTGGTTTTTGATAAATGTTTTAAAACGCTCATTTGACAGTAGCATTTAAGAGGAAAAAAAACCCGTAGACAGTTAATGGCTTAGAAGGAAAGTTGACAGTTTGGGGATAATCCAGACTTCAATAAAGATTCTTAAATTCATTGCTCCTTGACTCTGAGCTACAAGATCTGTAATATATTTATAGAAAGTCAGTATCAGAAAAACGGGTAATAGGAAACTTCTCCTGATCCTGAAAAGTGCCTCTAGTTCTTTTGTAAGCATCTACCTGTGGCCCAGTTTGCAGCTGTCGAGTAAGAGGCATGGCTCAGTAGGTCTCTAAGGCGTGACATCCAATGTTCTCTCTCCCAGGCGGGTAGGTAGAGGAGGGCGCTAAGGGTTCATTTTGCGGGAGGGGGTCTTCTTAGTCACGTTTCTATCATGGATGCTGGCTCATGCGTCTTGCCGCACCTCCTCTGTGCCGGGGATAGATGGAGTGAATTGTGGGGTTATAGGATAAAATCCCATTCTAGGCAAGTCTTGGAAAGTTGTATGTACATGCAAGAGCTATTCACAGAGCCCCTTAGAACAGAAGGCTGCTGGGGCCTGGCAGGGATCCTACGTGGGTGACGTGGAGTGGGCGGAAGACCAGAGGGAGAAGGGGGGCTGTGGAGACCCGACGGGTCCGTGAAGGGTGCAAGAGGTACTCAGTTTTAATCTTAGGTGTCATTCAGGTATGCTGGCTAATGATAATAGTTACTTGGATTTCTTTGTTTCTAGATAACTTGGAAATCTCTATTTTAATGTAAAGAAATCTCGATTTTTATCATGGCAAAATATACATGACATAAAATTTATGATTTTAACCATTTTGAAGTGTACAGTTCGGTGGCATTAGGTACATTCGCATTGTTGTGAAACCATCTACAGGACTTTTTTCATCTTCCCAAATTGAAACTCTGTACCTGGTAAACAATAACTACCATTGCACCCTCCCCTAGTCCTTGGCAACCTGCTTTCTACTTTCTGCCTTTATGATTTTGAATACTCCAGGTATTTCATGTAAGAGGAATCATACAATATTTGTCCTTTTGTGAGTGGCTTATTTCACTGAGCATAATGTCTTCGAGAATTATCCGTGTTGTAGCATGTGTCAGAATTTCCTTCCTTTTTAAGGCTGAACAATATTTCATTGTGTGTATACACCACACTTTGTTTATCCATTCATCTGTCTCTGGACACCTGGGTTGCTTTTTACTTTTGGCTACTGTGAATAATGCTGCTATGGATCCCTTGGTGTGCTGGCCACACGGGCACATCTTCAGGCTGCGTTGAGCCTTGGGCGGCCAGTTTGTGACCTCTCCCTAAGAACAAGTGTGTGGCAGCTAAATCCTACTCTTTCTCCAAGGGAAAGTAGCCCTGTATAGAAAAGGATACTAAAGCAGTCATTTAATAGAGTCCCCAGAAGCCCAAAAGAGTTTAAAAAAAGGCTGGAATTCTCTTCCTGGGCATACTTTCACAGAGAACTCAGTTCATTGTGATTCCTGCTGCCTCTAGGCCTTGCCTTCCTTCTCTTGTCTGGTGCCGATGACAGTTACTGTGCTAAACAGAACAATCAGGACAACCTCCGTGAAAGCAGCATGTACGCTGTGGAAGAGCCCTTCAACAGCTGGCAAAACTTTTCATTATTTTTTCTAAGAGAATCCACGCTCTTTTCAAAATGTGTTATTTCCATTTTTATTTCGTGACAGAGAAGCAAGACTGTGTAATAAGAAAAATGAGCCTTTAGGGGCTGCCCACACAGCTCGACCTCTGCAGGGGGGAGTTGTTCCAAACAGCTTCAATAGGGATTACAATTCAGGATTTACATTTTAAAATAATTAACCTTCTGATCACCAGTGACAGTCTGAGGGCATTTTAATGATCATTGTTGTTTTAATTGGAGTAACAGCAAAAGCACTACTTTTTCTTATGAGAATCTAGGGGAAAATGCTGTTGTTGTCATTCTGAAGAAATTACTTCAAGTTTTCCTAACTCTAAATTACCTACATAGATATATCTTACTCAGCACTGCATTGCCAGTGCTGAGCACAGAGCCATACACACTGTGGGTGCTTGATAAATATTTGTAAATACTGAACTTTTTGACAACTGTATGCAATTAGAAGAGGAAGCTCTTAGAAGGGTTTCAAGAATGATGAAAACCATAAAATGTGGGATGAAAAGTACATCTTAATTTATGTGTTTTGAATATTCCTTCTGAAATCTCTATTTACTTTTAAAACAAAGACTTAACAAAAATGAGCTCTTAATGTAAAAAAGATCCTGTCAGTAGTTGTTGCAGGACATATAGGTTAATACTGAGAGCGTGTTATTAGTAATGACCAAAGACCTCTAGCCTCCTGTCCAAAATTCTGTTTTACTGTATAGAATGAGAATGTAAACTCTATCATGTCGGGCTATTTAGTAACTTATTAGTGCATTCATCTTTTCATCATTTGACAGGTGGAAGTAGTAGTTCAGTTTTTAGTTTTAATTATAAGGGATTCCAGATGTAGAATGCTACACAAATTAAAACCAGAGCCGCTCATATGTCTTTTCAAAGCAGGCTGACTTCAAGGTATCTGCTTTTCATTTCAAAATGTTATTAAAGCTATTACTAAGAAATTCATAGTCTTAGCCTGTTCCAATAATTGACACCTTTAAAGTGACTAAACAGATTTAGAGTGTGCAGAAAAGTAAATTTGTCTTAGAGAATGACCCTAATCATCTATTTCCATATAATGGACAAATCAGTGCCCTTGGTATTAGCCTGGGATTTGATGAATTAAGCTGAAGGGGTCCCCTCTTCCCTGACTCTTCCTCAGTTTTCCTTTTGTCTTCCTAATTAAACTTTACTTACAGAAACTTGCAATTTAGAAGTGAAGACTGAGTGATTTTGCTGGCTTACCTGAACCTGCAGTTCCTCAAATTTGTTTTTGCCCATTGTAACAAGCAAAACCATCTTCATGGAAACAAAACAACTGAAACCAGAAACTTTCTGTTTTTCAGTTATTTTGATAAGCAGTCTTGGGGAAGTGCTGTCCACAAATATTTTCCAAAACCCATTTCCTAGCTCGCTGTTCATTGTACACCTACAAAAGTCGCTTCATAAAGAGCGGAGATTTTCAGTAATTAGAAGGATAGCTGGTCAGGCTGATAAATGAGAGAAGTAACTTGTTTGGTGTAAACCGAGCCTGTTTCTGAGGCAGAAATGTTAGGCTTTTATCCTCTGGAGTGTGATTGAAAGGGTGAGAAGTTAATTTGGCAGCCTCACTTCTATGGTTTCATAACGTTTCTCCCCACGCCCTCCCTCCAGCCTCGCGAAGAAGCCCTGGGACTGCAGCGCTCTGCGCCTGCCCTCATACAAGGCAGGACCGTGACCCGAAACGGAACCCCTCTCCCCAGGGCACTTTCTGAGCAGCAACAGCTTGGCTCAAGTGTTTCTTATGAACAGCCGTCTTGAGCACTTGATCTAAATCATGCCATTTCCTTCACAGCATGGCACAGTTAACAAGTCAGTGCACCAACACAATCTACAGATGGCAGTTCAAAAGGTGCGGGTCCCCCCAGCAAGATAAAGGGCAGGCGGTTCCAGGGGGATGCTCATTACCGGGATGCAGCCGGGGGCTGGGGAGGGGTGTGAGTGCAGAGCTGGGCTGAGGGTGGGAGCGGGCTCGGGGAGGGGGCGCGGCAGCCCAGCTCCGAAAACGCACGCGTGTCTACGCAAGTCAAGGCAGTGTTCGGAGAAGTAAGTGATTGAAGTAAAGTGCAAACAGCTTGCGGAGAAAGGCTGCATTCAGCCTGGGCTGCCTCCTTCCATAGCCTGTAGAGGAGAGAGGGTGGTGACAGGGTACAGCACTTACCTTGCTCCATTTATCTGCAGACCCTGGCAAGTATAAGGCAATTTCCTGAGCAAAGCCCCCAGCATCAAGAGCGGTGGGCGTGGGCTGGGCGAGCGCTCGAGTCACCCTGGCCCTGGGAAAGGGCCCTGATCCGCAGAGGCCCAGCCGCCTTCTGCATCTCGGCCCGCTCTCCTCCGCAAATTACATTAGCGCTAATGTCCAGCGAAGAATCTATGAGACATATTGGGCCTTTAGACTTCAAAACGGGCCTAAATTGGAACCATATTGCGGGAATACTTCTTAGCTAACATTTATATTACTTCAGTTACCAAATCCAGACTGAGTCCCCGGACTCGGCAGGGGAGGACATAATATATTAGGAAGTAAGAGGAGGGTGTTCTCTTCGGGCCTCCTTTTATAAAAATGTACAAAAACTTGCCTCTCACTAGCAAGGAAATGACTACAAGGCCCTAAAATGTGGATTTCCAGAGGCAGATGGGGGGCCGCTCCCCGCCCAGGCCGGCCCCCCCAGCTGCGTGTCTGCTGAGCCTCGGGGCGAGTTTGCGCACTGGACTCGGGCGAAGGGAGAAAGGCTCAGGTATCAGGCAGGTAATTAGACGCGTAGAGCGAGGTTCAGCGGGGCCTCGGTGAGTTGTCAGAGGATGAGATCTATCTCAGGAGACCCAATCAGCCTCCCTTATACTGATCTTTGTAAGCGAATCTCTTTGGGAACGTGCGGGCGGGGGCTTTACCACGCATTTCAGCGCTCTGGAGAAAGGAACTCTGCAGTTGATTTCTGAGTTCCGTCAAAGCAGCCGGTGAAGATTTTTCCTTTCTGCACTTATTTTAATGTGAACATATTGAAATGAATAACATTCCTACAGCTCATAAATTTCACCAGCAGAGCTGCCTAAGAGGGGCTAGATTGTGAGAGAGATACTACTTTTAAAGAGTGTACAGGAAGAAGAATGCAAATTTACAAAGAGTGCCTCTGAGGTAATTCTGTTACCCAGATTGGCCTGAAGTTTACACTGGTGTTAATAATCTTACCCCATCGTGAGCTCCCCTGTTCTCCTGTTCTTATCACCCCACCACCCTACGCCCACCATAAGGGTGAGAAGTAGCGAGGAAGAAAAGGGAAATAAAGCTGAAGGGCGATAAGCTGGCAGATGTGAAGTTCAGGCTGGACAGAGGGGGGTTTAGTTCCAGCTGTGCCCCAGTAGGACAGAGATCTCACAATGGTCTATCCTATTAAGTCCCCAGCACCATAATCCAGGGGCTGCCACCGTTGTCCGTATCAGGTTCCTGAATATCCTTTCACACAATGAGAGCTTGAAAATCTCTCACTGATTTTCAGAAGGGGGTTCAATTTTCAGAATGATTTTCAGAATGGAAATCAATGGGTTACAATGCACTGCTATGTGCTTTAGGTAGTCCCTCTGTAAAGCTTATTCCTTTTTGACATTTCCAAGACTTGGGTATGACTTTGGAGAGAAAGAAATAGTCGTGTATACCTGTAGTTGAACAGTGTTTGTTTTGTCAGAGACCCACATTGCATCATGTACCTTAGATCTGTTATCATTAGGGAAGGTTTCATTTGCTATCTCCCATCTTAATTTTATTTGGAATTTCCATTGGGACGTACATGGAAATGATCAGTTTCTCTTTGCCTAGTGTTGAAGAGGCTAGCAGCTTAAAGTACCTGTGTGGACTGCTAGATGATATCTAACATGCAAGTTTTGAAAATTGGTCAAGGATTAGAACTGACTTTGTAGTTCCATAGAACTGAGCATAATGCAGTGATCTCAGAATCCTTGTTGGAAGTTCGAATAACACATGTTGGCTTGCTGTGGAAGACAGAAACAAATACTAAATATGTTTACTGTAAATCATCACTATGAAATACATGTAGGGAAGACTAGAAAATGAGAATGTAAAAGACAAAACAAGATAACAAAAATCAGATCTCAAATCAATCAAATGTTTTACTTTTTAAAGTATCACCTTTAGAGATTTTGCATTTATACGGATGATGCTACCGCTGTTGTTAAAAACATTCTTGAAAATGCTCATCTGAAATTACCTTCGGAACCAGCATGCAAGCTACTCAAGAAATCTGCTAATTTCTTTATGCTGGCACTTCGCTTTTGTCCACCCCCAACTCTCTTACTCACCTGGACCATTTATTTACCTGATTCATAAAACTTGATACCAAGTGAACCCTTCAAATATCTAAATCCAGCCCCCAAGAGTGAACTTCTTTTTTTCTGTGAGACCATTCATGAGAAAGAGGCTGTACTTTTGAAGGCAAGTACAGAGGAGAACATAGGAAAATGTTTTGAGTAAGGGAAGCGTCATATACTTGTTGCTATTAAAGAGCCAGTTCTTTATCTGTTGATCATACTTTTTAGTTAATGGAAAAGGAAATAGTGAATCAAATGGGAGACTTGGAATAAAAGCTTTCAGCAACCCCTGACTTCCTCCTTTTAGGGCCTTGTAGTACTTACTACACTGAACATGTCAGATTTGATGTGACTTCAAAGTACAGTTTTTTGTTAATGAGCATCAATTTACAATTTTTTGGTCCCTTTTCTACCATTGGCCAAAGGAACTTTGAGAAACTTTGCTGATTACCATGCTTCACTCCCTCCCTGTAATAAGTTTCTACATTCCTCTTCGTAAGGTGTGTGATTTGCCTCTCCTCCAGTATACTGGCCTGATTCCTGACTTAGAGCTTGATTGTGTGACATGCTCTGGCCAGTGGAGATGAGTGCATGTGGAGCTGAGCAGACACCAGAAGAACTGTAGCCAACACACAGCCCTCATGAACAAAATAGATATGGTCATTGTAAGCCATTGATGTGTTGAGGTTGTTTGTTACTGTAGCAAAATACGGATATAGTAGCGATAATGTCATAATTTATCTATATAAGGCAGATAAAACTTACGTTAGTGAGCCCATAAAGAAAATTTCCAAATTTCAGTCATCTAGGAAGAGAAATATCTAAGGAATTATACCCAGAACAAGTAAAATGTTTAAAGAACTCTGCAAGGATCCAAGTTTGTGCATTGTGTTTATTGGGGCAATATTTGTTGGTGGAGGGTGGTCAGGTCATTTCCAATCATTAAAAATGAACTTCAAGCATCCAGATGTCATATTTGATAACTGGGTATTGGCATTTTAATGATACAGTAAGCTGCAAGCACTGTCAATAGTGTTTACAAGGCAGGTGGTGTGTATTTATTACAGGAGCACAAGTTACATCGTAATTTCTAGTGCGGCCCTCCAGAGTGTAAATACCAAGTCACCTATAGGAATAACATGTACACTTGAGCAAGCAAATGTCAGCCCATCTGATCCTGTGTTAAGACACAAACTTTTAGTCCTTGGGTTCAGAAATTGAAATGATACAAGAATCTCTACATTTTCCTTTGCTCCTCTCCCACCCCTGTGTATCTTTTCTCGTTCTGGTTAAGAAAAGAGGATAACTGTGGATAAATTGCGGTTCCAAATATCCCCTTGGGCTGCTTCTTAAAGACAAGCTCAAACTTCATTGAACCGATCTCCTAGAATAGTGTACCAAGTTTTTTCAGTCATCCGTGATGTTTTAACCTTGGGGAATAGTGAAAATTGGGGGGTTGAAATGAAGCAAAGCATTATCTCCCAGGTTTGGTAGATGACAGAGCTACATGGAAACTTCCAGGTTCTTCCTCTTTGTCCAACCCTTCTCTCTTGTGGGTAGAAAACCTATTTTCTCTATGGAATAAACTGTATGAACTGAGTATTCAAGACTTGGGTGTTGGTTACAAAAGGATTTTAGAAAACCATCTCTCAAAATTTGGCTATAGCAGGTTGAGTCGAAGATGTTTATACCCTATCAACTGACACTTTAACCTCTAGGTGTATAATAAGGTGAGCAATATGAATTTGCCATTTTGTAAGTCAAAATGGTTGAATATTGACAATTTCAAATGATTCAATCTAAACATCGAAGGGAAACTTTCACACACATTTAAAGGAGGCAAAAATGTTTATTGCAGCATTGTTTGAATAATGAGAAACTGTAAACAACCTAACTGTCCATCAGTAGGGGAATGAGTAAATTAGAATACGTTATAAAGCTGAAAAGTTGAATGAAAATAGCTACATCTATCAATTAATCTATCATTAATTGCAGAGGGGTAATGATTAGTGAATTAAAGAAACTGACAGCCTTCAGTTGAAATTGTACATGGTGATATAATCTATATAATGCTTAAAGGCACACAGAGTAATAACACATATTGGTGTGGGAATATACAAAGAATACAAACATTCAGGGGAAAGATCCACTGGTGAGAGCAGAGAGAAATGGGCTTGGGGAGGTAACTATTATGTTTTGTTAAAAAAAAGATCCAAAGCAAATATGGAAAAATGTTAATACATTTTATTTTGGATATGGATATAAAGGTGTTCATAATGTTATTATCTTGTCTGTACGTTTAAAATATTTTACAATAAAACATTCATTAAACAAATCCCCTCTTAATGAAACTTGACTTACAAACCTATTGCCTTATTTTGTCCTATTATGAGAGTTAGAAGTTGGGGAGTAACTCTTTATTTCTCTTTACTTTCCTGCCAGAACAATCCTACTTTACCACAAGAGCAGGTGGATGTTTGGGACTTACTAAGGAGAAGTCAAATACATGGAAATACAAAATAAAATAAGCACTTGGTATTTTTCAAAATATTACCCCAGTTACTCCTATTACATCAGTTTTCTTTTAATGCAGGAGCCAGCTGCTCTCACTGATTGACTTTGATTCTCTCCGTTGCCTTTCGTACTTTTCTTACTCTAAGTAGGCGTATGAATAGCAAACATCTCAAAAAGATAAAGAAACATTTCAGCTTGGAACTGATGCAGGAAGTAAGTCACCATTTCTATAACAATAAGACTGTATTTTTTATTCTTGAAGTTTTGGTACAGTGTCAGCAAGAGAGCGAATCTGGTAAATTAAGCCAAAATGAGTGCTCTGTGAAAATGCAGTGTAACATTCCACAATTAGTCTCTTCTGAATAAGCAGGTCTTGGGTCTTACATAAGATAGGAGGCTATGGCTCCTGTCTCTAAATTCTGGGTGGACCTCTTGAAACCCCTGTAGCCTCGAAGCCAGTGTCTGTGTCATGGGATGGTGGCAGGGGAGGGAGGCGGAGTGTGGCTATATATCTCTAGGGTTGCTTTTAGCCACAAGCATCAGAAAACCCTGTGTCAGTTGGCTTCAACAATATGGAGATTTATTTCTTCGCATTATAAGAAGTCCAGAGATAGGATGGTCTCTTGGGTGTGTTGCTTCAGAGGCTCAGTGATGTTGTCAATAACCCAGGTTCTTTGCATCTCCATCCTCAGCCAGGATGCAGGGTTGACTGCATCCTTAGGCTGGTGGGAAGATGACTGTGGCAGTGCCAGGAGTCACATCCACTCGTGTCAGTGTTCATAGTAGAGGAAACCACCTTGCTTAGGAATGAGAAAATTGTTGCCACAATCCTCCAGCAGACTTTTCCTCACCTCTTATTGGTCAGAGTTAGGGTGTATGCTTATTCTTAAAACATTCCTGAAAACGCTCTTGGGATTATCTTAGACCAGTTGGCTTTGGTCCTGAACCGTGTTCCCCTAAGGACCATGGCTGTATAGAGCATTAGTGGCTGGTCACAATTAGGGTTCTGTCTGGGAGAAAGAAAGGAGGAACGGTTGCTGGGTAGACAACCAACAGTGTTTACTACTGTGGCTTGGAGCGTGTATGGGGGTTATTAGTTTCACCATAATCTTCATTAGCTCCCTCTCCAAGTAACCCCTGCCAATAATTATAGTATCTAAGTAAAATCCATGCGCTGCTAGATGGCCTTCAAGTTCCCAGCCTCCCCTTAATCCACATAGTCTCCTATAAGCCCCTTCTGTATAGAAATTCTGCGACCATCACCACTGCCTTCCTGTCAGGGGACTTCTTAAGCAGCAGCTCAAGTGTTAAAGGCAAACAATGTTAGAAAAAGGAAAAAAGGTTCATTTACATATGTAACAACATATTCATTTCCATGATTTTAACACTTAAAAATTCTTTTACCTCGTTTATATTTTGAGAAATTCCAAGTTTTTCCTCAGGGTATAGTCACTTGCCTGATTTGAGATTTTAGGAATATTTTCAAGAATTTTCCAGAAAGCGTTTCCATTTTGGCAGCAGCCACCTTTTCTTTTTTCTTTCTGTGAGTCAGATGAGAGACTTGTCACATTCCAAATTACTCATTTGCTTTGTGAATCTGCTTGTTGTGGTGGTGACCAGAAAATTTGTTGGCTGAGAGAAAAAAGTTTTATTTTGGGGTGAGAGGTGGGTAGAGGGAGGGGAAAGGAAGTGGCTTTAAGGAAAGGAGTGGAAATCCATCGACTATTTTGAGTCTTCTACAAAAGGGATGGAGCAGATGAATGCTTTATCTTGGCTCCCAGAGAAAATTTCCCAGGACTTGTACAATGAAGATAGGTTCACTAATTGTGTCTCCTTTGTCAGTCATACACGCTTTTCCTGTTTCTTTCTCCAAACACACATCCAAATGAAAATCCAAGATCTGTGATCTTTTTTCACTGGATGTGGTGAGTCTCTCCTGCCATAGGGAAGTCTTCTGTTCTGAGGCAGGGAGAGCCCAATGCGCCTGTTATTGGGTTTTTCTTTAACAGGAGAGGCCACTGTAATAATAATTACATAAGCCATCTCCCCAAGTCAGCAATTAGGAGGGATATTTTAGGTACTTATTTGAAGGAGAGAGGAGAAGCAAGATTTGTTTCCCTCTAGTTTCATCAGGGATTCTTATAAAATATAATTTAATTGGAAAAAAAAAAAAAACCGACTTGGGTTCTTTCCCCTGAAGTGTCATTCCTTCCCCTTAACTGAATTAAGGTTAACAAAACAAAATTCTAGCTCTCGCTTTGTTACGCCAGCCACAGAACTCCAGCACTCCCTCTCTGCTTTACGGAACCCAGTGAGAAGTGTGAGTTGACAGGCTCCTATGGACCTCTTCAAATTCTCCCCTTGCCACTTCCTACCGGTGTAATTTATCTGAAATTCAGACTCCTCGTTTGGAGGTAGTACTAATACCCATCTCCCTGGGTCCTTCTGAGATGCAAGCACACAGTGTCTATAACATAAAATGTGTTTGACCAAAGTAAGATATTTACAGGCACCTCTATGTTCTCACTATTGTTTGCGTTTCATTAGGAGGGTTATCACAGACTGGCTGTACGCTATGTCCCAAGGGAGTAGAACTTTAACTGCAAAACTTGCCTCAATTTCAGTTCAAGAAATCATACTCATGGACAGCTGTCTGAAAGATGTGGAATCTCTACTTTCATTCAAGTATTCTAAATTCTACAGCTAGATCAAGCTAGACCATTGAGGAGTACTTAACCAAAGTTAGTTATGTACTTTTAAATTTTTATTTGTATATATATATATATATATATATTTTTTTGGCGGTACGCGGGCCTCTCACTGTTGTGGCCTCTCCCGTTGCGGAGCACAGGCTCCGGACGCGCAGGCTCAGCGGCCATGGCTCACGGGCCCAGCCGCTCCGCGGCATGTGGGATCTTCCCAGACCGGGGCACGAACCCGCGTTCCCTGCATCGGCAGGCGGACTCCCAACCCACTGCGCCACCAGGGAAGCCCGTTTTATTTGTATTTTTAATTGAAGTATAGTTGACTTACAACATTATATTAGTTTCAGGTGTACAACATAGGAATTCGATATTTTTATTGCTTATACTCTGTACAAAGTTATTGTAAAATATTGACTATATTCCCCATGTTGCACATTACATCCTTGTAACTGATTTACTTTATACCTAATAGTTTATACCTGTTAATCTTTTTCACTTATGTTACGTCTCTCCTACCCCTTCCCCTCTGGTAACCACTACTTTATTTTCTGCATCTGTGAGTCTGTTTCTTTTTTGTTATATTTGTTCATTAAAAAAATTTTTTTTAGATTCCACATAAAAGTGAAAACATACAGTATTTGTCTTTCTCTGTCTGACTTATTTGCACTAAGTGTAATACCCTCCAGGTCCATCCATGTTGTCATAATTGGCAACATTTCATTCTTTTTATGGCTTAAGTAATATTCCATTTTGTGTTTGTGTGTGAATATATATATATATATATATACACATATATACACACATATATGTATATATATCACATATCACATCTTCTTTATTCATTCATCCATTGATAGACACTTAGGTTACTTTCATTACTTGGCTATTGTGAATAATTCTGCTGTGAACATTGGGGTAGTTATATACTATTTTGAGCAGATCAAAAAGAGAACAGAAGGAGCTTTGTCTGAGGTAGGCAGGCAGAAGGTAGAGGAGTCTAGTAGAGAAACAAGGGGATTAATGATATTTCAACTTCTCAGTGTTTGAGTATCTATTATGAGGAAGGATGTGTGTTTATCTGAGAGAGTCTGATATGGCAGGGACTGAGAGGTAAGAGGTAGAAGACAGAAGAAAACAGACTTATAGGGGACAGTCAGCTATTCCGAAAAGGAGGAAAGAGAGGGTATGAAAGAGACCTTAGTGGTATAATACACTGAGCCACTTAGCAAGTGGTGTTCATCCAGAACAAGAAGTAAACTGATAAATAAATAGATGATTTTACATCCTTACCATTTGCGTCCCATGGTACCCGATATCTAGTGCACACTTAATAATAGCTTTCCACAAGTGGTTGTATGACACGAGAATTCCTGCTATAGAATCACTAGCTTTTAAAAGGTAAGGTTTTGAGAAGAGACTGCTTTATTTTTATCTGTCTTATCTTTTAGGTTTGTTAATCTTGTGCCTAGCATTGAGTGTAGAACTTTGAATTCTACCATTTATACTAGAGGCCAATAGAATTATAATTTTGTCATTGTGATATTGGTCTCAGCTATCTTTGATCACATTGGATCAAGAATTTAATATTAAAAAAAACAAAAGCAATTTTCTGTCTAAGGTGAAGCTGTTCTAGACTGGCAGCTGTATATATATCACTAGGCAGAACATTGAGTTTGGAAGAAAGAACTCAGCTGAATCTTAATTGAATGAATTCAAACTCATTAAAAATGTTTTAGCTTCTGCAATGCCAAAATGTCTTTTGCCTCAAGTGCTTTTTTTCTCTTGGCCTTTAAACTCTGGTGCAGTTTAGGAGAAATTTAATCTGCATGTTTGTGATTCAGTTACACTTAACTCATCCCTGCGTGGTTTCTTAAGAGCAAGTTGGTGTTCAGCAATCTTTGGGGCCAATTTTTCCCCTTGGTACTTGGAAGGTGAATTCTGCCCAAACTAAATGAATGCAAACCCCAAAAGCTTCAGGATCATCAAGAAGCTCAGAATCTGTAAAGTTCAGGTTGGTTCCACACTTACCAAAAATGTGTCTTCCTCCTCTTCCAAAGCAACCCTTTGCTTTGGACTTTGCAGAAGTTCTCATACACAGGTCCCTGGATTGATATTTGGCTATGCATGCTTGCATATCTCCCTTTTCAGCTGCTGTACACCCTCCAGAAACAGGAGATTCTTGCTCTCAAAGGCTCTGACTCTACCATTGCATTCTTTAATTCAGAATTTGAAATTTCCCTTTCCAGGCTTCATCTGCCAAGAGCCAAAATCCTTGATCCCAAACATACTTTCCTCGCATTTTTAAATGTTTAATTTCACTCTAAAATGAGGCCCAAATTCAGCTCCCCTGACCACCTCTTCCTAACAAGCCCTTATACTTAGAAATTCTTATTTTCTTTCTCAGTATAGGAGATTTTCTTCCATTATGGTCTTCCTAAATTCTAAACAATTAATCTTAATTGTACAGGTAACTATGTATTGGATGTATTCTATTCCTCCAGGCGTCAACAGCTGCAGTGTCCATTTTGTATTACTTATGCAATGGACATGTGGGTTGACATCAGTAACCACTGTTTCCTTTTCGTTGTGGGCAAAGCTTTGATTTGGGTGCCTACCTTTCTCTTATGTGACTTAAAAGTGCATCTTGATTGGTCTGAACCAATCATGCTGATCCATCTTTGGTTTAGAAAGGGACTAGACTCCACTCCTGGCCAAAGAGACGCAAGGGCTAAGTCTGCTAGGGTGTTCTGGGAAGGATTTCCTCACTCTGCAAAGGGGACTTGCTGGGCAAACAGCCTCTCTTTCTTCTGTTGCTTCCTATTGTTGTGTTTAGATGTTGCTGTATCTAGGTGTGATGCTTGGAACTGCATTAGCCATCCTGTGACCTGGGAAATTGCAGTTCTGAGAACAAATCTGACACACGGAGGGCTTCAGAGTAGAAAGAGGGTGAGAGTCTGGGACTTGGATGACATTGTTGGGCCACTGAGTTAACCAGGCCCTCTTAGGACATCTTGTCATGTGAGATAATAACATTTCCTTGTTGTTCAAGTCATTTGGGGTCGGGTGTTCTGTTCTTTGGTCTCAAAGGCTTTCCAACGATTCACTTACTTTCCTGAATGAAATCCAAATCACCTTTGGTTGTGAAAGTATCGGTAGTTTTTCAGAATGCCAGCTGCTTTCCTACCCTTACATGTTCTTTTCCCCATCACCTTTGGTTGTGAAAGTATCGGTGGTTTCTCAGAATGCCAGCTGCTTTCCTACCCTTACATGTTCTTTCCCCCCAGACTTAGCCACTTCTCTCCACCCACGGTTTACCACAGCGGGGGTTGTTCTTTCGCTTCTCCTAACCCATCTATCTGAAATTTCTTTTCTGCCCCCTGAGCCACTAAATCAGTTCCTCCCTTTAAATCTTATCCTGCAGCAGACCCTTTCTCGTCAGCGTTTGATTAGCTCCCTGTGATAGCTCACATGAAGGATGCTCTATAAAAGTGAATTATGCTGCACTATGTTATACCGCTCCGCCCTGGGGCCCAGTAGGAATCATGGGAAACAGATGAGCACAGAGGTCAGAGGCACAGACTGCAGAGGAAGCCTGTGGAGGGACTGCAACACTGTGACCCTCTCAGGGACATATGTAAAAGCTCCAGTAGTCTCCAGACTCTCTAAGGTATAAGCTAGAAGTAAAACACCAGTTTATGTGACAGCCTGGGAGCCCCAGGGGTGAACTGAGGAGTTTCATCACTATAGATCATAGAATTTTAAATACGTGTGATATTCCAGAAGCTGAAATATTCTTTGAAAACGAAACACGCCATAAAAGGCCAAGAATGAGGTCTCCCCTGGACGTTTGCCAGGTTGAGCCTTTGTTTCCAGTGACTCCAAGAGAGTCCTGTGTATAATTTAGGGCAAGTTAAGGAGCCTTGATTCCTGTCCTGAAAATTAGGTACGAGCTTTAATTTGTCCTGCAATGATTTACTTGAGGGGACTCTTCAGAGTGGCTGTAGAACACATAGGTAGCACAAAGATGACACATGGATTTGTGTGGAAGCATTTTCAGGCTCTGATCATGACTTATCCTTACACTTCTTTTCTCCGTGGCTCTTCCTGTTGCTCCCTCGTTTCCAACTAACTCAGCCCTCTGCATTTTTCTGATAATATCTGCATTTCCTATCTGTCTGCATTTGCTGACTTTGTTTCTTCTTCTGGAATGCTCTCTTCTGGCAACTCCCTTTTAGCTTCTCTTAGCCAGCTTACAAGCTTCAGACCGCATGCCAATTTCCTGACATGAACCTTCCCTGGTTCTCTCAAGAGGAAGCTTTGGAATCATATCTGGCCTTGCATCTGTCTCTCCTGGATTATCTGGGGATGGACCTCTTCAGTCTTAATTTCCTCATATAAAGATTGGGGCTAATAATATTTCAGGATTGTGGTGAGAAGCCATGCCTTGTACATATCAGGTGCTCAAAAATAGTAGTAGATTTTCTTCTTTTCTCCTTCTAACTGGAAGTGATTTTTCTTCTTTGGAACCTCCCCTGCAACTTATTTGAAACTGTTTGAGATTATGTTTTTAAAGTTATTTGCGTATAAAGAAGATGCCTGTCTACATTTGGCAATCATTTGCCCCCTATACATTTTGTGGATGAGAAGTGAGATCAATAGTTGAGATAGTTGAGGGTGGAGATAGAAAGGCCGGAATTTTCCGGACATTTATTTTCCCTTGAGTCATTCTATTTTACTCTTATCTGTTCCTTTAAGCCAGGGTGACCATTCCAGCCCATGTGGCCAGACCCAGTAGGAGAACCTTTTGGGCAGCTGATCTTACACACAATAAACTTTCTGAACTCTACTACCTTGAGTCGTACCTTCCCCACTCTCCTTCCTTCATTCTCCTGGCTTCTTTTCCTGTTCCTGGCCTGCAGCCAGCCCCTTGATCTTATGTTGTACTCAACTTTTCTGGTCTGATCTCCATATCATCTCTTGAATATGGTTTTGTGTTTTCACTCAGACTCTCCCTCCTGCTCCCCTGGACTCTGATGTTCCTGCCTGATCCTGATTAAGACTCTGGAACCTAACTGTGGTATAAGCCTCACTCCCAAGCCAATCCCAGGAACCAGAACATTCCTTTGGGGATAACTGTAGGTACTTAAAGGAATTCCCCCCTTTGTAAAGTTAATTTACAAATATTAGAGAACCTTGCTCTAGACCATGCCATAGTTAGTGCCTGCCTCCCTGCTCCATTTTTCAGAATGCACATTTTCAAAATGACAGTAGTAACCATTTCCCATTTCCCTCAGCCTTTCACTGGGTGGCCCTGAAGTGTGATTTTATTTTATGAGATTTAGGAAGGTGAAAAGATTAAGTTAGAGGGCTTTGCTAATTTTGTCACTAATTTTGTGTCCTATCAGACTGCTTTGAAATCTCATCTTGATGACTTCATGTTGCTTCCTCCTTGCTCTGTTCAGTGGATTCTTGATTGTTGGAAACAAGAATCCACTGAATTCTGTTCCAGGTTTAGGCAAATATGGGTTTTGACCTTCCAGTTTTTCTTTTGGTAAGGCCGACTTTGGGTCTCTGAAGCCATACACACACACACACACACACACACACACACACACACACACACACACA